>NW_026961979.1:0-300000 GCF_036172605.1 Pelobates fuscus | reverse complement strand
ACTACCGCGGAAGTAGCCTGGTTGGAGCCTGGTTGTGGGAGGGAGAGACCAACTGTCTCCCCTCTGGCTATACTGCTCTGTGGCTGGGGGACAGGACCAACCATCCCTACCCCTGGTGCTGTAAGTGCAGAGACTACGGTCCCATCTGCACAGATGTGGGGCTTAACATTTCCCCTTGGTGGGTTAGGCTGCCGCTGGAGAGAGGGTGTAACAAGCTCCTCTCTCTGGATGGTAAACTGCCGGTGGGGAGAAAGGATGGCACCTTCTGCTCCCTGGGGTACACACTGCCGCTGGGGAGGAAGGACTGCACCTTCTGCTCCCTGAGACACACACTGCCACTGGGGAGGGAAGACGCTGCTCTCCTCTCCCTTCACTTCACACTGCCTTCCTGGCATATCACTTTGCTGCTGGGGGGCAGGAACAACAACCTCTGCCCCCTGTAACTCAGCCTGCCGCTGGGGAGGGAGGACGACACCATCCGCTCCCTGGGGTACACACCGCCGCTGGGGAGGAAGGACGGCACCTTCATCTCCCTGGGACTTACTCTGCCGCTGGGGATCTGGGCCTGCTGCCCACCACCCCGTTGGGCCCGGTGGAGAGACCTCGGTCCCATCTCCACCTGCCTGTTGTGGTTCCTCACAGGACCAATCTTGTTGGTTCCTCTGCGTCATTCGCAGCATGAGGTACGCCTGTACATCGTTGTAGACCCGGAATGCCATTTGCTCCGCTCGGGCTGGTGAGAATAGAGCCATCCTGCTCCTATATTCCCTGGCAAACTCGAATTCCTCCTCCTCCCTCGGAGGTGCTGTAGCAGCTGCGACTCTGTCTCCTTCCATTTTCCTGATTTCCTTTGTAGATAGGGTCGCTGTACGGATACTAGCGTTGCCCTCAATTTGTAATCCATAAATGTTGTTGTCTGTAGCTGTCCCTCTGGTTGTAGGAACGATCCCGCCGCTTGCCACCAATTGTAACGGACCGTTTCACTTACAAGAGGATAAAACCCAGTTTAGGCGATAATCCCCTTTCCAGATGCACAGGCAGCTACTGCAAACACCATTCTCCCGACTGTAGACACACGAACACTGAATCCGAGAAACCTTTAAAATTCTCCCAAGCATATGAATGCTGTAGACCATTGAATAGGAACCATGCGAATAGGCTTGTACTCCTAGCAGTCAACTGGAACAGCATGCAATAAATCCTTCCCCCAATAATGAGACGACACATCACTTTGAGGGTAAAACAGGAACTCTCGACTGGCTCATCCAGCCTGGCTTTTATTACATGAGTACACATACAGGCCACACCCAGGGGGAGGCATAAAAGAACCAATGACATAGATGTTACCTCCCACACATCCCCTCCCCTTAGTGTGACACATAATCCCATTATGCATACAGTGTAAAATGTACTTTTACACAACTTTCATAACTTTAAAACCATACATCACATCCGCATAAAAATACATATCCACAATCAAACCATTCAGGGGAACAACATATTAAAAAATGGCATGAATCCGACCAGGGGTTCAAAAGTTACTAAAAGTATCTTTTGTCCCCCCTGTCTGGCAGAAAAACATCCCCACAATGCACCCTGGCTTCCTCCCTTCTGCCCTGGAGTTAATTGGAGAAGTAATCCAATTATCCAGGACTAGAGGCAGACTCCATTAACCACATGGTTGCAAAACGACATAAAACACTTTAAAATACATAAAGTCACATTTTACACATAACACACAGACATTTCACATATCCCCAGATAGCTGGGATCTGAGCGCACAAAACTACCGAATAGCGCGCAGATCCTATTCACACAGTACAATTGCCATGGAGCTAAAGTCTTTCCCATAGTCTTTCATTATATGAATAGGCTCCATGGTATAGCTATCTGGGGTATTACATTCCCATAAAGTCTGGTCCATAGTCCAAAGGCAAGAGGCGGGCAATCAGCCCCCTCCAAGGACACGTGGCGAGGTCGGTTTCGCCACAGCCCCCTTCCCCCCTTTGGCCACGCCCCCTTCGGCCACGCTTCCTTTCCCCCTTTGGCCACGCCCCTTCCCCTTTGGCCACGCCCCCTTCCCCATTTGGCCACGCCCCCGCCCCCTTTGGCCACGCCCCCTTTGGCCACGCCCCCTTTGGCCACGCCCCCTTTGGCCACGCCCCTTCCCCTTTGGCCACGCCGCCTTTGGCAACGCCCCCTTCCCCCTTTGGCATCGCCCCTTTTCCCCCTTTGGCCACACCCCCTTTCCCCTTTGGCCAAGCCCCCTCCCCTGTGGTCACGCCCCCTTCCCCCTCTGGCCACGCCCCCTTCCCCCTTTGGTCATGCCCCCTTTGGCCACGCCCCCTTTCCCTTTGGCCACGCCCCCTTTCCCCCTTTGACCACGCCCCCTTTTCTCCCCTTTGGCCATTCCCCTTTCCCCCCCTTTGGCCACACCCCCTTTCCCCCCCTTTGGCCACGCCCCCTTTTCCCCTCGCCGCCGGGGAAAAATTGGATCGGCTGCCCCCCCCTTTGGCCACGCCCTCTTTTACCCTCGCCGCCGGGGAAAAATTCTATCGGCCGGGCCCCCCCTTTGGCCACTTTTCCCCTCACCGCCGGGAAAAATTGGATCGGCCGGGCCCCCCCTTTGGCCATGCCCCCTTCCCCCTTTTGGCCACGCCCCCTTCCCCCTTTGGCCACGCCCCCTTTGGCATCGCCCCTTTCCCCCTTTGGCCACGCCCCTTAGGCCACGCCCCCTTTGGCCACGCCCCCTTCCCCACGTTGGCCACGCCCCCTTTGGCCACGACCCCTTTCCCTCCCTTTTGTCACGCTCCCCTTTGGCCACGCCCCCTTCCCCCTATGGCCACACCCCCTTTCCCCTTTGGCCACGCCCCGTTCCCCCTTTGGCCACGCCCCCTTTGGCCACGCCCCCTTCCCCCTTTGGCCACGCCCCCTTTGGCACGCCCCTTCCCCCTCTGGCCACGCCCCCTTCCCCCTCTGGCCACGCCCCTTTGGCCATGCCCCCTCCCCCTTTGGTCATGCCCCTTCCCCCTTTGGCCACGCCCCCTTCCCCCTTTGGCCACGCCCCCTTTGGCTACACCCACTTCCCCCTTTGGCCATGCCCCCTTTGGCCACGCCCCTTTGGCCATGCCCCTTCCCCCTTTAGCCACGCCCCCTTGGCCACGCCCCCTTCCCCTTTGGCCACGCCCATTTTCCCCTTTGGCCACGCCCCCTTTGGTCACGCCCCCTTCCCCTTCGTCCACGCCCCCCTTTGGCCACGCCCCCTCCCCCTTTGGCCATGCCCCTTTTCCCCTTTGGCCATGCCCCCTTCCCCCTTTGGCCACGCCCCCTTCCCGGTCGGCCATGCCCCCTTTGGCCACGCCCCCTCCCCTTTGGCCATGCCCCCTCCCCCTTTGGCCATGCCCCTTTGTCCCTTTGGCCACGCCCCTTTGGCCACGCCCCCTTTGGCCACGCCCCCTTTCACCCCTTTGGCCACGCCCCCCTGTGCCTACGCCCCCTTCCCCCTCTGGCCACGACCCCTTCCCCCTTTGGCCACGACCTTTTGGCCACGCCCCCTTCCCCCTTCCCCCTTTGGCCACGCCTCCTTTGGCCACGCCCCATTTCTCCCCTTTGGCCACGCCCCCTGTGACCACGCCCCTTCTCCCCTTGGGCCACGCCCCTTTGGCAACGCTCCTTTGGCCACGCCCCCTTTCCCCCTTTGGCCACGCCCCCTGTGGCCACGCCCCCTTCCCCCATTGGCCACGCCCCCTGTGGCCACGCCCCCTTTCCCTTTGGCCATGCCCCCTTTCCCCATTGGCCACGCCCCCTTTGGCCATGCCCCCTTTGGCCATGCCCCCTTTCCCTCCCTTTTCTCACGGCCCCCTTTGGCCACGCACCCTTCCCCCTATGGCCACGCCCCTTCCCCCTTTGGCCACGCCCCCTTTCCCCCTTTGACCACGCCCCCTTTGGCCACGCCCCCTCCCCCTTTGGCCACACCCCCTTTGGCCACGCCCCTTCCCCCTCTGGCCACTACCCCTTCCCCCTTTGGCCACGCCCCCTCCCCCTTTGGCCACACCCCATTTGGCCACGCCCCTTCCCCCTCTGGCCACTACCCCTTCCCCCTGTGGCCACGCCCCCTTTGGCCACGCCCCCTCCCCCTGTGGTCACGCCCCCTTCCCCCTTTGGCCACGCCCCCTTTGGCCACGCCCTTTTTGGCCACGGCCCCTTTCCCTCCCTTTTGTCACGCCCCCTTGACCATGCCCCCTTCCCCCGTTGGCCACGCCCCTTTTCCCCCTTTGGCCACGACCCTTTTGCCACGCCCCTTTGGCCACGCCCCCTTCCCCCTTCCCCCTTTGGCCACGCCCCCTTCCCCCTTCCCCCTTTGGCCACGCCCCTTTGGCCACGCCCCATTCCCCTTCCCCCTTTGGCCACTCCCCCTTCCCCCTGTGGTCACGCCCCCTTTCCCTCGTTGGCGACGCCCCTTTGACAACGCCACCTTTTCCTCCCTTTTGTCACGCCCCCCTTTGGCCACGCCCCCTTCCCTCTATGGCCACACCCCCTTTCCCCTTTGGCCACGCCCCGTTCCCCCTTTGGCCACGCCCCCTTTGGCCACGCCCCCTTCCCCCTTTGGCCACGCCCCCTTTGGCACGCCCCTCTGGCCACACCCCCTTCCCCCTTTGGCCACGCCCCTTTGGCCATGCCCCCTCCCCCTTTGGTCATGCCCCTTCCCCCTTTGGCCACGCCCCCTTCCCCCTTTGGCCACGCCCCCTTTGGCCACACCCACTTCCCCCTTTGGCCATGCCCCCTTTGGCCACGCCCCTTCCCCCTTTGGCCATGCCCCCTTTGGCCACGCCCCTTCCCCCCTTTAGCCACGCCCCTTCCCCCCTTTAGCCACGCCCCCTTGACCACGCCCCCTTCCCCTTTGGCCACGCCCATTTTCCCCTTTGGCCACGCCCCCTTTGGTCACGCCCCCTTCCCCTTCGTCCACGCCCCCCTTTGGCCACGCCCCCTCCCCCTTTGGCCATGCCCCCTTCCCCCTTTGGCCACACCCCCTTCCCGTTCGGCCATGCCCCCTTTGGCCACGCCCCCTCCCCCTTTGGCCACGCCCCCTCCCCTTTGGCCACTCCCCCTCCCCCTTTGGCCATGCCCCTTTGCCCCATTGGCCACGCCCCCTTTGGCCACGCCCCCTTTGGCCACGCCCCCTTTGGCCACGCCCCCTTCACCCCTTTGGCCACGCCCCCCTGTGCCTACGCCCCCTTCCCCCTCTGGCCACGACCCCTTCCCCCCTTTGGCCACGACCTTTTGGCCACGCCCCCTTCCCCCCGTTGGCCACGCCCCCTTCCCCCTTACGCCACGCCCCTTTGGCCACGCCCCCTTTGGCCGCGCCCCCTTTGGCCACGCCCCCTTTGGCCACGCCCCCTTTGGCCACGCCCCCTTTTCTCCCCTTTGGCCATGCCCCTTTCCCTCCCTTTGGTCACGCCCCCCTTGGCCACGCCCCCTTTCCCCTTTGGCCACGCCCCTTTCCCCCTTTGGCCACACCCCTTTTGTCACGCCCCTTTGGCCACGCCCCTTCCCCATTTGGCCACGCCCATTTGGCCACGCCCATTTGGCCACGCCCCCTTTGGCCACGCCCCCTTTGGCCACGCCCCCTTTGGCCACGCTCCCTTTCCCCACTTTGGCCACGCTCCCTTTTCTCCCCTTTGGCCACGCTCCCTTTTCTCCCCTTTGGCCATGCTCCCTTTTCTCCCCTTTGGCCACATCCCCGTTCCCACCTTTGGCCACATCCCCTTTCCCACCTTTGGCCACGCCCCCTTTTCCCCTCGCCGCCGGGGAATAATTGGATCGGCCGGGCCCCCCCTTTGGCCACGCCCCCTTTTCCCCTCGCCGCCGGGGAAAAATTTGATCGGCCGGGCCCCCCCTTTGGCCACGCCCACTTTTCCCCTCGCCGACAGGGAAAAATTGGATCGGCCGGGCCCCCCTTTGGCCACGCCCTCTTTTCCCCTCGTCACCGGCGAAAAATTGAATCGGCCGGGCCCCCCTTTGGCCACGCCCCCTTCCCCACCTTGGCCACGCCCCCTTCCCCACCTTTGGCCACGCCCCCTTTCCCCCTTTGGCCACGCCCCCTTTCCCCCTTTGGCCATGCCCCCTTAACCCCTTTGGCCATGCCCCCTTTCCCCCTCGCCGCCGGGAAAAAATTGGATCGGCCGGGCCCCCCCTTTGGCCACGCCCCCTTTCCCCCTTTGGCCAAGCCCCCTTTCCCCCTTTGGCCATGCCCCCTTTCCCCCCTTTTGCCACGCCCCTTTTCCCCTCGCCGCCGGGGGAAAATTGGATTGGTCCGGGCTCCCCCCTTTGACCACGCCCCCTTCCCCCTTTGGCCATGCCCCCTTTCCCCCCTTTTGCCACGCCCCTTTTCCCCTCGCCGACGGGGAAAAATTGGATCAGCCGGGCCCCCCCTTTGGCCACGCCCACTTTTCCCCTCGCCGCCGGGAAAAATTGGATCGGCCGGGCCCCCCCTTTGGCCATGCCCCCTTCCCCCTTTTGGCCACGCCCCCTCCCCCTTTGGCCACGCCCCCTTTCCCCCCTTTGGCCACGCCCCCTTTTCCCCTCGCCGCCGGGGAAAAATTGGATCGGCCGGGCCCTCCCCTTTGGCCACACCCATTTTTCCCCTCGCCGCCGGGAAAAATTGGATCGGCCGTGCCCCCCCTTTGGCCACGCCTTCTTTTCCCCTCGCCGACAGGGAAAAATTGGATCGGCCGGGCCCCCCTTTGGCCACGCCCACTTTTCCCCTCGCCACCGGCGAAAAATTGAATCGGCCGGGCCCCCCTTTGGCCACGCCCCCTTCCCCACCTTGGCCACGCCCCCTTCCCCACCTTTGGCCACGCCCCCTTTCCCCCTTTGGCCACGCCCCCTTTCCCCCTTTGGCCATGCCCCCTTAACCCCTTTGGCCATGCCCCCTTTCCCCCTCGCCGCCGGGAAAAAATTGGATCGGCCGGGCCCCCCCTTTGGCCACGCCCCCTTTCCCCCTTTGGCCAAGCCCCCTTTCCCCCTTTGGCCATGCCCCCTTTCCCCCCTTTTGCCACGCCCCTTTTCCCCTCGCCGCCGGGGGAAAATTGGATTGGTCCGGGCTCCCCCCTTTGACCACGCCCCCTTCCCCCTTTGGCCATGCCCCCTTTCCCCCCTTTTGCCACGCCCCTTTTCCCCTCGCCGACGGGGAAAAATTGGATCAGCCGGGCCCCCCCTTTGGCCACGCCCACTTTTCCCCTCGCCGCCGGGAAAAATTGGATCGGCCGGGCCCCCCCTTTGGCCATGCCCCCTTCCCCCTTTTGGCCACGCCCCCTCCCCCTTTGGCCACGCCCCCTTTCCCCCCTTTAGCCACGCCCCCTTTTCCCCTCGCCGCCGGGGAAAAATTGGATCGGCCGGGCCCTCCCCTTTGGCCACACCCATTTTTCCCCTCGCCGCCGGGAAAAATTGGATCGGCCGTGCCCCCCCTTTGGCCACGCCTTCTTTTCCCCTCGCCGACAGGGAAAAATTGGATCGGCCGGGCCCCCCTTTGGCCACGCCCACTTTTCCCCTCGCCACCGGCGAAAAATTGAATCGGCCGGGCCCCCCCTTTGGCCACGCCCCCTTCCCCACCTTTGGCCACGCCCCCTTTTCCCCTTTGGCCACGCCCCCTTTTCCCCTTTGGCCACGCCCCCTTCCCCTTGGCCACGCCCCCTTTGGCCACGCCCCCTTCCCTCTTTGGCCACGACCCCTTCCCCCTTTTGGCCACGCCCCCTTCCCCCTTTTGGCCACGCCCCCTTCCCCCTTTGGCCACGCCCCCTTCCCCCCTTTGGCCACGCCCCCTTTCCCCCTTTGCCCACACCCCTTGAGGCCATGCCCCTGTAACGGACCGTTTCACTTACAAGAGGATAAAACCCAGTTTAGGCGATAATCCCCTTTCCAGATGCACAGGCAGCTACTGCAAACACCATTCTCCCGACTGGAGACACACGAACACTGAATCCGAGAAACCTTTTAAATTCTCCCAAGCATATGAATGCTGTAGACCATTGAATAGGAACCATACGAATAGGCTTGTACTCCTAGCAGTCAACTGGAACAGCATGCAATAAATCCTTCCCCCCAATAATGAGACGACACATCACTTTGAGGGTAAAACAGGAACTCTCGACTGGCTCATCCAGCCTGGCTTTTATTACATGATTACACATACAGGCCACACCCAGGGGGAGGCATAAAAGAACCAATGACATAGATGTTACCTCCCACACATCCCCTCCCCTTAGTGTGACACATAATCCCATTATGCATACAGTGTAAAATGTACTTTTACACAACTTTCATAACTTTAAAACCATACATCACATCCACATAAAAATACATATCCACAATCAATCCATTCAGGGGAACAACATATTAAAAAATGGCATGAATCCGACCAGGGGTTCAAAAGTTACTAAAAGTATCTTTTGTCCCCCCTGTCTGACAGAAAAACATCCCCACAATGCACCCTGGCTTCCTCCCTTCTGCCCTGGAGTTAATTGGAGAAGTAATCCAATTATCCAGGACTAGAGTCAGACTTCATTAACCACATGGTTGCAAAACGACATAAAACACTTTAAAATACATAAAGTCACATTTTACACATTACACACAGACATTTCACATATCCCCAGATAGCTGGGATCTGAGCGCACAAAACTACCGAATAGCGCGCAGATCCTATTCACACAGTACAATTGCCATGGAGCTAAAGTCTTTCCCATAGTCTTTCATTATATGAATAGGCTCCATGGTATAGCTATCTGGGGTATTACATTCCCATAAAGTCTGGTCCATAGTCCAAAGGCAAGAGGCGGGCAATCAGCCCCCTCCAAGGACACGTGGCGAGGTCGGTTTCGCCACACTTCTCCCCTTTACCCCCCAGACTAACAGGGTATCTGACCTCCTGCCGGTCAGTGCCCTGGTTAGTCCAGCAACCCACCCACAAAACAGAAACAGCAGTACAGCCCACCCACAATAACTGGTTACTACACCTGGGTAGAGGAGAACTTTGTCCAGGTGTCTCACCACGGCTGTGTGGGGGACTGGTAGTCTGCCCTGGTGGGTTGCTGAGTGGGCAGAGACCAGCGGTACTCTGCTCTGGTGCCAGTACTACCGCGGAAGTAGCCTGGTTGGAGCCTGGTTGTGGGAGGGAGAGACCAACTGTCTCCCCTCTGGCTATACTGCTCTGTGGCTGGGGGACAGGACCAACCATCCCTACCCCTGGTGCTGTAAGTGCAGAGACTACGGTCCCATCTGCACAGATGTGGGGCTTAACATTTCCCCTTGGTGGGTTAGGCTGCCGCTGGAGAGAGGGTGTAACAAGCTCCTCTCTCTGGATGGTAAACTGCCGCTGGGGAGAAAGGATGGCACCTTCTGCTCCCTGGGGTACACACTGCCGCTGGGGAGGAAGGACTGCACCTTCTGCTCCCTGAGACACACACTGCCACTGGGGAGGGAAGACGCTGCTCTCCTCTCCCTTCACTTCACACTGCCTTCCTGGCATATCACTTTGCTGCTGGGGGGCAGGAACAACAACCTCTGCCCCCTGTAACTCAGCCTGCCGCTGGGGAGGGAGGACGACACCATCCGCTCCCTGGGGTACACACCGCCGCTGGGGAGGAAGGACGGCACCTTCATCTCCCTGGGACTTACTCTGCCGCTGGGGATCTGGGCCTGCTGCCCACCACCCCGTTGGGCCCGGTGGAGAGACCTCGGTCCCATCTCCACCTGCCTGTTGTGGTTCCTCACAGGACCAATCTTGTTGGTTCCTCTGCGTCATTCGCAGCATGAGGTACGCCTGTACATCGTTGTAGACCCGGAATGCCATTTGCTCCGCTCGGGCTGGTGAGAATAGAGCCATCCTGCTCCTATATTCCCTGGCAAACTCGAATTCCTCCTCCTCCCTCGGAGGTGCTGTAGCAGCTGCGACTCTGTCTCCTTCCATTTTCCTGATTTCCTTTGTAGATAGGGTCGCTGTACGGATACTAGCGTTGCCCTCAATTTGTAATCCAGAAATGGTGTTGTCTGTAGCTGTCCCTCTGGTTGTAGGAACGATCCCGCCGCTTGCCACCAATTGTAACGGACCGTTTCACTTACAAGAGGATAAAACCCAGTTTAGGCGATAATCCCCTTTCCAGATGCACAGGCAGCTACTGCAAACACCATTCTCCCGACTGTAGACACACGAACACTGAATCCGAGAAACCTTTAAAATTCTCCCAAGCATATGAATGCTGTAGACCATTGAATAGGAACCATGCGAATAGGCTTGTACTCCTAGCAGTCAACTGGAACAGCATGCAATAAATCCTTCCCCCAATAATGAGACGACACATCACTTTGAGGGTAAAACAGGAACTCTCGACTGGCTCATCCAGCCTGGCTTTTATTACATGAGTACACATACAGGCCACACCCAGGGGGAGGCATAAAAGAACCAATGACATAGATGTTACCTCCCACACATCCCCTCCCCTTAGTGTGACACATAATCCCATTATGCATACAGTGTAAAATGTACTTTTACACAACTTTCATAACTTTAAAACCATACATCACATCCGCATAAAAATACATATCCACAATCAATCCATTCAGGGGAACAACATATTAAAAAATGGCATGAATCCGACCAGGGGTTCAAAAGTTACTAAAAGTATCTTTTGTCCCCCCTGTCTGGCAGAAAAACATCCCCACAATGCACCCTGGCTTCCTCCCTTCTGCCCTGGAGTTAATTGGAGAAGTAATCCAATTATCCAGGACTAGAGGCAGACTCCATTAACCACATGGTTGCAAAACGACATAAAACACTTTAAAATACATAAAGTCACATTTTACACATAACACACAGACATTTCACATATCCCCAGATAGCTGGGATCTGAGCGCACAAAACTACCGAATAGCGCGCAGATCCTATTCACACAGTACAATTGCCATGGAGCTAAAGTCTTTCCCATAGTCTTTCATTATATGAATAGGCTCCATGGTATAGCTATCTGGGGTATTACATTCCCATAAAGTCTGGTCCATAGTCCAAAGGCAAGAGGCGGGCAATCAGCCCCCTCCAAGGACACGTGGCGAGGTCGGTTTCGCCACAGCCCCCTTCCCCCCTTTGGCCACGCCCCCTTCCCCCTTTGGCCACGCTTCCTTTCCCCCTTTGGCCACGCCCCTTCCCCTTTGGCCACGCCCCCTTCCCCCTTTGGCCACGCCCCCGCCCCCTTTGGCCACGCCCCCTTTGGCCACGCCCCCTTTGGCCACGCCCCCTTTGGCCACGCCCCTTCCCCTTTGGCCACGCCGCCTTTGGCAACGCCCCCTTCCCCCTTTGGCATCGCCCCTTTTCCCCCTTTGGCCACACCCCCTTTCCCCTTTGGCCACGCCCCCTCCCCTGTGGTCACGCCCCCTTCCCCCTCTGGCCACGCCCCCTTCCCCCTTTGGTCATGCCCCCCTTGGCTACGCCCCCTTCCCCCTTTTGTCACTCCCCTTTGGCCACGCCCCCTTTGGCCACGCCCCCTTTCCCTTTGGCCACGCCCCCTTTTCTCCCCTTTGGCCATTCCCCTTTCCCCCCCTTTGGCCACGCCCCCTTTTCCCCTCGCCGCCGGGGAAAAATTGGATCGGCTGCCCCCCCCCTTTGGCCACGCCCTCTTTTCCCCTCGCCGCCGGGGAAAAATTCTATCGGCCGGGCCCCCCCTTTGGCCACTTTTCCCCTCACCGCCGGGAAAAATTGGATCGGCCGGGCCCCCCCTTTGGCCATGCCCCCTTCCCCCTTTTGGCCACGCCCCCTTCCCCCTTTGGCCACGCCCCCTTTTCCCCTCGCCGCCGGGGGAAAATTGGATCGGCCGGGCCCTCCCCTTTGGCCACACCCATTTTTCCCCTCGCCGCCGGGGAAAAATTGGATCGGCCGGGCCCCCGCTTTGGCCACGCCCACTTTTCCCCTCGCCGACGGGGAAAAATTGGATCAGCCGGGCCCCCTTTGGCCACGCCCACTTTTCCCCTCGCCGCCAGGGGAAAATTGGATCGGCTGGGCCCCCCTTTGGCCACGCCCCCTTCCCCCCTTTGGCCACACCCCTTCCCCTTCTGGCCACGCCCCCTTTCCCCCCTTTGGCCACGCCCTCTTTTCCCCTCGCCGACGGGGAAAAATTGGATCAGCCGGGCCCCCCCTTTAGCCACGCCCACTTTTCCCCTTGCCGCCGGGGAAAAATTGGATCGGCCAGGCCCCCTCTTTGGCCACGCCCCCTTCCCCCCCTTTGGCCACACCCCCTTCCCCCCTTTGGCCACACCCCCTTCCCCCTTTGGCCACGCCCCCTTTTCCCCTCGCCGACTTGGAAAAATTGGATCGCACGGGCCCCCCCTTTGGCCACGCCCACTTTTCCCTCCTTTGGCCACGCCTCCTTCCCCCCTTTGGCCACGCCCCCTTTTCCCTCCTTTGGCCATGCCCCGTTTCCCCTCGCGGGCGGGGGAAAATTGGATCGTCCGGGGCCCCCCTTTGGCCACGACCCCTTTTCCCTCCTTTGCCCCCGCCCCCTTCCCCCCTTTGGCCACGCCCCCTTACCCCTTTGGCCACGCCCCCTTACCCTTTGGCCACGCCCCCTTCCCCCTTTGGCCACGCCCCCTTCCCCCTTTGGCCACGCCCCCTTCCCCCCTTTGGCCACGCCCCTTTGGCCACACCCCCTTCCCCCTTTGGCCACGCCCCCTTTCCCCCCTTTGGCCATGCCCCCACCCCCTTTGGCCATGCCCCCTCCCCCTTTGGCCTCGCCCCCTTTCCCCCCTTGGCCATGCCCCCTTTGGCCACGCCCCCTTTGGTCACGCCCCTCCCCCTTTGGCACGCCCCCTTTGGCCACGCCCCCTTTCCCCCTTTGGCCACGCCCCCTTTTCCCCTCGCCGACGGGGAAAAACTGGACCAGCTGGACCCCCCCTTTGGCCACGCCCACTTTTCCCCTCGCCGCCGGGGAAAAATTGGATCGGCCGGGGCCCCCCCTTTGGCCACGCCCCCTTTTCCCTCCTTTGGCCACGACTCCTTCCCCATTGGCCACGCCCCCTTACCCCTTTGGCCACGCCCCCTTCCCCCCTTTGGCCACGCTCCTTTCCCCCTTTCGCCACGCCCCTTTGGCCACGCCCCCTTTGGCCACGCCTGCTTTATCCCCTTTGGCCATGCCCCCTTTGGCTACTCCCCCTTTCCCTACTTTGGCCACGCCCCCTCCCCCCCTTGGCCACACTCCCTTCCCCTTTGGACACGCCTCCACTTTGGCCATGCCCCCTTTGGCCCCTTTTCCCCCTTTTGGCCACACCCCCTTCCCCCTTTGGCCACGGCCCCTTTCCCCCCTTTGGCCATGCCCCCTCCCCCTTTGGCCTCGCCCCCTTTCCCCCCTTGGCCACGCCCCCTTTGGCCACGCCCCTCCCCCTTTGGCCACGCCCCTCCCCTTTGGCACGCCCCCCTTTGGCATGCCCCCTTTGGCCACGCCCCTTTCTCCCCTTTGGCCACGCCCCTTTGGCCACGCCCATTTCTCCCCTTTGGCCATGCCCCTTTGGCCACGCCCATTTCTCCCCTTTGGCCATGCCCCTTTGGCCACGCCCCCTTCCCCCCTTTGGTCACGCCCCCTTTCCCCCTTTGGCCACGCCCCTTCACCCCTTTGGCCACGCCCCCTTCACCCCTTTGGCCACGCCCCCTTTTTCCTCTTTTGGCCACGCCCCCTTTTTCCTCTTTTGGCCACGCCCCCGTCCCCCCGTTGGCAACGCCCTCATTCCCCCCGTTGGCAACGCCCCCTTTCCCCCCTTTGGCCTCGCCCCCTTTCCCCCCTTTGGCCTCGCCCCCTTTTTCCCCCTTTGGCCACGCCCACTTTTCCCCTCGCCGCCAGGGGAAAATTGGATCGGCTGGGCCCCCCCTTTGGCCACGCCCCCTTCCCCCCTTTGGCCACACCCCTTCCCCTTCTGGCCACGCCCCCTTTCCCCCCTTTGGCCACGCCCCCTTTTCCCCTTGTTGACGGGGAAAAATTGGATCAGCCGGGCCCCCCCTTTAGCCACGCCCACTTTTCCCCTCGCCGCCGGGGAAAAATTGGATCGGCCAGGCCCCCTCTTTGGCCACGCCCCCTTCCCCCCTTTGGCCACACCCCCTTCCCCCCCTTTGGCCACGCCCCCTTATTCCCCTTTGGCCACGCCCCCTTTTCCCCTCGCCGACTTGGAAAAATTGTATCGCACGGGCCCCCCCTTTGGCCACGCCCACTTTTCCCCTCGCCGCCGGGGAAAAATTGGATCGGCCGGGGCCCCCCCTTTGGCCACGCCCCCTTTTCCCTCCTTTGGCCACGCCTCCTTCCCCCCTTTGGCCATGCCCACTTTTCCCCTCGCCGCCGGGGAAAAATTGGATCGGCCGGGGCCCCCCCTTTGGCCACGCCCCCTTTTCCCTCCTTTGGCCACGACTCCTTCCCCCATTGGCCACGCCCCCTTCCCCCCTTTGGCCACGCTCCTTTCCCCCTTTCGCCACGCCCCTTTGGCCACGCCCCCTTTGGCCACGCCTGCTTTATCCCCTTTGGCCATGCCCCCTTTGGCTACTCCCCCTTTCCCTACTTTGGCCACGCCCCCTCCCCCCCTTGGCCACACTCCCTTCCCCTTTGGACACGCCTCCACTTTGGCCACGCCCCCTTTGGCCCCTTTTCCCCCTTTTGGCCACACCCCCTTTCCCCCCTTTGGCCATGCCCCCTCCCCCTTTGGCCTCGCCCCCTTTACCCCCTTGGCCACGCCCCCTTTGGCCACGCCCCCTTTGGCCACGTCCCTCCCCCTTTGGCCACGCCCCCTTTGGCCATGCCCCTCCCCCTTTGGCACGCCCCCTTTGGCCACGCCCCCTTTCCCTCTTTGGCACGCCCCCTTTGGCCACGCCCCTTTCTCCCCTTTGGCCACGCCCCTTTGGCCACGCCCATTTCTCCCCTTTGGCCATGCCCCTTTGGCCACGCCCCCTTCCCCCCTTTGGTCACGCCCCCTTTCCCCCTTTGGCCACGCCCCTTCCCCTTTGGCCATGCCCCTTCCCCTTTGGCCACGCCCCCTTCACCCCTTTGGCCACGCCCCCTTTTTCCTCTTTTGGCCACACCCCCTTTCCCCTTTGGCCACGCCCCCTCCCCTGTGGTCACGCCCCCTTCCCCCTCTGGCCACGCCCCCTTCCCCCTTTGGCCACTTCCCTTTCTCCCCTTTGGCCACGCCCCTTTGGCCACGCCCCTTTGGCCACGCCCCTTTCCCCTTTGGCCACGCCCTTCCCCTTTGGCCACGCCCCCTTCACCCCTTTGGCCACGCCCCCTTCACCCCTTTGGCCACGCCCCCTTTTTCCTCTTTTGTCCACGCCCCCGTCCCCCCGTTGGCAACGCCCTCATTCCCCCCATTGGCAACGCCCCCTTTCCCCCTTTGGCCTCGCCCCCTTTTTCCCCCTTTGGCCACGCCCCCTTCCCCCTTTGGCCACGCCCCCGCCCCCTTTGGCCACGCCCCTTTGGCCACGCCCCCTTTGACCATGCCCCCTTTGGTCACGCCCCTTCCCCCTTTGGCCACGCCCCCTTCACCCTTTGGCCACGCCCCCTTCCCCCTTGGCCACGCCCCCTTTGGCCACGCCCCTTCCCCTTTGGCCACGCCCCTCCCCCCTTTGGCCACGCCCCCTTCCCCCTTTGGCCACGCCCCCTTCCCCCTTTTGGCCATGCCCCCTTACCCCTTTTGGCCACGCCCCCTTTCCCCCTTTGCCCACGCCCCCTTTCCCCCTTTGCCCACGCCCCCTGAGGCCATGCCCCTGTAACGGACCGTTTCACTTACAAGAGGATAAAACCCAGTTTAGGCGATAATCCCCTTTCCAGATGCACAGGCAGCTACTGCAAACACCATTCTCCCGACTGTAGACACACGAACACTGAATCCGAGAAACCTTTAAAATTCTCCCAAGCATATGAATGCTGTAGACCATTGAATAGGAACCATGCGAATAGGCTTGTACTCCTAGCAGTCAACTGGAACAGCATGCAATAAATCCTTCCCCCAATAATGAGACGACACATCACTTTGAGGGTAAAACAGGAACTCTCGACTGGCTCATCCAGCCTGGCTTTTATTACATGAGTACACATACAGGCCACACCCAGGGGGAGGCATAAAAGAACCAATGACATAGATGTTACCTCCCACACATCCCCTCCCCTTAGTGTGACACATAATCCCATTATGCATACAGTGTAAAATGTACTTTTACACAACTTTCATAACTTTAAAACCATACATCACATCCGCATAAAAATACATATCCACAATCAATCCATTCAGGGGAACAACATATTAAAAAATGGCATGAATCCGACCAGGGGTTCAAAAGTTACTAAAAGTATCTTTTGTCCCCCCTGTCTGGCAGAAAAACATCCCCACAATGCACCCTGGCTTCCTCCCTTCTGCCCTGGAGTTAATTGGAGAAGTAATCCAATTATCCAGGACTAGAGGCAGACTCCATTAACCAAATGGTTGCAAAACGACATAAAACACTTTAAAATACATAAAGTCACATTTTACACATAACACACAGACATTTCACATATCCCCAGATAGCTGGGATCTGAGCGCACAAAACTACCGAATAGCGCGCAGATCCTATTCACACAGTACAATTGCCATGGAGCTAAAGTCTTTCCCATAGTCTTTCATTATATGAATAGGCTCCATGGTATAGCTATCTGGGGTATTACATTCCCATAAAGTCTGGTCCATAGTCCAAAGGCAAGAGGCGGGCAATCAGCCACAGCCCCCTTCCCCCCTTTGGCCACGCCCCCTTCCCCCTTTGGCCACGCCCCCTTCCCCCCTTTGGCCACGCTTCCTTTCTCCCTTTGGCCACGCCCCTTCCCCTTTGGCCACGCCCCTTCCCCTTTGGCCACGCCCTTCCCCATATGGCCACGCCCCCTTCCCCCTTTGGCCACGCCGCCTTTGGCATCGCCCCCTTCCCCCTTTGGCATCGCCCCTTTTCCCCCTTTGGCCACACCCCCTTTCCCCTTTGGCCACGCCCCCTCCCCTGTGGTCACGCCCCCTTCCCCCTCTGGCCACGCCCCCTTCCCCCGTTGGTCACGCCCCCTTCCCCCTTTTGTCACTCCCCTTTGGCCACGCCCCCTTTGGCCATGCCCCTTTCCCTTTGGCCACGCCCCCTTTCCCCCCTTTGGCCACGCCCCCTTTTCTCCCCTTTGGCCACACCCCCTTTCCCCCCCTTTGGCCACGCCCCCTTTTCCCCTCGCCGCCGGGGAAAAATTGGATCGGCCCCCCCCCCCCTTTGGCCACGCCCTCTTTTCCCCTCGCCGCCGGGGAAAAATTCTATCGGCCGGGCCCCCCCTTTGGCCACTTTTCCCCTCGCCGCCGGGAAAAATTGGATCGGCCGGGCCCCCCCTTTGGCCATGCCCCCTTCCCCCTTTTGGCCACGCCCCCTTCCCCCTTTGGCCAGCCCCCTTTCCCCCTTTGGCCACGCCCCCTTTTCCCCTCGCCGCCGGGGAAAAATTGGATCGGCCGGGCCCTCCCCTTTGGCCACACCCATTTTTCCCCTCGCCGCCGGGGAAAAATTGGATCGGCCGGGCCCCCCCTTTGGCCACGCCCACTTTTCCCCTCGCCGACGGGGAAAAATTGGATCAGCCGGGACCCTTTGGCCACGCCCCCTTCCCCCCTTTGGCCACCCCCCTTCCCCTTCTGGCCACGCCCCTTTCCCCCCTTTGGCCACGCCCCCTTTCCCCCTCGCCGACGGGGAAAAATTGGATCAGCCGGGCCCCCCCTTTAGCCACGCCCACTTTTCCCCTCGCCGCCGGGGAAAAATTGGATCGGCCAGGCCCCCTCTTTGGCCACGCCCCCTTCCCCCCTTTGGCCACACCCCCTTCCCCCCCTTTGGCCACACCCCCTTCCCCCTTTGGCCACGCCCCCTTATTCCCTTTGGCCACGCCCCCTTTTCCCCTCGCCGACTTGGAAAAATTGGATCGCACGGGCCCCCCCTTTGGCCACGCCCACTTTTCCCCTCGCCGCCGGGGAAAAATTGGATCGGCCGGGGACCCCCCTTTGGCCACGCCCCCTTTTCCCTTCTTTGGCCACGCCTCCTTCCCCCCTTTGGCCACGCCCCCTTTTACCTCCTTTGGCCATGCCCCGTTTCCCCTCGCGGCCGGGGAAAAATTGGATCGTCCGGGGCCCCCCTTTGGCCACGCCCCCTTTTCCCTCCTTTGGCCACGCCCCCTTACCCCTGTGGTCACGCCCCCTTACCCCTTTGGCCACGCCCCCTTCCCCCCTTTGGCCACGCCCCCTTCCCCCCTTTGGCCACGCTCCTTTCCCCCTTTCGCCACGCCCCTTTGGCCACGCCCCCTTTGGCCACGCCCCCTTTCTCCCCTTTGGCCATGCCCCCTTTGGCTATGCCCCCTTTCCCTACTTTGGCCATGCCCCCTCCCCCCTTGGCCACACTCCCTTCCCCTTTGTCCACGCCTCCACTTTGGCCACGCCCCCTTTGGCCCCCTTTCCCCCTTTTGGCCACACCCCCTTCCCCCTTTGGCCACGCCCCCTTCCCCCTTTGGCCACGCCCCCTTTCCCCACTTTGGCCATGCCCCCTCCCCCTTTGGCCTCTCCCCCTTTGGCCACGCCCCCTTTGGCCACGCCCCTCCCCCTTTGACCACGCCCCCTTTGACCACGCCCCATTTCCCCCCTTTGGCCACGCCCCCTTTAGCCACGCCCCCTTTAGCCACGCCCCTTTCTCCCCTTTGGCCACGCCCCTTTTGCCACGCCCCTTTGGCCATGCCACTTTGGCCATGCCCCTTTGGCCACGCCCCCTTTCCCCTTTTGGCCATGTCCCTCCCCCTTTGGCCACGCCCCCTTCCCCTTTGGCCACGCCCCCTTCACCCCTTTGGCCATTCCCCCTTTTTCCTCTTTTGAACACGCCGTTGGCAACGCCCTCATTCCCCCCGTTGGCAACGCCCCTTTCCCCATTTGGCATTGCCCCTTTTCCCCCTTTGGCCACGCCCCCTTTTCCCCCTTTGGCCACGCCCCCTTACCCCCCCCTTTGGCCACGCCCCCTTTTCCCCCTTTGGCCACGCCCCCTTTGGCCACGCCCCCTTCCCTCCTTTGGCCACGTCCCCTTCCCTCCTTTGGCCACGCCCCCTTTCCCCTTTAGCCCCTTACCCCCTTTGGCCACACCCCCATTTGGCCACGCCCTCCCCCTTTTGGCCACACCCCCTTTGGCCACGCCCTCTTCCCCCTTTGGCCACGCCCCCTGCCCCTTTGGCCACGCCCCCTTCCCCCTTTGGCCACGCCCCTCCCCCTTTGGCCACGTCCCCTTCCCCCTTTGGCCACGCACACTTTTCCCCTCGCCGCTGGGGAAAAATTGGATCGTCCGGGCCCCCCTTTGGCCACGCCCCCTTTCAACCCCTTTGGCCACTCCCCCTTTCCCCTTTGGCCACGCCCCCTTTGGCCACGCCCCCTTCCCCCCTTTGGCCATGCCCACTTCCCTACTTTGGCCACGCCCCCTCCCCCCTCCTTGGCCACGCTCCCTTCCCCTTTGGCCATGCCCGCTTTCCCCCCTTTGGCCACGCCCCCTTAGGCCATGCCCCCTTTGGCCACGCCCCCTTTCCCCTTTGGCCACGCCCCCTTTTCCTCCTTTTGGCCATGCCTCCTTTCCCCCCTTTTGGCCACGCCCCCTTTCCCCCTTTGGCCACGCCCCCTTCCCCCTTTGGCCACGCCCCCTTTCCCCCTTTGGCTACGCCCCCTTTCCCCCTTTGGCCACGCCCCCTTTGGCCATGCCCCTTCCCCCTTTGGCCACGCCCCTCCCCCTTTGGCCACGCCCCTTCCCCCTGACCACGCCCCCTTTCCCCCTTTGGCCACACCCCTTTCCCCCTTTAGGCCACGCCCCCTTTGGCCACACCCTTTCCCCTTTGGCCACACCCACTTCCCCCTTCGGCCACGCCCCATTTGGCCACGCCCCCTCCCCTTTGGCCATGCCCCTTTTCCCCTTAGGCCACGCCCCATTTGGCCACGCCCCTTTGGCCACCCCCTTCCCCCTTTGGCCACGCCACGCCCCCTTTGGCCACGCCCCTTTCTCCCCTTTGGCCACGCCCCTTTGGCCACGCCCCTTTCTCCCCTTTGGCCACGCCCTTTGGCCACGCCCCCTTCCCCCTTTGGCCACGCCCCTTTGGCAACGCCCCCTTCCCCCTTTGGCCATGCCCCTTTGGCAACGCCCCCTTTGGCCACGCCCCCTTCCCCCTTTGGCCACGCCCCCTTTGGCCACGCCCCCTTCCCCCTTTGAACACGCCTCCTTTGGCCACGCCCCATTTCTCCCCTTTGACCACGCCCCCTGTGACCACGCCCCCTTCTCCCCTTGGGCCACGCCCCTTTGGCAACGCTCCTTTGGCCACGCCCCCTTTCTCCCCTTTGGCCACGCCCCTTTGGCCACACCCCCTTCCCCCTTTGGCCACTCCCCCTTCCCCCTGTGGTCACGCCCCCTTTCCCTCGTTGGCGACGCCCCTTTGACAACGCCCCCTTTTCCTCCCTTTTGTCACGCCCCCCTTTGGCCACGCCCCCTTCCCCCTATGGCCACGCCCCCTTCCCACCTTTGGCCATGCCCCCTTCCCCCTATGGCCACGCCCCCTTCCCCTTTGGCCACGCCCCCTTCCCCCCTTTGGCCACGCCCCCTTTGGCCACGACCCCTTTCCCTCCCTTTTGTCACGCTCCCCTTTGGCCACGCCCCCTTCCCCCTATGGCCACACCCCCTTTCCCCTTTGGCCACGCCCCGTTCCCCCTTTGGCCACGCCCCCTTTGGCCACGCCCCCTTCCCCCTTTGGCCACGCCCCCTTTGGCACGCCCCTTCCCCCTCTGGCCACGCCCCCTTCCCCCTCTGGCCACGCCCCTTTGGCCATGCCCCCTCCCCCTTTGGTCATGCCCCTTCCCCCTTTGGCCACGCCCCCTTCCCCCTTTGGCCACGCCCCCTTTGGCTACACCCACTTCCCCCTTTGGCCATGCCCCCTTTGGCCACGCCCCTTTGGCCATGCCCCTTCCCCCTTTAGCCACGCCCCCTTGGCCACGCCCCCTTCCCCTTTGGCCACGCCCATTTTCCCCTTTGGCCACGCCCCCTTTGGTCACGCCCCCTTCCCCTTCGTCCACGCCCCCCTTTGGCCACGCCCCCTCCCCCTTTGGCCATGCCCCTTTTCCCCTTTGGCCATGCCCCCTTCCCCCTTTGGCCACGCCCCCTTCCCGTTCGGCCATGCCCCCTTTGGCCACGCCCCCTCCCCTTTGGCCACGCCCCCTCCCCTTTGGCCACGCCCCCTTTGGCCACGCCCCCTTTCACCCCTTTGGCCACGCCCCCTGTGCCTACGCCCCCTTCCCCCTCTGGCCACGACCCCTTCCCCCCTTTGGCCACGACCTTTTGGCCACGCCCCCTTCCCCCTTTGGCCACGCCTCCTTTGGCCACGCCCCATTTCTCCCCTTTGGCCACGCCCCCTGTGACCACGCCCCCTTCTCCCCTTGGGCCACGCCCCTTTGGCAACGCTCCTTTGGCCACGCCCCCTTTCCCCCTTTGGCCACGCCCCCTGTGGCCACGCCCCCTTCCCCCATTAGCCACGCCCCCTGTGGCCACGCCCCCTTTCCCTTTGGCCATGCCCCCTTTCCCCATTGGCCACGCCCCCTTTGGCCATGCCCCCTTTGGCCATGCCCCCTTTCCCTCCCTTTTCTCACGCCCCCCTTTGGCCACGCACCCTTCCCCCTTTGGCCACGCCCCCTTTCCCCCTTTGACCACGCCCCCTTTGGCCACGCCCCCTCCCCCTTTGGCCACACCCCCTTTGGCCACGCCCCTTCCCCCTCTGGCCACTACCCCTTCCCCCTTTGGCCACGCCCCCTCCCCCTTTGGCCACACCCCATTTGGCCACGCCCCTTCCCCCTCTGGCCACTACCCCTTCCCCCTGTGGCCACGCCCCCTTTGGCCACGCCCCCTCCCCCTGTGGTCACGCCCCCTTCCCCCTTTGGCCACGCCCCCTTTGGCCACGCCCTTTTTGGCCACGGCCCCTTTCCCTCCCTTTTGTCACGCCCCCTTGACCATGCCCCCTTCCCCCGTTGGCCACGCCCCTTTTCCCCCTTTGGCCACGACCCTTTGGCCACGCCCCTTTGGCCACGCCCCCTTCCCCCTTCCCCCTTTGGCCACGCCCCTTTGGCCACGCCCCATTCCCCTTCCCCCTTTGGCCACTCCCCCTTCCCCCTGTGGTCACGCCCCCTTTCCCTCGTTGGCGACGCCCCTTTGACAACGCCCCCTTTTCCTCCCTTTTGTCACGCCCCCCTTTGGCCACGCCCCCTTCCCTCTATGGCCACACCCCCTTTCCCCTTTGGCCACGCCCCGTTCCCCCTTTGGCCACGCCCCCTTTGGCCACGCCCCCTTCCCCCTTTGGCCACGCCCTCTTTGGCACGCCCCTCCCCCCTCTGGCCACGCCCCCTTCCCCCTTTGGCCACGCCCCTTTGGCCATGCCCCCTCCCCCTTTGGTCATGCCCCTTCCCCCTTTGGCCATGCCCCCTTCCCCCTTTGGCCACGCCCCCTTTGGCCACACCCACTTCCCCCTTTGGCCATGCCCCCTTTGGCCACGCCCCTTCCCCCTTTGGCCATGCCCCCTTTGGCCACGCCCCTTCCCCCTTTAGCCACGCCCCCTTGGCCACGCCCCCTTCCCCTTTGGCCACGCCCATTTTCCCCTTTGGCCACGCCCCCTTCCCCTTCGTCCACGCCCCCCTTTGGCCACGCCCCCTCCCCCTTTGGCCATGCCCCCTTCCCCCTTTGGCCACACCCCCTTCCTGTTTGGCCATGCCCCCTTTGGCCACGCCCCCTCCCCCTTTGGCCACGCCCCCTCCCCTTTGGCCACTCCCCCTCCCCCTTTGGCCATGCCCCTTTGCCCCATTGGCCACGCCCCCTTTGGCCACGCCCCCTTTGGCCACGCCCCCTTTCACCCCTTTGGCCACGCCCCCCTGTGCCTACGCCCCCTTCCCCCTCTGGCCACGACCCCTTCCCCCCTTTGGCCACGACCTTTTGGCCACGCCCCCTTCCCCCCGTTGGCCACGCCCCCTTCCCCCTTTGGCCACGCCCCTTTGGCCACGCCCCCTTCCCCCTTTGGTCACGCCCCCTTTGGCCACGCCCTTTTTGGCCATGGCCCCTTTCCCTCCCTTTGGTCAGGCCCCCTTGGCCACACCCCTTCCCCTTTGGCCACGCCCCTTTCCCCTTTGGCAACGCCCCTTTCCCCTTTGGCAACGCCCCTTTGGCCACGCCCCTCTGGCCACGCCCCTCTGGCCACGCCCCCTTTCCCTTTGGCAACGCCCCCTTTCCCCTTTGGCCATGCCCCCTTTGGCCATGCCCCCTTTCCCTCCCTTTTGTCACGCCCCCCTTTGGCCATGCCCCCTATGGCCACGCCCCATTCCCCCCTTTGGCCACGCCCCCTTTGGCAACGCCCCCTTGCCCCTTTTCCCCATTTGGCCACGCCGCCTTGGCCACGCCCCCATCCCCTTTGGTCACGCCCCCTCCCTTTGGCCACGCCCCCTTTGGCCACGCCCCTTCCCCCTCTGGCCACACCCCCTTCCCCCTTTGGCCACGCCCCCTTTGGCCACGCCCCCTCCCCTGTGGTCACGCCCCCTTTGACCACGCCCCTTTTCCCCCTTTGACCACGCCCCTTTTCCCCCCTTTGGCCACGCCCCTTTTGTCACGCCCCTTTGGCCACGCCCCTTCCACATTTGGCCACGCCCCCTTTGGCCACGCCCCCTTTGGCCACGCCCCCTTTGGCCACGCCCCCTTTGGCCACGCCCCCTTTGGCCACGCCCCCTTTGGCCACGCCCCCTTTGGCCACGCCCCCTTTTCTCCCCTTTGGCCATGCCCCTTTCCCTCCCTTTGGTCACGCCCCCCTTGGCCACGCCCCCTTTCCCCTTTGGCCACGCACCTTTCCCCCTTTGGCCACACCCCTTTTGTCACGCCCCTTTGGCCACGCCCCTTCCCCATTTGGCCACGCCCATTTGGCCACGCCCCCTTTGGCCACGCCCCCTTTGGCCACGCTCCCTTTCACCACTTTGGCCACGCTCCCTTTCCCCACTTTGGCCACGCTCCCTTTTCTCCCCTTTGGCCACGCTCCCTTTTCTCCCCTTTGGCCATGCTCCCTTTTCTCCCCTTTGGCCACATCCCCTTTCCCACCTTTGGCCACATCCCCTTTCCCACCTTTGGCCACGCCCCCTTCCCCCTTTTGGCCACGCCCCCTTCCCCCTTTTGGCCACGCCCCCTTCCCCCTTTGGCCACGCCCCCTTCCCCCCTTTGGCCACGCCCCCTTTCCCCCTTTGCCCACACCCCTTGAGGCCATGCCCCTGTAACGGACCGTTTCACTTACAAGAGGATAAAACCCAGTTTAGGCGATAATCCCCTTTCCAGATGCACAGGCAGCTACTGCAAACACCATTCTCCCGACTGGAGACACACGAACACTGAATCCGAGAAACCTTTTAAATTCTCCCAAGCATATGAATGCTGTAGACCATTGAATAGGAACCATACGAATAGGCTTGTACTCCTAGCAGTCAACTGGAACAGCATGCAATAAATCCTTCCCCCCAATAATGAGACGACACATCACTTTGAGGGTAAAACAGGAACTCTCGACTGGCTCATCCAGCCTGGCTTTTATTACATGATTACACATACAGGCCACACCCAGGGGGAGGCATAAAAGAACCAATGACATAGATGTTACCTCCCACACATCCCCTCCCCTTAGTGTGACACATAATCCCATTATGCATACAGTGTAAAATGTACTTTTACACAACTTTCATAACTTTAAAACCATACATCACATTCACATAAAAATACATATCCACAATCAATCCATTCAGGGGAACAACATATTAAAAAATGGCATGAATCCGACCAGGGGTTCAAAAGTTACTAAAAGTATCTTTTGTCCCCCCTGTCTGACAGAAAAACATCCCCACAATGCACCCTGGCTTCCTCCCTTCTGCCCTGGAGTTAATTGGAGAAGTAATCCAATTATCCAGGACTAGAGTCAGACTTCATTAACCACATGGTTGCAAAACGACATAAAACACTTTAAAATACATAAAGTCACATTTTACACATTACACACAGACATTTCACATATCCCCAGATAGCTGGGATCTGAGCGCACAAAACTACCGAATAGCGCGCAGATCCTATTCACACAGTACAATTGCCATGGAGCTAAAGTCTTTCCCATAGTCTTTCATTATATGAATAGGCTCCATGGTATTGCTATCTGGGGTATTACATTCCCATAAAGTCTGGTCCATAGTCCAAAGGCAAGAGGCGGGCAATCAGCCCCCTCCAAGGACACGTGGCGAGGTCGGTTTCGCTACACTTCTCCCCTTTACCCCCCAGACTAACAGGGTATCTGACCTCCTGCCGGTCAGTGCCCTGGTTAGTCCAGCAACCCACCCACAAAACAGAAACAGCAGTACAGCCCACCCACAATAACTGGTTACTACACCTGGGTAGAGGAGAACTTTGTCCAGGTGTCTCACCACGGCTGTGTGGGGGACTGGTAGTCTGCCCTGGTGGGTTGCTGAGTGGGCAGAGACCAGCGGTACTCTGCTCTGGTGCCAGTACTACCGCGGAAGTAGCCTGGTTGGAGCCTGGTTGTGGGAGGGAGAGACCAACTGTCTCCCCTCTGGCTATACTGCTCTGTGGCTGGGGGACAGGACCAACCATCCCTACCCCTGGTGCTGTAAGTGCAGAGACTACGGTCCCATCTGCACAGATGTGGGGCTTAACATTTCCCCTTGGTGGGTTAGGCTGCCGCTGGAGAGAGGGTGTAACAAGCTCCTCTCTCTGGATGGTAAACTGCCGCTGGGGAGAAAGGATGGCACCTTCTGCTCCCTGGGGTACACACTGCCGCTGGGGAGGAAGGACTGCACCTTCTGCTCCCTGAGACACACACTGCCACTGGGGAGGGAAGACGCTGCTCTCCTCTCCCTTCACTTCACACTGCCTTCCTGGCATATCACTTTGCTGCTGGGGGGCAGGAACAACAACCTCTGCCCCCTGTAACTCAGCCTGCCGCTGGGGAGGGAGGACGACACCATCCGCTCCCTGGGGTACACACCGCCGCTGGGGAGGAAGGACGGCACCTTCATCTCCCTGGGACTTACTCTGCCGCTGGGGATCTGGGCCTGCTGCCCACCACCCCGTTGGGCCCGGTGGAGAGACCTCGGTCCCATCTCCACCTGCCTGTTGTGGTTCCTCACAGGACCAATCTTGTTGGTTCCTCTGCGTCATTCGCAGCATGAGGTACGCCTGTACATCGTTGTAGACCCGGAATGCCATTTGCTCCGCTCGGGCTGGTGAGAATAGAGCCATCCTGCTCCTATATTCCCTGGCAAACTCGAATTCCTCCTCCTCCCTCGGAGGTGCTGTAGCAGCTGCGACTCTGTCTCCTTCCATTTTCCTGATTTCCTTTGTAGATAGGGTCGCTGTACGGATACTAGCGTTGCCCTCAATTTGTAATCCAGAAATGGTGTTGTCTGTAGCTGTCCCTCTGGTTGTAGGAACGATCCCGCCGCTTGCCACCAATTGTAACAGACCGTTTCACTTACAAGAGGATAAAACCCAGTTTAGGCGATAATCCCCTTTCCAGATGCACAGGCAGCTACTGCAAACACCATTCTCCCGACTGTAGACACACGAACACTGAATCCGAGAAACCTTTAAAATTCTCCCAAGCATATGAATGCTGTAGACCATTGAATAGGAACCATGCGAATAGGCTTGTACTCCTAGCAGTCAACTGGAACAGCATGCAATAAATCCTTCCCCCAATAATGAGACGACACATCACTTTGAGGGTAAAACAGGAACTCTCGACTGGCTCATCCAGCCTGGCTTTTATTACATGAGTACACATACAGGCCACACCCAGGGGGAGGCATAAAAGAACCAATGACATAGATGTTACCTCCCACACATCCCCTCCCCTTAGTGTGACACATAATCCCATTATGCATACAGTGTAAAATGTACTTTTACACAACTTTCATAACTTTAAAACCATACATCACATCCGCATAAAAATACATATCCACAATCAATCCATTCAGGGGAACAACATATTAAAAAATGGCATGAATCCGACCAGGGGTTCAAAAGTTACTAAAAGTATCTTTTGTCCCCCCTGTCTGACAGAAAAACATCCCCACAATGCACCCTGGCTTCCTCCCTTCTGCCCTGGAGTTAATTGGAGAAGTAATCCAATTATCCAGGACTAGAGTCAGACTTCATTAACCACATGGTTGCAAAACGACATAAAACACTTTAAAATACATAAAGTCACATTTTACACATTACACACAGACATTTCACATATCCCCAGATAGCTGGGATCTGAGCGCACAAAACTACCGAATAGCGCGCAGATCCTATTCACACAGTACAATTGCCATGGAGCTAAAGTCTTTCCCATAGTCTTTCATTATATGAATAGGCTCCATGGTATTGCTATCTGGGGTATTACATTCCCATAAAGTCTGGTCCATAGTCCAAAGGCAAGAGGCGGGCAATCAGCCCCCTCCAAGGACACGTGGCGAGGTCGGTTTCGCCACACTTCTCCCCTTTACCCCCCAGACTAACAGGGTATCTGACCTCCTGCCGGTCAGTGCCCTGGTTAGTCCAGCAACCCACCCACAAAACAGAAACAGCAGTACAGCCCACCCACAATAACTGGTTACTACACCTGGGTAGAGGAGAACTTTGTCCAGGTGTCTCACCACGGCTGTGTGGGGGACTGGTAGTCTGCCCTGGTGGGTTGCTGAGTGGGCAGAGACCAGCGGTACTCTGCTCTGGTGCCAGTACTACCGCGGAAGTAGCCTGGTTGGAGCCTGGTTGTGGGAGGGAGAGACCAACTGTCTCCCCTCTGGCTATACTGCTCTGTGGCTGGGGGACAGGACCAACCATCCCTACCCCTGGTGCTGTAAGTGCAGAGACTACGGTCCCATCTGCACAGATGTGGGGCTTAACATTTCCCCTTGGTGGGTTAGGCTGCCGCTGGAGAGAGGGTGTAACAAGCTCCTCTCTCTGGATGGTAAACTGCCGCTGGGGAGAAAGGATGGCACCTTCTGCTCCCTGGGGTACACACTGCCGCTGGGGAGGAAGGACTGCACCTTCTGCTCCCTGAGACACACACTGCCACTGGGGAGGGAAGACGCTGCTCTCCTCTCCCTTCACTTCACACTGCCTTCCTGGCATATCACTTTGCTGCTGGGGGGCAGGAACAACAACCTCTGCCCCCTGTAACTCAGCCTGCCGCTGGGGAGGGAGGACGACACCATCCGCTCCCTGGGGTACACACCGCCGCTGGGGAGGAAGGACGGCACCTTCATCTCCCTGGGACTTACTCTGCCGCTGGGGATCTGGGCCTGCTGCCCACCACCCCGTTGGGCCCGGTGGAGAGACCTCGGTCCCATCTCCACCTGCCTGTTGTGGTTCCTCACAGGACCAATCTTGTTGGTTCCTCTGCGTCATTCGCAGCATGAGGTACGCCTGTACATCGTTGTAGACCCGGAATGCCATTTGCTCCGCTCGGGCTGGTGAGAATAGAGCCATCCTGCTCCTATATTCCCTGGCAAACTCGAATTCCTCCTCCTCCCTCGGAGGTGCTGTAGCAGCTGCGACTCTGTCTCCTTCCATTTTCCTGATTTCCTTTGTAGATAGGGTCGCTGTACGGATACTAGCGTTGCCCTCAATTTGTAATCCAGAAATGGTGTTGTCTGTAGCTGTCCCTCTGGTTGTAGGAACGATCCCGCCGCTTGCCACCAATTGTAACGGACCGTTTCACTTACAAGAGGATAAAACCCAGTTTAGGCGATAATCCCCTTTCCAGATGCACAGGCAGCTACTGCAAACACCATTCTCCCGACTGTAGACACACGAACACTGAATCCGAGAAACCTTTAAAATTCTCCCAAGCATATGAATGCTGTAGACCATTGAATAGGAACCATGCGAATAGGCTTGTACTCCTAGCAGTCAACTGGAACAGCATGCAATAAATCCTTCCCCCAATAATGAGACGACACATCACTTTGAGGGTAAAACAGGAACTCTCGACTGGCTCATCCAGCCTGGCTTTTATTACATGAGTACACATACAGGCCACACCCAGGGGGAGGCATAAAAGAACCAATGACATAGATGTTACCTCCCACACATCCCCTCCCCTTAGTGTGACACATAATCCCATTATGCATACAGTGTAAAATGTACTTTTACACAACTTTCATAACTTTAAAACCATACATCACATCCGCATAAAAATACATATCCACAATCAATCCATTCAGGGGAACAACATATTAAAAAATGGCATGAATCCGACCAGGGGTTCAAAAGTTACTAAAAGTATCTTTTGTCCCCCCTGTCTGACAGAAAAACATCCCCACAATGCACCCTGGCTTCCTCCCTTCTGCCCTGGAGTTAATTGGAGAAGTAATCCAATTATCCAGGACTAGAGTCAGACTTCATTAACCACATGGTTGCAAAACGACATAAAACACTTTAAAATACATAAAGTCACATTTTACACATTACACACAGACATTTCACATATCCCCAGATAGCTGGGATCTGAGCGCACAAAACTACCGAATAGCGCGCAGATCCTATTCACACAGTACAATTGCCATGGAGCTAAAGTCTTTCCCATAGTCTTTCATTATATGAATAGGCTCCATGGTATTGCTATCTGGGGTATTACATTCCCATAAAGTCTGGTCCATAGTCCAAAGGCAAGAGGCGGGCAATCA
The DNA here is from genome assembly GCF_036172605.1 of Pelobates fuscus. Taxonomy (NCBI): domain Eukaryota; kingdom Metazoa; phylum Chordata; class Amphibia; order Anura; family Pelobatidae; genus Pelobates; species Pelobates fuscus. The sequence goes on along the minus strand of NW_026961979.1, from coordinate 270,189 downwards.
GCCCCCTCCAAGGACACGTGGCGAGGTCGGTTTCGCCACACTTCTCCCCTTTACCCCCCAGACTAACAGGGTATCTGACCTCCTGCCGGTCAGTGCCCTGGTTAGTCCAGCAACCCACCCACAAAACAGAAACAGCAGTACAGCCCACCCACAATAACTGGTTACTACACCTGGGTAGAGGAGAACTTTGTCCAGGTGTCTCACCACGGCTGTGTGGGGGACTGGTAGTCTGCCCTGGTGGGTTGCTGAGTGGGCAGAGACCAGCGGTACTCTGCTCTGGTGCCAGTACTACCGCGGAAGTAGCCTGGTTGGAGCCTGGTTGTGGGAGGGAGAGACCAACTGTCTCCCCTCTGGCTATACTGCTCTGTGGCTGGGGGACAGGACCAACCATCCCTACCCCTGGTGCTGTAAGTGCAGAGACTACGGTCCCATCTGCACAGATGTGGGGCTTAACATTTCCCCTTGGTGGGTTAGGCTGCCGCTGGAGAGAGGGTGTAACAAGCTCCTCTCTCTGGATGGTAAACTGCCGCTGGGGAGAAAGGATGGCACCTTCTGCTCCCTGGGGTACACACTGCCGCTGGGGAGGAAGGACTGCACCTTCTGCTCCCTGAGACACACACTGCCACTGGGGAGGGAAGACGCTGCTCTCCTCTCCCTTCACTTCACACTGCCTTCCTGGCATATCACTTTGCTGCTGGGGGGCAGGAACAACAACCTCTGCCCCCTGTAACTCAGCCTGCCGCTGGGGAGGGAGGACGACACCATCCGCTCCCTGGGGTACACACCGCCGCTGGGGAGGAAGGACGGCACCTTCATCTCCCTGGGACTTACTCTGCCGCTGGGGATCTGGGCCTGCTGCCCACCACCCCGTTGGGCCCGGTGGAGAGACCTCGGTCCCATCTCCACCTGCCTGTTGTGGTTCCTCACAGGACCAATCTTGTTGGTTCCTCTGCGTCATTCGCAGCATGAGGTACGCCTGTACATCGTTGTAGACCCGGAATGCCATTTGCTCCGCTCGGGCTGGTGAGAATAGAGCCATCCTGCTCCTATATTCCCTGGCAAACTCGAATTCCTCCTCCTCCCTCGGAGGTGCTGTAGCAGCTGCGACTCTGTCTCCTTCCATTTTCCTGATTTCCTTTGTAGATAGGGTCGCTGTACGGATACTAGCGTTGCCCTCAATTTGTAATCCAGAAATGGTGTTGTCTGTAGCTGTCCCTCTGGTTGTAGGAACGATCCCGCCGCTTGCCACCAATTGTAACGGACCGTTTCACTTACAAGAGGATAAAACCCAGTTTAGGCGATAATCCCCTTTCCAGATGCACAGGCAGCTACTGCAAACACCATTCTCCCGACTGTAGACACACGAACACTGAATCCGAGAAACCTTTAAAATTCTCCCAAGCATATGAATGCTGTAGACCATTGAATAGGAACCATGCGAATAGGCTTGTACTCCTAGCAGTCAACTGGAACAGCATGCAATAAATCCTTCCCCCAATAATGAGACGACACATCACTTTGAGGGTAAAACAGGAACTCTCGACTGGCTCATCCAGCCTGGCTTTTATTACATGAGTACACATACAGGCCACACCCAGGGGGAGGCATAAAAGAACCAATGACATAGATGTTACCTCCCACACATCCCCTCCCCTTAGTGTGACACATAATCCCATTATGCATACAGTGTAAAATGTACTTTTACACAACTTTCATAACTTTAAAACCATACATCACATCCGCATAAAAATACATATCCACAATCAATCCATTCAGGGGAACAACATATTAAAAAATGGCATGAATCCGACCAGGGGTTCAAAAGTTACTAAAAGTATCTTTTGTCCCCCCTGTCTGACAGAAAAACATCCCCACAATGCACCCTGGCTTCCTCCCTTCTGCCCTGGAGTTAATTGGAGAAGTAATCCAATTATCCAGGACTAGAGTCAGACTTCATTAACCACATGGTTGCAAAACGACATAAAACACTTTAAAATACATAAAGTCACATTTTACACATTACACACAGACATTTCACATATCCCCAGATAGCTGGGATCTGAGCGCACAAAACTACCGAATAGCGCGCAGATCCTATTCACACAGTACAATTGCCATGGAGCTAAAGTCTTTCCCATAGTCTTTCATTATATGAATAGGCTCCATGGTATTGCTATCTGGGGTATTACATTCCCATAAAGTCTGGTCCATAGTCCAAAGGCAAGAGGCGGGCAATCAGCCCCCTCCAAGGACACGTGGCGAGGTCGGTTTCGCCACACTTCTCCCCTTTACCCCCCAGACTAACAGGGTATCTGACCTCCTGCCGGTCAGTGCCCTGGTTAGTCCAGCAACCCACCCACAAAACAGAAACAGCAGTACAGCCCACCCACAATAACTGGTTACTACACCTGGGTAGAGGAGAACTTTGTCCAGGTGTCTCACCACGGCTGTGTGGGGGACTGGTAGTCTGCCCTGGTGGGTTGCTGAGTGGGCAGAGACCAGCGGTACTCTGCTCTGGTGCCAGTACTACCGCGGAAGTAGCCTGGTTGGAGCCTGGTTGTGGGAGGGAGAGACCAACTGTCTCCCCTCTGGCTATACTGCTCTGTGGCTGGGGGACAGGACCAACCATCCCTACCCCTGGTGCTGTAAGTGCAGAGACTACGGTCCCATCTGCACAGATGTGGGGCTTAACATTTCCCCTTGGTGGGTTAGGCTGCCGCTGGAGAGAGGGTGTAACAAGCTCCTCTCTCTGGATGGTAAACTGCCGCTGGGGAGAAAGGATGGCACCTTCTGCTCCCTGGGGTACACACTGCCGCTGGGGAGGAAGGACTGCACCTTCTGCTCCCTGAGACACACACTGCCACTGGGGAGGGAAGACGCTGCTCTCCTCTCCCTTCACTTCACACTGCCTTCCTGGCATATCACTTTGCTGCTGGGGGGCAGGAACAACAACCTCTGCCCCCTGTAACTCAGCCTGCCGCTGGGGAGGGAGGACGACACCATCCGCTCCCTGGGGTACACACCGCCGCTGGGGAGGAAGGACGGCACCTTCATCTCCCTGGGACTTACTCTGCCGCTGGGGATCTGGGCCTGCTGCCCACCACCCCGTTGGGCCCGGTGGAGAGACCTCGGTCCCATCTCCACCTGCCTGTTGTGGTTCCTCACAGGACCAATCTTGTTGGTTCCTCTGCGTCATTCGCAGCATGAGGTACGCCTGTACATCGTTGTAGACCCGGAATGCCATTTGCTCCGCTCGGGCTGGTGAGAATAGAGCCATCCTGCTCCTATATTCCCTGGCAAACTCGAATTCCTCCTCCTCCCTCGGAGGTGCTGTAGCAGCTGCGACTCTGTCTCCTTCCATTTTCCTGATTTCCTTTGTAGATAGGGTCGCTGTACGGATACTAGCGTTGCCCTCAATTTGTAATCCATAAATGTTGTTGTCTGTAGCTGTCCCTCTGGTTGTAGGAACGATCCCGCCGCTTGCCACCAATTGTAACGGACCGTTTCACTTACAAGAGGATAAAACCCAGTTTAGGCGATAATCCCCTTTCCAGATGCACAGGCAGCTACTGCAAACACCATTCTCCCGACTGTAGACACACGAACACTGAATCCGAGAAACCTTTAAAATTCTCCCAAGCATATGAATGCTGTAGACCATTGAATAGGAACCATGCGAATAGGCTTGTACTCCTAGCAGTCAACTGGAACAGCATGCAATAAATCCTTCCCCCAATAATGAGACGACACATCACTTTGAGGGTAAAACAGGAACTCTCGACTGGCTCATCCAGCCTGGCTTTTATTACATGAGTACACATACAGGCCACACCCAGGGGGAGGCATAAAAGAACCAATGACATAGATGTTACCTCCCACACATCCCCTCCCCTTAGTGTGACACATAATCCCATTATGCATACAGTGTAAAATGTACTTTTACACAACTTTCATAACTTTAAAACCATACATCACATCCGCATAAAAATACATATCCACAATCAATCCATTCAGGGGAACAACATATTAAAAAATGGCATGAATCCGACCAGGGGTTCAAAAGTTACTAAAAGTATCTTTTGTCCCCCCTGTCTGGCAGAAAAACATCCCCACAATGCACCCTGGCTTCCTCCCTTCTGCCCTGGAGTTAATTGGAGAAGTAATCCAATTATCCAGGACTAGAGGCAGACTCCATTAACCACATGGTTGCAAAACGACATAAAACACTTTAAAATACATAAAGTCACATTTTACACATAACACACAGACATTTCACATATCCCCAGATAGCTGGGATCTGAGCGCACAAAACTACCGAATAGCGCGCAGATCCTATTCACACAGTACAATTGCCATGGAGCTAAAGTCTTTCCCATAGTCTTTCATTATATGAATAGGCTCCATGGTATAGCTATCTGGGGTATTACATTCCCATAAAGTCTGGTCCATAGTCCAAAGGCAAGAGGCGGGCAATCAGCCCCCTCCAAGGACACGTGGCGAGGTCGGTTTCGCCACAGCCCCCTTCCCCCCTTTGGCCACGCCCCCTTCGGCCACGCTTCCTTTCCCCCTTTGGCCACGCCCCTTCCCCTTTGGCCACGCCCCATTCCCCCTTTGGCCACGCCCCCGCCCCCTTTGGCCACGCCCCCGCCCCCTTTGGCCACGCCCCCTTTGGCCACGCCCCCTTTGGCCACGCCCCCTTTGGCCACGCCCCTTCCCCTTTGGCCACGCCCCTTCCCCTTTGGCCACGCCGCCTTTGGCAACGCCCCCTTCCCCCTTTGGCATCGCCCCTTTTCCCCCTTTGGCCACACCCCCTTTCCCCTTTGGCCAAGCCCCCTCCCCTGTGGTCACGCCCCCTTCCCCCTCTGGCCACGCCCCCTTCCCCCTTTGGTCATGCCCCCCTTGGCTACGCCCCCTTCCCCCTTTTGTCACTCCCCTTTGGCCACGCCCCCTTTGGCCACGCCCCCTTTCCCCCTTTGGCCACGCCCCCTTTCCCCCTTTGACCACGCCCCCTTTTCTCCCCTTTGGCCATTCCCCTTTCCCCCCCTTTGGCCACACCCCCTTTCCCCCCCTTTGGCCACGCCCCCTTTTCCCCTCGCCGCCGGGGAAAAATTGGATCGGCTGCCCCCCCCCTTTGGCCACGCCCTCTTTTACCCTCGCCGCCGGGGAAAAATTCTATCGGCCGGGCCCCCCCTTTGGCCACTTTTCCCCTCACCGCCGGGAAAAATTGGATCGGCCGGGCCCCCCCTTTGGCCATGCCCCCTTCCCCCTTTTGGCCACGCCCCCTTCCCCCTTTGGCCACGCCCCCTTTGGCATCGCCCCTTTCCCCCTTTGGCCACGCCCCTTAGGCCACGCCCCCTTTGGCCACGCCCCCTTCCCCACGTTGGCCACGCCCCCTTTGGCCACGACCCCTTTCCCTCCCTTTTGTCACGCTCCCCTTTGGCCACGCCCCCTTCCCCCTATAGCCACACCCCCTTTCCCCTTTGGCCACGCCCCGTTCCCCCTTTGGCCACGCCCCCTTTGGCCACGCCCCTTCCCCCTTTGGCCACGCCCCCTTTGGCACGCCCCTTCCCCCTCTGGCCACGCCCCCTTCCCCCTCTGGCCACGCCCCTTTGGCCATGCCCCCTCCCCCTTTGGTCATGCCCCTTCCCCCTTTGGCCACGCCCCCTTCCCCCTTTGGCCACGCCCCCTTTGGCTACACCCACTTCCCCCTTTGGCCATGCCCCCTTTGGCCACGCCCCTTTGGCCATGCCCCTTCCCCCTTTAGCCACGCCCCCTTGGCCACGCCCCCTTCCCCTTTGGCCACGCCCATTTTCCCCTTTGGCCACGCCCCCTTTGGTCACGCCCCCTTCCCCTTCGTCCACGCCCCCCTTTGGCCACGCCCCCTCCCCCTTTGGCCATGCCCCTTTTCCCCTTTGGCCATGCCCCCTTCCCCCTTTGGCCACGCCCCCTTCCCGTTCGGCCATGCCCCCTTTGGCCACGCCCCCTCCCCTTTGGCCACGCCCCCTCCCCCTTTGGCCATGCCCCTTTGTCCCTTTGGCCACGCCCCTTTGGCCACGCCCCCTTTGGCCACGCCCCCTTTCACCCCTTTGGCCACGCCCCCCTGTGCCTACGCCCCCTTCCCCCTCTGGCCACGACCCCTTCCCCCTTTGGCCACGACCTTTTGGCCACGCCCCCTTCCCCCTTTGGCCACGCCTCCTTTGGCCACGCCCCATTTCTCCCCTTTGGCCACGCCCCCTGTGACCACGCCCCCTTCTCCCCTTGGGCCACGCCCCTTTGGCAACGCTCCTTTGGCCACGCCCCCTTTCCCCCTTTGGCCACGCCCCCTGTGGCCACGCCCCCTTCCCCCATTGGCCACGCCCCCTGTGGCCACGCCCCCTTTCCCTTTGGCCATGCCCCCTTTCCCCATTGGCCACGCCCCCTTTGGCCATGCCCCCTTTCCCTCCCTTTTCTCACGGCCCCCTTTGGCCACGCACCCTTCCCCCTATGGCCACGCCCCCTTTCCCCCTTTGACCACGCCCCCTTTGGCCACGCCCCCTTTCCCCCTTTGACCACGCCCCCTTTGGCCACACCCCCTCCCCCTTTGGCCACACCCCCTTTGGCCACGCCCCTTCCCCCTCTGGCCACTACCCCTTCCCCCTTTGGCCACGCCCCCTCCCCCTTTGGCCACACCCCATTTGGCCACGCCCCTTCCCCCTCTGGCCACTACCCCTTCCCCCTGTGGCCACGCCCCCTTTGGCCACGCCCCCTCCCCCTGTGGTCACGCCCCCTTCCCCCTTTGGCCACGCCCCCTTTGGCCACGCCCTTTTTGGCCACGGCCCCTTTCCCTCCCTTTTGTCACGCCCCCTTGACCATGCCCCCTTCCCCCGTTGGCCACGCCCCTTTTCCCCCTTTGGCCACGCCCCTTTGGCCACGCCCCTTTGGCCACGCCCCCTTCCCCCTTCCCCCTTTGGCCACGCCCCTTTGGCCACGCCCCATTCCCCTTCCCCCTTTGGCCACTCCCCCTTCCCCCTGTGGTCACGCCCCCTTTCCCTCGTTGGCGACGCCCCTTTGACAACGCCCCCTTTTCCTCCCTTTTGTAACGCCCCCCTTTGGCCACGCCCCCTTCCCTCTATGGCCACACCCCCTTTGGCCACGCCCCCTTCCCCCTTTGGCCACGCCCCCTTTGGCACGCCCCTCCCCCTCTGGCCACGCCCCCTTCCCCCTTTGGCCACGCCCCTTTGGCCATGCCCCCTCCCCCTTTGGTCATGCCCCTTCCCCCTTTGGCCACGCCCCCTTCCCCCTTTGGCCACGCCCCCTTTGGCCACACCCACTTCCCCCTTTGGCCATGCCCCCTTTGGCAACGCCCCTTCCCCCTTTGGCCATGCCCCCTTTGGCCACGCCCCTTCCCCCCTTTAGCCACGCCCCCTTGACCACGCCCCCTTCCCCTTTGGCCACGCCCATTTTCCCCTTTGGCCACGCCCCCTTTGGTCACGCCCCCTTCGTCTTCGTCCACGCCCCCCTTTGGCCACGCCCCCTCCCCCTTTGGCCATGCCCCCTTCCCCCTTTGGCCACACCCCCTTCCCGTTCGGCCATGCCCCCTTTGGCCACGCCCCCTCCCCCTTTGGCCACGCCCCCTCCCCTTTGGCCACTCCCCCTCCCCCTTTGGCCATGCCCCTTTGCCCCATTGGCCACGCCCCCTTTGGCCACGCCCCCTTTGGCCACGCCCCCTTCACCCCTTTGGCCACGCCCCCCTGTGCCTACGCCCCCTTCCCCCTCTGGCCACGACCCCTTCCCCCCTTTGGCCACGACCTTTTGGCCACGCCCCCTTCCCCCCGTTGGCCACGCCCCCTTCCCCCTTTGGCCACGCCCCTTTGGCCACGCCCCCTTTGGCCGCGCCCCCTTTGGCCGCGCCCCCTTTGGCCGCGCCCCCTTTGGCCACGCCCCCTTTGGCCACGCCCCTTTTCTCCCCTTTGGCCATGCCCCTTTCCCTCCCTTTGGTCACGCCCCCTTGGCCACGCCCCCTTTCCCCTTTGGCCACGCCCCTTTCCCCCTTTGGCCACACCCCTTTTGTCACGCCCCTTTGGCCACGCCCCTTCCCCATTTGGCCACGCCCATTTGGCCACGCCCATTTGGCCACGCCCCCTTTGGCCACGCCCCCTTTGGCCACGCCCCCTTTGGCCACGCTCCCTTTCCCCACTTTGGCCACGCTCCCTTTTCTCCCCTTTGGCCACGCTCCCTTTTCTCCCCTTTGGCCATGCTCCCTTTTCTCCCCTTTGGCCACATCCCCTTTCCCACCTTTGGCCACATCCCCTTTCCCACCTTTGGCCACGCCCCCTTTTCCCCTCGCCGCCGGGGAATAATTGGATCGGCCGGGCCCCCCCTTTGGCCACGCCCCCTTTCCCCCTCGCCGCCGGGGAAAAATTTGATCGGCCGGGCCCCCCCTTTGGCCACGCCCACTTTTCCCCTCGCCGACAGGGAAAAATTGGATCGGCCGGGCCCCCCTTTGGCCACGCCCTCTTTTCCCCTCGCCACCGGCGAAAAATTGAATCGGCCGGGCCCCCCTTTGGCCACGCCCCCTTCCCCACCTTGGCCACGCCCCCTTCCCCACCTTTGGTCACGCCCCCTTTCCCCCTTTGGCCATGCCCCCTTAACCCCTTTGGCCATGCCCCCTTTCCCCCTCGCCGCCGGGAAAAAATTGGATCGGCCGGGCCCCCCCTTTGGCCACGCCCCCTTTCCCCCTTTGGCCAAGCCCCCTTTCCCCCTTTGGCCATGCCCCCTTTCCCCCCTTTTGCCACGCCCCTTTTCCCCTCGCCGCCGGGGGAAAATTGGATTGGTCCGGGCTCCCCCCTTTGACCACGCCCCCTTCCCCCTTTGGCCATGCCCCCTTTCCCCCCTTTTGCCACGCCCCTTTTCCCCTCGCCGACGGGGAAAAATTGGATCAGCCGGGCCCCCCCTTTGGCCACGCCCACTTTTCCCCTCGCCGCCGGGAAAAATTGGATCGGCCGGGCCCCCCCTTTGGCCATGCCCCCTTCCCCCTTTTGGCCACGCCCCCTCCCCCTTTGGCCACGCCCCCTTTCCCCCCTTTGGCCACGCCCCCTTTTCCCCTCGCCGCCGGGGAAAAATTGGATCGGCCGGGCCCTCCCCTTTGGCCACACCCATTTTTCCCCTCGCCGCCGGGAAAAATTGGATCGGCCGTGCCCCCCCTTTGGCCACGCCTTCTTTTCCCCTCGCCGACAGGGAAAAATTGGATCGGCCGGGCCCCCCTTTGGCCACGCCCACTTTTCCCCTCGCCACCGGCGAAAAATTGAATCGGCCGGGCCCCCCCTTTGGCCACGCCCCCTTCCCCACCTTTGGCCACGCCCCCTTTTCCCCTTTGGCCACGCCCCCTTTTCCCCTTTGGCCACGCCCCCTTCCCCTTGGCCACGCCCCCTTTGGCCACGCCCCCTTCCCTCTTTGGCCACGACCCCTTCCCCCTTTTGGCCACGCCCCCTTCCCCCTTTTGGCCACGCCCCCTTCCCCCTTTGGCCACGCCCCCTTCCCCCCTTTGGCCACGCCCCCTTTCCCCCTTTGCCCACACCCCTTGAGGCCATGCCCCTGTAACGGACCGTTTCACTTACAAGAGGATAAAACCCAGTTTAGGCGATAATCCCCTTTCCAGATGCACAGGCAGCTACTGCAAACACCATTCTCCCGACTGGAGACACACGAACACTGAATCCGAGAAACCTTTTAAATTCTCCCAAGCATATGAATGCTGTAGACCATTGAATAGGAACCATACGAATAGGCTTGTACTCCTAGCAGTCAACTGGAACAGCATGCAATAAATCCTTCCCCCCAATAATGAGACGACACATCACTTTGAGGGTAAAACAGGAACTCTCGACTGGCTCATCCAGCCTGGCTTTTATTACATGATTACACATACAGGCCACACCCAGGGGGAGGCATAAAAGAACCAATGACATAGATGTTACCTCCCACACATCCCCTCCCCTTAGTGTGACACATAATCCCATTATGCATACAGTGTAAAATGTACTTTTACACAACTTTCATAACTTTAAAACCATACATCACATCCACATAAAAATACATATCCACAATCAATCCATTCAGGGGAACAACATATTAAAAAATGGCATGAATCCGACCAGGGGTTCAAAAGTTACTAAAAGTATCTTTTGTCCCCCCTGTCTGACAGAAAAACATCCCCACAATGCACCCTGGCTTCCTCCCTTCTGCCCTGGAGTTAATTGGAGAAGTAATCCAATTATCCAGGACTAGAGTCAGACTTCATTAACCACATGGTTGCAAAACGACATAAAACACTTTAAAATACATAAAGTCACATTTTACACATTACACACAGACATTTCACATATCCCCAGATAGCTGGGATCTGAGCGCACAAAACTACCGAATAGCGCGCAGATCCTATTCACACAGTACAATTGCCATGGAGCTAAAGTCTTTCCCATAGTCTTTCATTATATGAATAGGCTCCATGGTATAGCTATCTGGGGTATTACATTCCCATAAAGTCTGGTCCATAGTCCAAAGGCAAGAGGCGGGCAATCAGCCCCCTCCAAGGACACGTGGCGAGGTCGGTTTCGCCACACTTCTCCCCTTTACCCCCCAGAATAACAGGGTATCTGACCTCCTGCCGGTCAGTGCCCTGGTTAGTCCAGCAACCCACCCACAAAACAGAAACAGCAGTACAGCCCACCCACAATAACTGGTTACTACACCTGGGTAGAGGAGAACTTTGTCCAGGTGTCTCACCACGGCTGTGTGGGGGACTGGTAGTCTGCCCTGGTGGGTTGCTGAGTGGGCAGAGACCAGCGGTACTCTGCTCTGGTGCCAGTACTACCGCGGAAGTAGCCTGGTTGGAGCCTGGTTGTGGGAGGGAGAGACCAACTGTCTCCCCTCTGGCTATACTGCTCTGTGGCTGGGGGACAGGACCAACCATCCCTACCCCTGGTGCTGTAAGTGCAGAGACTACGGTCCCATCTGCACAGATGTGGGGCTTAACATTTCCCCTTGGTGGGTTAGGCTGCCGCTGGAGAGAGGGTGTAACAAGCTCCTCTCTCTGGATGGTAAACTGCCGCTGGGGAGAAAGGATGGCACCTTCTGCTCCCTGGGGTACACACTGCCGCTGGGGAGGAAGGACTGCACCTTCTGCTCCCTGAGACACACACTGCCACTGGGGAGGGAAGACGCTGCTCTCCTCTCCCTTCACTTCACACTGCCTTCCTGGCATATCACTTTGCTGCTGGGGGGCAGGAACAACAACCTCTGCCCCCTGTAACTCAGCCTGCCGCTGGGGAGGGAGGACGACACCATCCGCTCCCTGGGGTACACACCGCCGCTGGGGAGGAAGGACGGCACCTTCATCTCCCTGGGACTTACTCTGCCGCTGGGGATCTGGGCCTGCTGCCCACCACCCCGTTGGGCCCGGTGGAGAGACCTCGGTCCCATCTCCACCTGCCTGTTGTGGTTCCTCACAGGACCAATCTTGTTGGTTCCTCTGCGTCATTCGCAGCATGAGGTACGCCTGTACATCGTTGTAGACCCGGAATGCCATTTGCTCCGCTCGGGCTGGTGAGAATAGAGCCATCCTGCTCCTATATTCCCTGGCAAACTCGAATTCCTCCTCCTCCCTCGGAGGTGCTGTAGCAGCTGCGACTCTGTCTCCTTCCATTTTCCTGATTTCCTTTGTAGATAGGGTCGCTGTACGGATACTAGCGTTGCCCTCAATTTGTAATCCAGAAATGGTGTTGTCTGTAGCTGTCCCTCTGGTTGTAGGAACGATCCCGCCGCTTGCCACCAATTGTAACGGACCGTTTCACTTACAAGAGGATAAAACCCAGTTTAGGCGATAATCCCCTTTCCAGATGCACAGGCAGCTACTGCAAACACCATTCTCCCGACTGTAGACACACGAACACTGAATCCGAGAAACCTTTAAAATTCTCCCAAGCATATGAATGCTGTAGACCATTGAATAGGAACCATGCGAATAGGCTTGTACTCCTAGCAGTCAACTGGAACAGCATGCAATAAATCCTTCCCCCAATAATGAGACGACACATCACTTTGAGGGTAAAACAGGAACTCTCGACTGGCTCATCCAGCCTGGCTTTTATTACATGAGTACACATACAGGCCACACCCAGGGGGAGGCATAAAAGAACCAATTACATAGATGTTACCTCCCACACATCCCCTCCCCTTAGTGTGACACATAATCCCATTATGCATACAGTGTAAAATGTACTTTTACACAACTTTCATAACTTTAAAACCATACATCACATCCGCATAAAAATACATATCCACAATCAATCCATTCAGGGGAACAACATATTAAAAAATGGCATGAATCCGACCAGGGGTTCAAAAGTTACTAAAAGTATCTTTTGTCCCCCCTGTCTGGCAGAAAAACATCCCCACAATGCACCCTGGCTTCCTCCCTTCTGCCCTGGAGTTAATTGGAGAAGTAATCCAATTATCCAGGACTAGAGGCAGACTCCATTAACCACATGGTTGCAAAACGACATAAAACACTTTAAAATACATAAAGTCACATTTTACACATAACACACAGACATTTCACATATCCCCAGATAGCTGGGATCTGAGCGCACAAAACTACCGAATAGCGCGCAGATCCTATTCACACAGTACAATTGCCATGGAGCTAAAGTCTTTCCCATAGTCTTTCATTATATGAATAGGCTCCATGGTATAGCTATCTGGGGTATTACATTCCCATAAAGTCTGGTCCATAGTCCAAAGGCAAGAGGCGGGCAATCAGCCCCCTCCAAGGACACGTGGCGAGGTCGGTTTCGCCACAGCCCCCTTCCCCCCTTTGGCCACGCCCCCTTCCCCCTTTGGCCACGCTTCCTTTCCCCCTTTGGCCACGCCCCTTCCCCTTTGGCCACGCCCCCTTCCCACTTTGGCCACGCCCCCGCCCCCTTTGGCCACGCCCCCTTTGGCCACGCCCCCTTTGGCCACGCCCCCTTTGGCCACGCCCCTTCCCCTTTGGCCACGCCGCCTTTGGCAACGCCCCCTTCCCCCTTTGGCATCGCCCCTTTTCCCCCTTTGGCCACACCCCCTTCCCCTTTGGCCACGCCCCCTCCCCTGTGGTCACGCCCCCTTCCCCCTCTGGCCACGCCCCCTTCCCCCTTTGGTCATGCCCCCCTTGGCTACGCCCCCTTCCCCCTTTTGTCACTCCCCTTTGGCCACGCCCCCTTTGGCCATTCCCCTTTCCCCCCCTTTGTCCACGCCCCCTTTTCCCCTCGCCGCCGGGGAAAAATTGGATCGGCTGCCCCCCCCCTTTGGCCACGCCCTCTTTTCCCCTCGCCGCCGGGGAAAAATTCTATCGGCCGGGCCCCCCCTTTGGCCACTTTTCCCCTCACCGCCGGGAAAAATTGGATCGGCCGGGCCCCCCCTTTGGCCATGCCCCCTTCCCCCTTTTGGCCACGCCCCCTTCCCCCTTTGGCCACGCCCCCTTTTCCCCTCGCCGCCGGGGGAAAATTGGATCGGCCGGGCCCTCCCCTTTGGCCACACCCATTTTTCCCCTCGCCGCCGGGGAAAAATTGGATCGGCCGGGCCCCCCCTTTGGCCACGCCCACTTTTCCCCTCGCTGACGGGGAAAAATTGGATCAGCCGGGCCCCCTTTGGCCACGCCCACTTTTCCCCTCGCCGCCAGGGGAAAATTGGATCGGCTGGGCCCCCCCTTTGGCCACGCCCCCTTCCCCCCTTTGGCCACACCCCTTCCCCTTCTGGCCACGCCCCCTTTCCCCCCTTTGGCCACGCCCTCTTTTCCCCTCGCCGACGGGGAAAAATTGGATCAGCCGGGCCCCCCCTTTAGCCACGCCCACTTTTCCCCTCGCCGCCGGGGAAAAATTGGATCGGCCAGGCCCCCTCTTTGGCCACGCCCCCTTCCCCCCCTTTGGCCACACCCCCTTCCCCCCTATGGCCACACCCCCTTCCCTCTTTGGCCACGCCCCCTTTTCCCCTCGCCGACTTGGAAAAATTGGATCGCACGGGCCCCCCCTTTGGCCACGCCCACTTTTCCCCTCACCGCCGGGGAAAAATTGGATCGGCCGGGGCCCCCCCTTTGGCCACGCCCCCTTTTCCCTCCTTTGGCCACGCCTACTTCCCCCTTTGGCCACGCCCCCTTTTTCCTCCTTTGGCCATGCCCCGTTTCCCCTCGCGGCCGGGGGAAAATTGGATCGTCCGGGGCCCCCCTTTGGCCACGCCCCCTTTTCCCTCCTTTGTTCCCGCCCCCTTCCCCCCTTTGGCCACGCCCCCTTACCCCTTTGGCCACGCCCCCTTACCCCTTTGGCCACGCCCCCTTCCCCCCTTTGGCCACGCTCCTTTCCCCCTTTGGCCACGCCCCTTTGGCCACACCCCCTTCCCCCTTTGGCCACGCCCCCTTTCCCCCCTTTGGCCATGCCCCTTTGGCCATGCCCCCTCCCCCTTTGGCCTCGCCCCCTTTCCCCCCTTGGCCATGCCCCTTTGGCCACGCCCCCTTTGGTCACGCCCCTCCCCCTTTGGCACGCCCCCTTTGGCCACGCCCCCTTTCCCCCTTTGGCCACGCCCCCTTTTCCCCTCGCCGCCGGGGAAAATTTTGATCGGCCGGGCCCCCCTTTGGCCACGCCCACTTTTCCCCTCGCCGACAGGGAAAAATTGGATCGGCCGGGCCCCCCTTTGGCCACGCCCTCTTTTCCCCTCGCCACCGGCGAAAAATTGAATCGGCCGGGCCCCCCTTTGGCCACGCCCCCTTCCCCACCTTGGCCACGCCCCCTTCCCCACCTTTGGCCACGCCCCCTTTCCCCCTTTGGCCATGCCCCCTTAACCCCTTTGGCCATGCCCCCTTTCCCCCTCGCCGCCGGGAAAAAATTGGATCGGCCGGGCCCCCCCTTTGGCCACGCCCCCGTTCCCCTTTGGCCATGCCCTCTTTCCCCCCTTTTGCCACGCCCCTTTACCCCTCGCCGACGGGGAAAAATTGGATCAGCCGGGCCCCCCCTTTGGCCACGCCCACTTTTCCCCTCGCCGCCGGGAAAAATTGGATCGGCCGGGCCCCCCCTTTGGCCATGCCCCCTTCCCCCTTTTGGCCATGCCCCCTCCCCCCTTTGGCCACGCCCCCTTTCCCCCCTTTGGCCACGCCCCCTTTTCCCCTCGCCGCCGGGGAAAAATTGGATCGGCCGGGCCCTCCCCTTTGGCCACACCCATTTTTCCCCTCGCCGCCGGGAAAAATTGGATCGGCCGGGCCCCCCCTTTGGCCACGCCTTCTTTTCCCCTCGCCGACAGGGAAAAATTGGATCGGCCGGGCCCCCCTTTGGCCACGCCCACTTTTCCCCTCGCCACCGGCGAAAAATTGAATCGGCCGGGCCCCCCTTTGGCCACGCCCCCTTCCCCACCTTTGGCCACGCCCCCTGCCCCCTTTGGCCACGCCCCCTTTTCCCCTCGCCGCCGGGGAAAAATTTGATCGGCCGGGCCCCCCCTTAGGCCACGCCCACTTTTCCCCTCGCCACCGGCGAAAAATTGAATTGGCCGGGCCCCCCCTTTGGCCATGCCCCCTTCCCCCTTTTGGCCACGCCCCCTCCCCCCTTAGGCCACTTTTCCCCTCGCTGCCGGGGAAAAATTGGATCGGCCGGGCCCCCCCTTTAGCCACGCCCACTTTTCCCCTCGCCGACAGGGAAAAATTGGATCGGCCGGGCCCCCCTTTGGCCACGCCCTCTTTTCCCCTCGCCACCGGCGAAAAATTTAAACGCCCGGGCCCCCCTTTGGCCACGCCCCCTTCCCCACCTTTGGCCACGCCCCTTCCCCACCTTTGGCCACGCCCCCTTCCCCACCTTTGGCCACGCCCCCTTTCCCCCTTTGGCCATGCCCCCTTAACCCCTTTGGCCATGCCCCCTTTTCCCCTCGCCGCCGGGAAAAAATTGGATCAGCCGGGCCCCCCCTTTGGCCACGCCCACTTTTCCCCTCGCCGCCGTGAAAAATTGGATCGGCCGGGCCCCCCCTTTGGCCATGCCCCCTTCCCCCTTTTGGCCACGCCCCCTCCCCCCTTTGGCCACGCCCCCTTTCCCCCCTTTGGCCACGCCCCCTTTTCCCCTCGCCGCCGAGGAAAAATTGGATCGGCCGGGCCCTCCCCTTTGGCCACACCCATTTTTCCCCTCGCCGCCGGGGAAAAATTTGATCGACCGGGCCCCCCCTTTGGCCACGCCTTCTTTTCCCCTCGCCGACAGGGAAAAATTGGATCGGCCGGGCCCCCCTTTGGCCACGCCCACTTTTCCCCTCGCCACCGGCGAAAAATTGAATCGGCCGGGCCCCCCCTCTGGCCACGCCCCCTTCCCCACCTTTGGCCACGCCCCCTGCCCTTTTTGGCCACGCCCCCTTCCCCCCTTTGGCCATGCCCCCTTTCCACCTCGCCGCCGGGAAAAAATTGGATCGGCCGGGGTCCCCCCTTTGGCCACACCCACTTTTCCTCTCGCTGCCGGGGAAAAATTGGATCGGCCAGGCCCACCCTTTGGCCACGCCCCCTTTCCCCCCTTTGGCCACGCTTATTTTCCCCTCGCCGCCGGGGGAAAATTGGATTGGTCCGGGCTCCCCCCTTTGACCACGCCCCCTTCCCCCTTTGGCCACGCCCCCTTTCCCCATTTGGCCACGCCCCCTTTTCCCCTCGCCGACGGGGGAAAATTGGATCAGCCGGGCCCCCCCCTTTGGCCACGCCCCCTTTTCCCCTCGCCGCCGGGGAAAAATTTGATCGGCCGGGCCCCCCCTTAGGCCACGCCCACTTTTCCCCTCGCCACCGGCGAAAAATTGAATTGGCCGGGCCCCCCCTTTGGCCATGCCCCCTTCCCCCTTTTGGCCACGCCCCCTCCCCCCTTAGACCACTTTTCCCCTCGCCGCCGGGGAAAAATTGGATCGGCCGGGCCCCCCTTTTGGCCACGCCCACTTTTCCCCTCGCCGACAGGGAAAAATTGGATCGGCCGGGCCCCCCTTTGGCCACGCCCTCTTTTCCCCCCCCACCGGCGAAAAATTGAATCGGCCGGGCCCCCCTTTGGCCACGCCCCCTTCCCCACCTTTGGCCACGCCCCCTTCCCCACCTTTGGCCACGCCCCCTTTCCCCCTTTGGCCATGCCCCCTTAACCCCTTTGGCCATGCCCCCTTTCCCCCTCGCCGCCGGGAAAAAATTGGATCGGCCGGGCCCCCCCTTTGGCCACGCCCCTTTTCCCCTCGCCGCCGGGGGAAAATTGGATTGGTCCGGGCTCCCCCCTTTGACCACGCCCCCTTCCCCCTTTGGTCATGCCCCCTTTCCCCCTTTGGACACGCCCCCTTTTCCCCTCGCCGACGGGGAAAAATTGGATCAGCCGGGCCCCCCCTTTGGCCACGCCCACTTTTCCCCTCGCCGCCGGGAAAAATTGGATCGGCTGGGCCCCCCTTTGGCCATGCCCCCTTCCCCCTTTTGGCCACGCCCCCTCCCCCCTTTGGCCACGCCCCCTTTCCCCCCTTTGGCCACGCCCCCTTTTCCCCTCGCCGCCGGGGAAAAATTGGATCGGCCGGGCCCTCCCCTTTGGCCACACCCATTTTTCCCCTCGCCGCCGGGGAAAAATTGGATCGGCCGGGCCCCCCCTTTGGCCACGCCTTCTTTTCCCCTCGCCGACAGGGAAAAATTGGATCGGCCGGGCCCCCCTTTGGCCACGCCCCCTTTCCCCCCTTTGGCCACGCCCCTTTTCCCCTCGCCGCCGGGGGAAAATTGGATTGGTCCGGGCTCCCCCCTTTGACCACGCCCCCTTCCCCCTTTGGCCACGCCCCCTTTCCCCCTTTGGCCACGCCCCCTTTTCCCCTCGCCGACGGGGGAAAATTGGATCAGCCGGGCCCCCCCCTTTGGCCACGCCCACTTTTCCCCTCGCCGCCAGGGAAAAATTGGATCGGCCGGGCCCCCGCTTTGGCCACGCCCCTTTGGCCACGCCCCCTTCCCCCTTTGGCCACGCCTCCTGTGGCCACGCCCCCTTCCCCCTTTGGCCACGCCCCCTTCCCCCTTTGGCCACGCCCCATTCGGGCACGCCCCCTTTGGCTACGCCCCCTTTGGCTACGCCCCCTTTGGCTACGCCCCCTTTGGCCACGCCCCCTTTGGCCACGCCCCCTTTGGCATCACCCCTTTCCCCCTTTGGCCACGCCCCCTTTCCCCCTTTGGCCACGCCCCCTTTCCCCTTTGGCCACGCCCCCTTTGGCCACGCCCCTTCCCCCTCTGGCCACGCCCCCTCCCCCTGTGGTCACGCCTCCTTTCCCCCCCTTTGGCCACGCCCTTTTTGGCCACGGCCCCTTTCCCTCCCTTTGGTCATGCCCCCTTTGGCCACACCCATTTGGTCACGCCCCTTTGGCCACGCCCCTTTGGCCACGCCCCCTTTGGCCACGTCCCTTTCCCCTTTGGCCACGCCCCCTTTCCCCTTTGGCCACGCCCCCTTTCCCCCTTTGGCCACGCCCCCTTTTCCCTTTGGCCACGCCCCCTTTTCTCCCCATTGGCCATGCCCCTTTCCCCATATTTGGCCACACCCCCTTCCCCCCCTTTGGCCACGCCCCCTTTCCCCCTCGCCGCCGGGGAAAAATTGGATCGGCCGGGCCCCCCCTTTGGCCACGCCCCCTTTTCCCCTCGCCGCCGGGGAAAAATTGGATCGCCGGGCCCCCCCTTTGGCCACTTTTCGCCTTGGCCACGCCCCTTTCCCCCGTTGGCCATGCCCCCTTTGGCCACGCCCCGTTTCTCCCCTTTGACCACGCCCCTTTGGCCACGCCCCCTTCCCCCTTTGGCCACGCCCCCTTCCCCCTTTGGCCACGCCCCCTTCCCCCTTTGGCCACGCCCCCTTCCCCCTTTGGCCACGCCCCTTCCCCCTATGGCCACGCCCCTTTCCCCCCTTTGGTCACGCCCCTTTTCCCCCTTTGGTCACGCCCCTTTGGCCACGCCCCTTCCCCCTTTTGCCACGCCCCCTTGGCCACGCCCCATTTGGCCACGCCCCCTTTCCCTTTGGCCACGCCCCCTTTCCCTTTGGCCACGCCCCCTTTCCTTTGGCCATGCCCCCTTTCCCTTTGGCCACGCCCCCTTACCCCCTTTGGCCACGCCCCCTTTTCCCCTCGACGCCGGGGAAAAATTGGATCGGCCGGGCCCCCCCTTTGGCCACGCCCCCTTTTCCCCTCGCCGCCGGGGAAAAATTTGAACGTCCGGGCCCCCCCTTTGGCCACTTTTCCCCTCGCCGCCGGGAAAAATTGGATCGGCCGGGCCCTCCCCTTTGGCCACACCCATTTTTCCCCTCGCCGCCGGGGAAAAATTGGATCGGCCGGGCCCCCCCTTTGGCCACGCCTTCTTTTCCCCTCGCCGACAGGGAAAAATTGGATCGGCCGGGCCCCCCTTTGGCCACGCCCCCTTTCCCCCCTTTGGCCACGCCCCTTTTCCCCTCGCCGCCGGGGGAAAATTGGATTGGTCCGGGCTCCCCCCTTTGACCACGCCCCCTTCCCCCTTTGGCCACGCCCCCTTTCCCCCTTTGGCCACGCCCCCTTTTCCCCTCGCCGACGGGGGAAAATTGGATCAGCCGGGCCCCCTCCTTTGGCCACGCCCACTTTTCCCCTCGCCGCCAGGGAAAAATTGGATCGGCCGGGCCCCCGCTTTGGCCACGCCCCTTTGGCCACGCCCCCTTCCCCCTTTGGCCACGCCTCCTGTGGCCACGCCCCCTTCCTCCCTTTGGCCACGCCCCTTCCCCCTTTGGCCACGCCCCATTCGGGCACGCCCCCTTTGGCTACGCCCCCTTTGGCTACGCCCCCTTTGGCTATGCCCCCTTTGGCCACGCCCCCTTTGGCCACGCCCCCTTTGGCATCACCCCTTTCCCCCTTTGGCCACGCCCCCTTTCCCCCTTTGGCCACGCCCCCTTTCCCCTTTGGCCACGCCCCCTTTGGCCACGCCCCCTTTGGCCACGCCCCCTTTGGCCACGCCCCTTCCCCCTCTGGCCACGCCCCCTCCCCCTGTGGTCACGCCTCCTTTCCCCCCCTTTGGCCACGCCCTTTTTGGCCACGGCCCCTTTCCCTCCCTTTGGTCATGCCCCCTTTGGCGACACCCATTTTGTCACGCCCCTTTGGCCACGCCCCCTTTGGCCACGCCCCCTTTGGCCATGCCCCCTTTCCCTTTGGCCACGTCCCTTTCCCCTTTGGCCACGCCCCCTTTCCCCTTTGGCCACGCCCCCTTTCCCCTTTGGCCACGCCCCCTTTTCTCCCCATTGGCCATGCCCCTTTCCCCATATTTGGCCACACCCCCTTCCCCCCCTTTGGCCACGCCCCCTTTCCCCCTCGCCGCCGGGGAAAAATTGGATCGGCCGGGCCCCCCCTTTGGCCACGCCCCCTTTTCCCCTCGCCGCCGGGGAAAAATTGGATCGCCGGGCCCCCCCTTTGGCCACTTTTCGCCTTGGCCACGCCCCTTTCCCCCGTTGGCCATGCCCCCTTTGGCCACGCCCCGTTTCTCCCCTTTGACCACGCCCCTTTGGCACGCCCCCTTCCCCCTTTGGCCACGCCCCCTTCCCCCTTTGGCCACGCCCCTTCCCCCTTTGGCCACGCCCCCTTCCCCCTTTGGCCACGCCCCCTTCCCCCCATGGCCACGCCCCCTTTGGCAACGCCCCTTGCCCCCTTTCCCCTTTGGCCACGCCCCCATTCCCCTTTGGCCACGCCCCCTCCCCCTTTGGTCACGCCCCTTCCCCCTCTGGTCACGCCCCCTCCCCCTCTGGTCACGCCCCCTCCCCCTTTGGCCACGCCCCCTTTTGCCACGCCCCCTCCCCCTGTGGTCACGCCCCCTTTGGCCATGCCCCCTTTGGCCACGGCCCCTTTCCCTCCCTTTGGTCACGCCCCCTTCCCCCTTTGGCCACGCCCCTTTTCCCCCTTTGGTCACGCCCCTTTTCCCCCTTTGGTCACGCCCCTTTGGCCACGCCCCTTCCCCCTTTTGCCACGCCCCCTTGGCCACGCCCCATTTGGCCACGCCCCCTTTCCCTTTGGCCACGCCCCTTTCCCTTTGGCCACGCCCCCTTTCCTTTGGCCATGCCCCCTTTCCCTTTGGCCACGCCCCCTTACCCCCTTTGGCCACGCCCCCTTTTCCCCTCGACGCCGGGGAAAAATTGGATCGGCCGGGCCCCCCCTTTGGCCACGCCCCCTTTTCCCCTCGCCGCCGGGGAAAAATTTGAACGTCCGGGCCCCCCCTTTGGCCACTTTTCCCCTCGCCGCCGGGAAAAATTGGATCGGCCGGGCCCCCCCTTTGGCCATGCCCCCTTCCCCCTTTTGGCCACGCCCCCTTCCCCCTTTGGCCACGCCCCCTTTTCCCCTCGCCACCAGGGAAAAATTGGATCGGCCGGGCCCTCCCCTTTGGCCACACCCATTTTTCCCCTCGCCGCCGGGGAAAAATTGGATAGGCTGGGCCCCCCTTTGGCCACGCCCCCTTCCCCACCTTTGGCCACGCCCCCTGCCCCCTTTGGCCACGCCCCTTCCCCCTCTGGTCACGCCCCCTCCCCCCTTTGGCCACGCCCCCTTTGGCCACGCCCCCTCCCCCTGTGGTCACGCCCCCTCCCCCTGTGGTCATGCCCCCTTCCCCCTTTGGCCACGCCCCCTTTGGCCACGCCCCCTTTGGCCACGCCCCTTTGGCCACGCCCCTTTCCCCCTCTGGCCACGCCCCTTTCCCCTTTGGCCACGCCCCTTCCCCCTTGGGCCACGCCCCCTTTGGCATCGCCCCTTTTTCCCCTTTGGCCACGCCCCCTTCCCTTTGGCCACGCCCCCTTCCCCTTTGGCCACGCCCCCTTTGGCCACGCCCCTTCCCCCTCTGGCCATTCCCCTTCCCCTTTGGCCACGCCCCCTTTGGCCACGCCCTTTTTAGCCACGGCTCCTTTCCCTCCCTTTGGTCACGCCCCCTTGGTCACGCCCCCTTCCCCTTTGGCCACGCCCCTATTCACCCTTTGGCCACGCCCCTTTGGTCACGCCCCTTTGGCAACGCCCCCTTTGGCCATGCCCCCTTTCCCTCTCTTTTGTCACGCCCCCCTTTGGCCACGCCCCCTTCCCCCCTTTGGCTATGCCCCCTTTGGCCACGCCCCCTTCCCCCTTTGGCATCCCCCCTTTGGCAAGGCCCCTTTGGCCATGCCCCATTCCCCCTGTGGCCACGCCCCCTTTCCCTTTGGCCACACCCCCTTTGGCCTCACCCCTCCCCCTTTGGCCATGCCTCCTTTGGCCACGCCCCCTTTCTCCATTTTCTCCCCTTTGGCCACGCCCCCTGTGGCCACGCCCCCTGTGGCCATGCCCCTTCCCCCTTTGGCCACGCCCCCTTCCCCCTTTGGTCACGCCCCCTTTCCCCCTTTGGCCTCGCCCCTTCCCCCTTGGTCACGCCCCCTTTGGCCACGCCCCCTTCCCCCTTTGGCCACTCCCCCTTTGGCCACGCCCCTTCCCCCTTTGGCCATGCCCCCTTTCCCCCTTTGGCCACGCCCCCCTTTGCCCACGCCCCTTCCCCCTTTGGCCACGCCCCTTTCCTCTCTTTGGCCACGCCCCCCCTTTCTCCCTTTTCTCCCCTTTGGCCATGCCCCCTGTGGCCACGCCCCCTTCCCCCTTTTGCCACGCCCCCTTTTCCATCCTTTGGCCACGCCCCCTTCACCTTTGGCCATGCCCCATTTGGCCACACCCCCTTCCCCCTTTGGCCACGCCCCCTTCCCCCTTTGGCCACACCCCCTTCCCCCTTTGGTGACGCCCCCTTACCCCTTTGGCCACGCCCCCTTTTCCCCTCGCCGACTTGGAAAAATTGGATCGCCCGGGCCCCCCCTTTGGCCACGCCCACTTTTCCTCTCTTTTGTCACGCCCCCTTTGGCCACGCCCCCTTCCCCCCTTTGGCCATGCCCCCTTTGGCCACGCCCCCTTCCCCCTTTGGCATCCCCCTTTGGCCACGCCCCTTTGGCCATGCCCCCTTCCCCCTGTGGCCACGCCCCCTTTCCCTTTGGCCACGCCCCCTTTGGCCTTGCCCCCTCCCCCTTTGGCCACGCCTCCTTTGGCCACGCCCCCTTTCTTCCTTTTCTCCCCTTTGGCCACGCCCCCTGTGGCCACGCCCCCTTCCCCATTTGGCCACGCCCCCTTTTCCCTCCTTTGGCCACGCCCCCTTCCCCCTTTGGTCACGCCCCCTTACCCCTTTGGCCACGCCCCCTTCCCCCTTTGGCCACGCTCCTTTCCCCCTTTCGCCACGCCCCTTTGGCCATGCCCCCTTCCCCCCTTTGGCCACACCCCCTTCCCCCTTTGGCCACGCCCCCTTCCCCCCTTTGGCCACACCCCCTTCCCCCTTTGGTCACGCCCCCTTACCCCTTTGGCCACGCCCCCTTCCCCCCTTTGGCCATGCTCCTTTCCCCCTTTCGCCACGCCCCTTTGGCCATGCCCCCTTCCCCCTTTGGCCACACCCCCTTCCCCCTTTGGCCACGCCCCCTTCCATCCTTTGGCCACACCCCCTTCCCCCTTTGGCCACGCCCCCTTATTCCCCTTTGGCCACGCCCCCTTTTCCCCTCGCCGACTTGGAAAAATTGGATCGCCCGGGCCCCCCCTTTGGCCACGCCCACTTTTCCTCTCGCCGCCGGGGAAAAATTGGATCGGCCGGGGCCCCCCCTTTGGCCACGCCTCCTCTTCCCCCCTTTGGCCACGCCCCCTTTTCCCCCCTTTGGCCACGCTCCTTTCCCCCTTTCGCCACGCCCCATTGGCAGCGCCCCCTTCCCCCTTTGGCCACGCCCCCTTTATCCCCTTTGGCCATGCCCCCTTTGGCTACTCCCCCTTTCCCTACTTTGGCCACGTCCCCTCCCCCCCTTTGGCCATGCCCCCTCCCCCTTTGGCCTCGCCCCCTTTCCCCCCTTGGCCACGCCCCCTTTGGCCACGCCCCTCCCCCCTTTGGCACGCCCCCTTTGGCCACGCCCCCTTCCCCCTTTGGCTACTCCCCCTTCCCCCTTTGGCCACGCCCCCTTTCCCCCCCTTTGGCCACGCCCCCTTTGGCCACGCCCCTCCCCCCTTTGGCACGCCCCCTTTGGCCACGCCCCCTTCCCCCTTTGGCTACTCCCCCTTCCCCCTTTGGCCTCGCCCCCTTTCCCCCCTTGGCCACGCCCCCTTTGGCCACGCCCCTCCCCCCTTTGGCACGCCCCCTTTGGCAACGCCCCCTTGCCCCCTTTGGCCACGCCCCCTTTGGCCACGCCCCCTTTGGCCACGCCCCCTTTGGCCACGCCCCCTTTGGCCACGCCCCTTTGGCCACGCCCCTTTGGCCACGCCCCTTTGGCCACGCCCCTTTGGCCACGCCCCTTTCTCCCCTTTGGCCACGCCCCTTTGGCCACGCCCCCTTCACCCCTTTGGCCACGCCCCCTTCACCCCTTTGGCCACGCCCCCTTCACCCCTTTGGCCACGCCCCCTTTTTCCCCTCGCCGCCGGGGAAAAATTGGATCGGCTGGGCCCCCCCTTTGCCCACGCCCACTTTTCCCCTCGCCGACGGGGAAAAATTGGATCGGCCGGGCCCCCCTTTGGCCACGCCCACTTTTCCCCTCGCCACCGGCGAAAAATTGAATCGGCCGGGCCCCCCTTTGGCCACGCCCCCTTCCCCACCTTTGGCCACGCCCCCTGCCCCCTTTGGCCACGCCCCTTCCCCCTCTGGTCACGCCCCCTCCCCCCTTTGGCCACGCCCCCTTTCGCCACGCCCCCTCCCCCTGTGGTCACGCCCCCTCCCCCTGTGGTCATGCCCCCTTCCCCCTTTGGCCACGCCTCCTTTGGCCACGCCCTTTTTGGCCACGGCCCCTTTCACTCCCTTTGGTCATGCCCCCCTTGGCCACGCCCCCTTCACCCTTTGGCCACGCCCCTTTTCCCCCTTTGGTCACACCCTTTTGTCACGCCCCTTTGGCAACGCCCCTTCCCCCTTTGGCCACGCCCCCTTTGGCCACGCCCCCTTTCACTTTGGCCACGCCCCCTTTCCCCCCTTTGGCCACGCCCCCTTTTCCCCTCACTGCCGGGGAAAAATTGGATCGGCCGGGCCCCCCCCTTTGGCCACGCCCCCTTTTCCCCTCGCCGCCGGGAAAAAATTTGAACGTCCGGGCCCCCCCTTTGGCCACTTTTCCCCTTGGCCCCTGGTAAAAATTGGATCGGCCGGGCCCCCCCTTTGGCCATGCCCCCTTCCCCCTTTTGGCCACGCCTACTTCCCCCTTTTGGCCACGCCCCCTTCCCCCTTTTGGCCACGCCCCCTTTTCCCCTCGCCGCCGGGGGAAAATTGGATCGGCCGGGCCCCCCCTTTGGCCACTTTTCCCCTCACCGCCGGGAAAAATTGGATCGGCCGGGCCCCCCCTTTGGCCATGCCCCCTTCCCCCTTTTGGCCACGCCCCCTTCCCCCTTTGGCCACGCCCCCTTTTCCCCTCGCCGCCGGGGGAAAATTGGATCGGCCGGGCCCTCCCCTTTGGCCACACCCATTTTTCCCCTCGCCGCCGGGGAAAAATTGGATCGGCCGGGCCCCCCCTTTGGCCACGCCCACTTTTCCCCTCGCCGACGGGGAAAAATTGGATCAGCCGGGCCCCCTTTGGCCACGCCCACTTTTCCCCTCGCCGCCAGGGGAAAATTGGATCGGCTGGGCCCCCCTTTGGCCACGCCCCCTTCCCCCCTTTGGCCACACCCCTTCCCCTTCTGGCCACGCCCCCTTTCCCCCCTTTGGCCACGCCCTCTTTTCCCCTCGCCGACGGGGAAAAATTGGATCAGCCGGGCCCCCCTTTAGCCACGCCCACTTTTCCCCTTGCCGCCGGGGAAAAATTGGATCGGCCAGGCCCCCTCTTTGGCCACGCCCCCTTCCCCCCCTTTGGCCACACCCCCTTCCCCCCTTTGGCCACACCCCCTTCCCCCTTTGGCCACGCCCCCTTATTCCCCTTTGGCCACGCCCCCTTTTCCAATCGCCGACTTGGAAAAATTGGATCGCACGGGCCCCCCCTTTGGCCACGCCCACTTTTCCCTCCTTTGGCCACGCCTCCTTCCCCCCTTTGGCCACGCCCCCTTTTCCCTCCTTTGGCCATGCCCCGTTTCCCCTCGCGGCCGGGGGAAAATTGGATCGTCCGGGGCCCCCCTTTGGCCACGACCCCTTTTCCCTCCTTTGCCCCCGCCCCCTTCCCCCCTTTGGCCACGCCCCCTTACCCCTTTGGCCACGCCCCATTACCCCTTTGGCCACGCCCCCTTCCCCCCTTTGGCCACGCCCCCTTCCCCCTTTGGCCACGCCCCCTTCCCCCCTTTGGCCACGCCCCTTTGGCCACACCCCCTTCCCCCTTTAGCCACGCCCCCTTCCCCCTTTAGCCACGCCCCCTTTCCCCCCTTTGGCCATGCCCCCTCCCCCTTTGGCCTCGCCCCCTTTCCCCCCTTGGCCACGCCCCCTTTCCCCCCTTGGCCATGCCCCCTTTGGCCACGCCCCCTTTGGTCACGCCCCTCCCCCTTTGGCACGCCCCCTTTGGCCACGCCCCCTTTCCCCCTTTGGCCACGCCCCCTTTTCCCCTCGCCGATGGGGAAAAATTGGATCAGCTGGACCCCCCCTTTGGCCACGCCCACTTTTCCCATCGCCGCCGGGGAAAAATTGGATCGGCCGGGGCCCCCCCTTTGGCCACGCCCCCTTTTCCCTCCTTTGGCCACGACTCCTTCCCCATTGGCCACGCCCCCTTACCCCTTTGGTCACGCCCCCTTCCCCCCTTTGGCCACGCTCCTTTCCCCCCTTTGGCCATGCCCCCTCCCCCTTTGGCCTCGCCCCCTTTCCCCTTGGCCACGCCCCCTTTGGCCACGCCCCTCCCCCTTTAGCCACGCCCCTCCCCTTTGGCACGCCCCCTTTGGCCACGCCCCCTTTCCCCCTTTGGCCACGCCCCTTCCCCCCTTTGGCCACGCCCCCTTCCCCCCTTTGGCCACGCTCCTTTCCCCCTTTCGCCACGCCCCTTTGGCCACGCCCCCTTTGGCCACGCCTGCTTTATCCCCTTTGGCCATGCCCCCTTTGGCTACTCCCCCTTTCCCTACTTTGGCCACGCCCCCTCCCCCCCTTGGCCACACTCCCTTCCACTTTGGACACGCCTCCACTTTGGCCATGCCCCCTTTGGCCCCTTTTCCCCCTTTTGGCCACACCCCCTTCCCCCTTTGGCCACGGCCCCTTTCCCCCCTTTGGCCATGCCCCCTCCCCCTTTGGCCTCGCCCCCTTTCCCCCCTTGGCCACGCCCCCTTTGGCCACGCCCCTCCCCCTTTGGCCACGCCCCTCCCCTTTGGCACGCCCCCTTTGGCCACGCCCCCTTTCCCCCTTTGGCATGCCCCCTTTGGCCACGCCCCTTTCTCCCCTTTGGCCACGCCCCTTTGGCCACGCCCATTTCTCCCCTTTGGCCATGCCCCTTTGGCCACGCCCCCTTCCCCCCTTTGGTCACGCCCCCTTTCCCCCTTTGGCCACGCCCCTTCACCCCTTTGGCCACGCCCCTTCACCCCTTTGGCCACGCCCCCTTCACCCCTTTGGCCACGCCCCCTTCACCCCTTTGGCCACGCCCCCTTTTTCCTCTTTTGGCCACGCCCCCGCCCCCCCGTTGGCAACGCCCTCATTCCCCCCGTTGGCAACGCCCTCATTCCCCCCGTTGGCAACGCCCTCATTCCCCCCGTTGGCAACGCCCCCTTTCCCCCCTTTGGCCTCGCCCCCTTTCCCCCATTTGGCCTCGCCCCCTTTTTCCCCCTTTGGCCACGCCCACTTTTCCCCTCGCCGCCAGGGGAAAATTGGATCGGCTGGGCCCCCCCTTTGGCCACGCCCCCTTCCCCCCTTTGGCCACACCCCTTCCCCTTCTGGCCACGCCCCCTTTGGCCACGCCCCCTTTTCCCCTTGTCGACGGGGAAAAATTGGATCAGCCGGGCCCCCCCTTTAGCCACGCCCACTTTTCCCCTCGCCGCCGGGGAAAAATTGGATCGGCCAGGCCCCCTCTTTGGCCACGCCCCCTTCCCCCCTTTGGCCACACCCCCTTCCCCCCCTTTGGCCACGCCCCCTTATTCCCCTTTGGCCACGCCCCCTTTTCCCCTCGCCGACTTGGAAAAATTGTATCGCACGGGCCCCCCTTTGGCCACGCCCACTTTTCCCCTCGCCGCCGGGGAAAAATTGGATCGGCCGGGGCCCCCCCTTTGGCCACGCCCCCTTTTCCCTCCTTTGGCCACGCCTCCTTCCCCCCTTTGGCCACGCCCCCTTTCCCCTCCTTTGGCCATGCCCCGTTTCCCCTCGCGGCCGGGGAAAAATTGGATCGTCCGGGGCCCCCCTTTGGCCACGCCCCCTTTTCCCCTCGCCGACTTGGAAAAATTGTATCGCACGGGCCCCCCCTTTGGCCACGCCCACTTTTCCCCTCGCCGCCGGGGAAAAATTGGATCGGCCGGGGCCCCCCCTTTGGCCACGCCCCCTTTTCCCTCCTTTGGCCACGCCTCCTTCCCCCCTTTGGCCACGCCCCCTTTTCCCTCCTTTGGCCATGCCCCGTTTCCCCTCGCGGCCGGGGAAAAATTGGATCGTCCGGGGCCCCCCTTTGGCCACGCCCCCTTTTCCCTCCTTTGCCCCCGCCCCCTTTTCCCTCCTTTGCCCCCGCCCCCTTCCCCCCTTTGGCCACGCCCCCTTACCCCTTTGGCCATGCCCCCTTCCCCCCTTTGGCCACGCTCCTTTCCCCCTTTGGCCACGCCCCTTTGGCCACACCCCCTTCCCCCTTTGGCCACGCCCCCTTTCCCCCCTTTGGCCATGCCTCCTCCCCCTTTGGCCATGCCCCCTCCCCCTTTGGCCTCGCCCCCTTTCCCCCCTTGGCCATGCCCCCTTTGGCCACGCCCCCTTTGGTCACGCCCCTCCCCCTTTGGCACGCCCCCTTTGGCCACGCCCCCTTTTCCCCTCGCCGACGGGGAAAAATTGGATCAGCTGGGCCCCCCCTTTGGCCACGCCCACTTTCCCCCTCGCCGCCGGGGAAAAATTGGATCGGCTGGGCCCCCTCTTTGGCCACGCCCCCTTCCCCTCTTTGGCCACACCCCCTTCCCCCCTTTGGCCACACCCCCTTCCCCCCTTTGGCCACGCCCCCTTATTCCCTTTGGCCACGCCCCCTTTTCCCCTCGCCGACTTGGAAAAATTGGATCGCCCGGGCCCCCCCTTTGGCCATGCCCACTTTTCCCCTCGCCGCCGGGGAAAAATTGGATCGGCCGGGGCCCCCCCTTTGGCCACGCCCCCTTTTCCCTCCTTTGGCCACGACTCCTTCCCCCATTGGCCACGCCCCCTTCCCCCCTTTGGCCACGCTCCTTTCCCCCTTTCGCCACGCCCCTTTGGCCACGCCCCCTTTGGCTACTCCCCCTTTCCCTACTTTGGCCACGCCCCCTCCCCCCCTTGGCCACACTCCCTTCCCCTTTGGACACGCCTCCACTTTGGCCACGCCCCCTTTGGCCCCTTTTCCCCCTTTTGGCCACACCCCCTTTCCCCCCTTTGGCCATGCCCCCTCCCCCTTTGGCCTCGCCCCCTTTCCCCCCTTGGCCACGCCCCCTTTGGCCACGCCCCCTTTGGCCACGCCCCTCCCCCTTTGGCCACGCCCCCTTTGGCCATGCCCCTCCCCCTTTGGCACGCCCCCTTTGGCCACGCCCCCTTTCCCTCTTTGGCACGCCCCCTTTGGCCACGCCCCTTTCTCCCCTTTGGCCACGCCCCTTTGGCCACGCCCATTTCTCCCCTTTGGCCATGCCCCTTTGGCCACGCCCCCTTCCCCCCCTTGGTCACGCCCCCTTCCCCTTTGGCCACGCCCCTTCCCCTTTGGCCACGCCCCCTTCACCCCTTTGGCCACGCCCCCTTTTTCCTCTTTTGGCCACACCCCCTTTCCCCTTTGGCCACGCCCCCTCCCCTGTGGTCACGCCCCCTTCCCCCTCTGGCCACGCCCCCTTCCCCCTTTGGCCACTTCCCTTTCTCCCCTTTGGCCACGCCCCTTTGGCCACGCCCCTTTGGCCACGCCCCTTTCCCCTTTGGCCACGCCCTTCCCCTTTGGCCACGCCCCCTTCACCCCTTTTTCCTCTTTTGTCCACGCCCCCGTCCCCCCGTTGGCAACGCCCTCATTCCCCCGTTGGCAACGCCCCCTTTCCCCCTTTGGCCTCGCCCCCTTTTTCCCCCTTTGGCCACGCCCCCTTCCCCCTTTGGCCACGCCCCCGCCCCCTTTGGCCACGCCCCTTTGGCCACGCCCCCTTTGACCATGCCCCCTTTGGTCACGCCCCTTCCCCCTTTGGCCACGCCCCCTTCACCCTTTGGCCACGCCCCCTTCCCCCTTTGGCCACGCCCCCTTTGGCCACGCCCCTTCCCCCTTTGGCCACGCCCCTTCCCCCTTTGGCCACGCCCCCTTCCCCCTTTTGGCCATGCCCCCTTACCCCTTTTGGCCATGCCCCCTTTCCCCCTTTGCCCACGCCCCCTTTCCCCCTTTGCCCACGCCCCCTGAGGCCATGCCCCTGTAACGGACCGTTTCACTTACAAGAGGATAAAACCCAGTTTAGGCGATAATCCCCTTTCCAGATGCACAGGCAGCTACTGCAAACACCATTCTCCCGACTGTAGACACACGAACACTGAATCCGAGAAACCTTTAAAATTCTCCCAAGCATATGAATGCTGTAGACCATTGAATAGGAACCATGCGAATAGGCTTGTACTCCTAGCAGTCAACTGGAACAGCATGCAATAAATCCTTCCCCCAATAATGAGACGACACATCACTTTGAGGGTAAAACAGGAACTCTCGACTGGCTCATCCAGCCTGGCTTTTATTACATGAGTACACATACAGGCCAAACCCAGGGGGAGGCATAAAAGAACCAATGACATAGATGTTACCTCCCACACATCCCCTCCCCTTAGTGTGACACATAATCCCATTATGCATACAGTGTAAAATGTACTTTTACACAACTTTCATAACTTTAAAACCATACATCACATCCGCATAAAAATATCCACAATCAATCCATTCAGGGGAACAACATATTAAAAAATGGCATGAATCCGACCAGGGGTTCAAAAGTTACTAAAAGTATCTTTTGTCCCCCCTGTCTGGCAGAAAAACATCCCCACAATGCACCCTGGCTTCCTCCCTTCTGCCCTGGAGTTAATTGGAGAAGTAATCCAATTATCCAGGACTAGAGGCAGACTCCATTAACCACATGGTTGCAAAACGACATAAAACACTTTAAAATACATAAAGTCACATTTTACACATAACACACAGACATTTCACATATCCCCAGATAGCTGGGATCTGAGCGCACAAAACTACCGAATAGCGCGCAGATCCTATTCACACAGTACAATTGCCATGGAGCTAAAGTCTTTCCCATAGTCTTTCATTATATGAATAGGCTCCATGGTATAGCTATCTGGGGTATTACATTCCCATAAAGTCTGGTCCATAGTCCAAAGGCAAGAGGCGGGCAATCAGCCCCCTCCAAGGACACGTGGCGAGGTCGGTTTCGCCACAGCCCCCTTCCCCCCTTTGGCCACGCCCCCTTCCCCCTTTGGCCACGCTTCCTTTCCCCCTTTGGCCACGCCCCTTCCCCTTTGGCCACGCCCCCTTCCCCCTTTGGCCACGCCCACGCCCCCTTTGGCCACGCCCCCTTTGGCCACGCCCCTTCCCCTTTGGCCACGCCGACTTTGGCAACGCCCCCTTCCCCCTTTGGCATCGCCCCTTTTCCCCCTTTGGCCACACCCCCTTTCCCCTTTGGCCACGCCCCCTCCCCTGTGGTCACGCCCCCTTCCCCCTCTGGCCACGCCCCCTTCCCCCTTTGGTCATGCCCCCCTTGGCTACGCCCCCTTCCCCCTTTTGTCACTCCCCTTTGGCCACGCCCCCTTTGGCCACGCCCCCTTTCCCTTTGGCCACGCCCCTTTCCCCCTTTGACCACGCCCCCTTTTCTCCCCTTTGGCCATTCCCCTTTCCCCCCCTTTGGCCACACCCCCTTTCCCCCCCTTTGGCCACGCCCCCTTTTCCCCTCGCCGCCGGGGAAAAATTGGATCGGCTGCCCCCCCCCTTTGGCCACGCCCTCTTTTCCCCTCGCCGCCGGGGAAAAATTCTATCGGCCGGGCCCCCCCTTTGGCCACTTTTCCCCTCACCGCCGGGAAAAATTGGATCGGCCGGGCCCCCCCTTTGGCCATGCCCCCTTCCCCCTTTTGGCCACGCCCCCTTTGGCCACGCCCCCTTTTCCCCTCGCCGCCGGGGGAAAATTGGATCGGCCGGGCCCTCCCCTTTGGCCACACCCATTTTTCCCCTCGCCGCCGGGGAAAAATTGGATCGTCCGGGCCCCCCCTTTGGCCACGCCCACTTTTCCCCTCGCCGACGGGGAAAAATTGGATCAGCCGGGCCCCCTTTGGCCACGCCCACTTTTCCCCTCGCCGCCAGGGGAAAATTGGATCGGCTGGGCCCCCCTTTGGCCACGCCCCCTTCCCCCCTTTGGCCACACCCCTTCCCCTTCTGGCCACGCCCCCTTTCCCCCCTTTGGCCACGCCCTCTTTTCCCCTCGCCGACGGGGAAAAATTGGATCAGCCGGGCCCCCCCTTTAGCCACGCCCACTTTTCCCCTCGCCGCTGGGGAAAAATTGGATCGGCCAGGCCCCCTCTTTGGCCACGCCCCCTTCCCCCCCTTTGGCCACACCCCCTTCCCCCCCTTTGGCCACACCCCCTTCCCCCCCTTTGGCCACACCCCCTTCCCTCTTTGGCCACGCCCCCTTTTCCCCTCGCCGACTTGGAAAAATTGGATCGCACGGGCCCCCCCTTTGGCCACGCCCACTTTTCCCCTCACCGCCGGGGAAAAATTGGATCGGCCGGGGCCCCCCCTTTGGCCACGCCCCCTTTTCCCTCCTTTGGCCACGCCTCCTTCCCCCCTTTGGCCACGCCCCCTTTTTCCTCCTTTGGCCATGCCCCGTTTCCCCTCGCGGCCGGGGGAAAATTGGATCGTCCGGGGCCCCCCTTTGGCCACGCCCCCTTTTCCCTCCTTTGTTCCCGCCCCCTTCCCCCCTTTGGCCACGCCCCCTTACCCCTTTGGCCACGCCCCCTTACCCCTTTGGCCACGCCCCCTTACCCCTTTGGCCACGCCCCCTTCCCCCCTTTGGCCACGCTCCTTTCCCCCTTTGGCCACGCCCCTTTGGCCACGCCCTCTTTCCCCCCTTTGGCCATGCCCCTTTGGCCATGCCCCCTCCCCCTTTGGCCTCGCCCCCTTTCCCCCCTTGGCCATGCCCCCTTTGGCCACGCCCCCTTTGGTCACGCCCCTCCCCCTTTGGCACGCCCCCTTTGGCCACGCCCCCTTTCCCCCTTTGGCCACGCCCCCTTTTCCCCTCGCCGACGCGGAAAAATTGGATCAGCTGGACCCCCCCTTTGGCCACGCCCACTTTTCCCCTCGCCGCCGGGGAAAAATTGGATCGGCTGGGCCCCCTCTTTGGCCACGCCCCCTTCCCCCCTTTGGCCACACCCCCTTCCCCCCTTTGGCCACACCCCCTTCCCCCCTTTGGCCACGCCCCCTTATTCCCCTTTGGCC
Organism: Pelobates fuscus; assembly: GCF_036172605.1. Lineage (NCBI taxonomy): Eukaryota > Metazoa > Chordata > Amphibia > Anura > Pelobatidae > Pelobates > Pelobates fuscus. The sequence goes on along the minus strand of NW_026961979.1, from coordinate 236,638 downwards.
ACGCCCCCTTTTCCCCTCACCGACTTGGAAAAATTGGTTCGCCCGGGCCCCCCCTTTGGCCACGCCCACTTTTCCCCTCGCCGCCGGGGAAAAATTGGATCGGCCGGGGCCCCCCCTTTGGCCACGCCCCCTTTTCCCTCCTTTGGCCACGACTCCTTCCCCATTGGCCACGCCCCTTCCCCCCTTTGGCCACGCCCCTTCCCCCCTTTGGCCACGCCCCCTTCCCCCCTTTGGCCACGCTCCTTTCCCCCTTTCGCCACGCCCCTTTGGCCACGCCCCCTTTGGCCACGCCTGCTTTATCCCCTTTGGCCATGCCCCCTTTGGCTACTCCCCCTTTCCCTACTTTGGCCACGCCCCCTCCCCCCCTTGGCCACACTCCCTTCCCCTTTGGACACGCCTCCACTTTGGCCATGCCCCCTTTGGCCCCTTTTCCCCCTTTTGGCCACACCCCCTTCCCCCTTTGGCCACGGCCCCTTTCCCCCCTTTGGCCATGCCCCCTCCCCCTTTGGCCTCGCCCCCTTTCCCCCCTTGGCCACGCCCCCTTTGGCCACGCCCCTCCCCCTTTGGCCACGCCCCTTTGGCCACGCCCCTCCCCCTTTGGCACGCCCCCTTTGGCCACGCCCCCTTTCCCCCTTTGGCACGCCCCCTTTGGCACACCCCCTTTGGCCACGCCCCTTTCTCCCCTTTGGCCACGCCCCTTTGGCCACGCCCATTTCTCCCCTTTGGCCATGCCCCTTTGGCCACGCCCCCTTCCCCCCTTCGGTCACGCCCCCTTCACCCCTTTGGCCACGCCCCCTTCACCCCTTTGGCCACGCCCCCTTCACCCCTTTGGCCACGCCCCCTTCACCCCTTTGGCCACGCCCCCTTTTTCCTCTTTTGGCCACGCCCCCGTCCCCCCGTTGGCAACGCCCTCATTCCCCCCGTTGGCAACGCCCCCTTTCCCCCCTTTGGCCTCGCCCCCTTTCCCCCCTTTGGCCTCGCCCCCTTTTTCCCCCTTTGGCCACGCCCACTTTTCCCCTCGCCGCCAGGGGAAAATTGGATCGGCTGGGCCCCCCCTTTGGCCACGCCCCCTTCCCCCCTTTGGCCACACCCCTTCCCCTTCTGGCCACGCCCCCTTTCCCCCCTTTGGCCACGCCCCCTTTTCCCCTCGTCGACGGGGAAAAATTGGATCAGCCGGGCCCCCCCTTTAGCCACGCCCACTTTTCCCCTCGCCGCCGGGGAAAAATTGGATCGGCCAGGCCCCCTCTTTGGCCACGCCACCTTCCCCCCTTTGGCCACACCCCCTTCCCCCCCTTTGGCCACGCCCCCTTATTCCCCTTTGGCCACGCCCCCTTTTCCCCTCGCCGACTTGGAAAAATTGTATCGCACGGGCCCCCCCTTTGGCCACGCCCACTTTTCCCCTCGCCGCCGGGTAAAAATTGGATCGTCCGGGGCCCCCCCTTTGGCCACGCCCCCTTTTCCCTCCTTTGGCCACGCCTCCTTCCCCCCTTTGGCCACGCCCCCTTTTCCCTCCTTTGGCCATGCCCCGTTTCCCCTCGCGGCCGGGGAAAAATTGGATCGTCCGGGGCCCCCCTTTGGCCACGCCCCCTTTTCCCTCCTTTGCCCCCGCCCCCTTTTCCCTCCTTTGCCCCCGCCCCCTTCCCCCCTTTGACCACGCCCCCTTACCCCTTTGGCCATGCCCCCTTCCCCCCTTTGGCCACGCTCCTTTCCCCCTTTGGCCACGCCCCTTTGGCCACACCCCCTTCCCCCTTTGGCCACGCCCCCTTTCCCCCCTTTGGCCATGCCCCCTCCCCCTTTGGCCATGCCCCCTCCCCCTTTGGCCTCGCCCCCTTTTCCCCCTTGGCCATGCCCCCTTTGGCCACGCCCCCTTTGGTCACGCCCCTCCCCCTTTGGCACGCCCCCTTTGGCCACGCCCCCTTTCCCCTTTGGCCACGCCCCCTTTTCCCCTCGCCGCCGGGGAAAAATTGGATCAGCTGGGCCCCCTCTTTGGCCACGCCCCCTTCCCCCCTTTGGCCACACCCCCTTCCCCCCTTTGGCCACACCCCCTTCCCCCCTTTGGCCACGCCCCCTTTTTCCTCTTTTGGCCACGCCCCCGTCCCCCCGTTTGCAACACCCTCATTCCCCCCGTTGGCAACGCCCCCTTTTTCCCCCGTTGGCAACGCCCCCTTTTTCCCCCTTTGGCCACGCCCCCTTCCCCCTTTGACCACGCTCCCTGCCCCCTTTGGTCACGCCCCCTTTGGCCACGCCCCACTTGGCCACGCCCCTCCCCCTTTGGCCCCTCCCCCTTTGGCCACGCCCCTTTGGCCACGCCCCTTTCTCCCCTTTGTCCATGCCCCTTTGGCCACGCCCCCTTTCCCCCTTTGGCCACGCCCCCTTTCCCCTTTGGCCACGCCCCCTTTTCCCCTCGCCGCCGGGGAAAAATTGGATCAGCTGGGCCCCCTCTTTGGCCACGCCCCCTTCCCCCCTTTGGCCACACCCCCTTCCCCCCTTTGGCCACACCCCCTTCCCCCCTTTGGCCACGCCCCCTTATTCCCTTTGGCCACGCCCCCTTTTCCCCTCGCCGACTTGGCAAAATTGGATCGCCCGGGCCCCCCCTTTGGCCATGCCCACTTTTCCCCTCGCCGCCGGGGAAAAATTGGATCGGCCGGGGCCCCCCCTTTGGCCACGCCCCCTTTTCCCTCCTTTGGCCACGACTCCTTCCCCCATTGGCCACGCCCCCTTCCCCCCTTTGGCCACGCTCCTTTCCCCCTTTCGCCACGCCCCTTTGGCCACGCCCCCTTTGGCCACGCCTGCTTTATCCCCTTTGGCCATGCCCCCTTTGGCTACTCCCCCTTTCCCTACTTTGGCCACGCCCCCTCCCCCCCTTGGCCACACTCCCTTCCCCTTTGGACACGCCTCCACTTTGGCCACGCCCCCTTTGGCCCCTTTTCCCCCTTTTGGCCACACCCCCTTTCCCCCCTTTGGCCATGCCCCCTCCCCCTTTGGCCTCGCCCCCTTTCCCCCCTTGGCCACGCCCCCTTTGGCCACGCCCCCTTTGGCCACGCCCTCCCCCTTTGGCCACGCCCCCTTTGGCCACGCCCCCTTTGGCCACGCCCCTCCCCCTTTGGCACGCCCCCTTTGGCCACGCCCCCTTTCCCCCTTTGGCCACGCCCCTTTGGCCACGCCCATTTCTCCCCTTTGGCCATGCCCCTTTGGCCACGCCCCCTTCCCCCCTTTGGTCACGCCCCCTTTCCCCCTTTGGCCACGCCCCCTTCCCCTTTGGCCACGCCCCTTCCCCTTTGGCCACGCCCCCTTCACCCCTTTGGCCACGCCCCCTTTTTCCTCTTTTGGCCACGCCCCCGTCCCCCCGTTGGCAACGCCCTCATTCCCCCCGTTGGCAACGCCCCCTTTCCCCCCTTTCGCCTCGCCCCCTTTCCCCCCTTTGGCCTCGCCCCCTTTTTCCCCCTTTGGCCACGCCCCCTTTTTCCTCTTTTGGCCACGCCCCCGTCCCCCCGTTGGCAACGCCCTCATTCCCCCGTTGGCAACGCCCCCTTTCCCCCCTTTGGCCTCGCCCCCTTCCCCCTTTGACCACGCCCCCTTTGGTCACGCCCCTTTGGTCACGCCCATTTGGCCACGCCCCCTTTCCCCCTTTGGCCACGCCCCCTTTGGCCACGCCCCCTTCCCCTTGGCCAAGCCCCCTTTGGCCACGCCCCCTTCCCTCTTTGGCCACGCCCCCTTCCCCCTTTTGGCCTCGCCCCCTTCCCCCTTTTGGCCACGCCCCATTCCCCCTTTGGCCACGCCCCCTTCCCCCCTTTGGCCACGCCCCCTTTCCCCCTTTGCCCACGCCCCTTGAGGCCATGCCCCTGTAACGGACCGTTTCACTTACAAGAGGATAAAACCCAGTTCAGATGCACAGGCAGCTACTGCAAACACCATTCTCCCGACTGGAGACACACGAACACTGAATCCGAGAAACCTTTTAAATTCTCCCAAGCATATGAATGCTGTAGACCATTGAATAGGAACCATACGAATAGGCTTGTACTCCTAGCAGTCAACTGGAACAGCATGCAATAAATCCTTCCCCCCAATAATGAGACGACACATCACTTTGAGGGTAAAACAGGAACTCTCGACTGGCTCATCCAGCCTGGCTTTTATTACATGATTACACATACAGGCCACACCCAGGGGGAGGCATAAAAGAACCAATGACATAGATGTTACCTCCCACACATCCCCTCCCCTTAGTGTGACACATAATTCCATTATGCATACAGTGTAAAATGTACTTTTACACAACTTTCATAACTTTAAAACCATACATCACATCCACATAAAAATACATATCCACAATCAATCCATTCAGGGGAACAACATATTAAAAAATGGCATGATTCCGACCAGGGGTTCAAAAGTTACTAAAAGTATCTTTTGTCCCCCCTGTCTGGCAGAAAAACATCCCCACAATGCACCCTGGCTTCCTCCCTTCTGCCCTGGAGTTAATTGGAGAAGTAATCCAATTATCCAGGACTAGAGGCAGACTCCATTAACCACATGGTTGCAAAACGACATAAAACACTTTAAAATACATTAAGTCACATTTTACACATAACACACAGACATTTCACATATCCCCAGATAGCTGGGATCTGAGCGCACAAAACTACCGAATAGCGCGCAGATCCTATTCACACAGTACAATTGCCATGGAGCTAAAGTCTTTCCCATAGTCTTTCATTATATGAATAGGCTCCATGGTATAGCTATCTGGGGTATTACATTCCCATAAAGTCTGGTCCATAGTCCAAAGGCAAGAGGCGGGCAATCAGCCACAGCCCCCTTCCCCCCTTTGGCCACGCCCCTTCCCCCTTTGGCCACGCCCCCTTCCCCCCTTTGGCCACGCTTCCTTTCTCCCTTTGGCCACGCCCCTTCCCCTTTGGCCACGCCCCTTCTCCTTTGGCCACGCCCCTTCCCCATATGGCCACGCCCCCTTCCCCCTTTGGCCACGCCGCCTTTGGCAACGCCCCCTTCCCCCTTTGGCATCGCCCCTTTTCCCCCTTTGGCCACACCCCCTTTCCCCTTTGGCCACGCCCCCTCCCCTGTGGTCACGCCCCCTTCCCCTCTGGCCACGCCCCCTTCCCCCGTTGGTCACGCCCCCTTCCCCCTTTTGTCACTCCCCTTTGGCCACGCCCCCTTTGGCCACGCCCCTTTCCCTTTGGCCACGCCCCCTTTCCCCCCTTTGGCCACGCCCCCTTTTCTCCCCTTTGGCCACACCCCCTTTCCCCCCCTTTGGCCACGCCCCCTTTTCCCCTCGCCGCCGGGGAAAAATTGGATCGCCCCCCCCCCCTTTGGCCACGCCCTCTTTTCCCCTCGCCGCCGGGGAAAAATTCTATCGGCCGGGCCCCCCCTTTGGCCACTTTTCCCCTCGCCGCCGGGAAAAATTGGATCGGCCGGGCCCCCCCTTTGGCCATGCCCCCTTCCCCCTTTTGGCCACGCCCCCTTCCCCCTTTGGCCAGCCCCCTTTCCCCCTTTGGCCACGCCCCCTTTTCCCCTCGCCGCCGGGGAAAAATTGGATCGGCCGGGCCCTCCCCTTTGGCCACACCCATTTTTCCCCTCGCCGCCGGGGAAAAATTGGATCGGCCGGGCCCCCCCTTTGGCCACGCCCACTTTTCCCCTCGCCGACGGGGAAAAATTGGATCAGCCGGGACCCTTTGGCCACGCCCACTTTCCCCCTCGCCGCCAGGGGAAAATTGGATCGGCTGGGCCCCCCCTTTGGCCACGCCCCCTTCCCCCCTTTGGCCACACCCCTTCCCCTTCTGGCCACGCCCCTTTCCCCCCTTTGGCCACGCCCCCTTTTCCCCTCGCCGATGGGGAAAAATTGGATCAGCCGGGCCCCCCCTTTAGCCACGCCCACTTTTCCCCTCGCCGCCGGGGAAAAATTGGATCGGCCAGGCCCCCTCTTTGGCCACGCCCCCTTCCCCCCTTTGGTCACACCCCCTTCCCCCCCTTTGGCCACACCCCCTTCCCCCTTTGGCCTTGCCCCCTTATTCCCCTTTGGCCACGCCCCCTTTTCCCCTCGCCGACTTGGAAAAATTGGATCGCACGGGCCCCCCCTTTGGCCACGCCCACTTTTCCCCTCGCCGCCGGGGAAAAATTGGATCGGCCGGGGCCCCCCCTTTGGCCACGCCCCCTTTTCCCTTCTTTGGCCACGCCTCCTTCCCCCCTTTGGCCACGCCCCCTTTTCCCTCCTTTGGCCATGCCCCGTTTCCCCTCGCGGCCGGGGAAAAATTGGATCGTCCGGGGCCCCCCTTTGGCCACGCCCCCTTTTCCCTCCTTTGCCCCCGTCCCCTTCCCCCTTTGGCCACGCCCCCTTACCCCTTTGGCCACGCCCCCTTCCCCCCTTTGGCCACGCCCCCTTCCCCCCTTTGGCCACGCTCCTTTCCCCCTTTCGCCACGCCCCTTTGGCCACGCCCCCTTTGGCCACGCCCCCTTTCTCCCCTTTGGCCATGCCCCCTTTGGCTATGCCCCCTTTCCCTACTTTGGCCACGCCCCCTCCCCCCTTGGCCACACTCCCTTCCCCTTTGGACACGCCTCCACTTTGGCCACGCCCCCTTTGGCCCCTTTTCCCCCTTTTGGCCACACCCCCTTCCCCCTTTGGCCACGCCCCCTTCCCCCTTTGGCCACGCCCCCTTTCCCCACTTTGGCCATGCCCCCTCCCCCTTTGGCCACGCCCCCTTTGGCCACGCCCCTCCCCCTTTGACCACGCCCCCTTTGGCCACGCCCCCTTTCCCCCTTTGGCCACGCCCCCTTTAGCCACGCCCCCTTTAGCCACGCCCCTTTCTCCCCTTTGGCCACGCCCCTTTCGCCCCTTTGGCCACACCCCTTTGGCCATGCCACTTTGGCCATGCCCCTTTGGCCACGCCCCCTTTCCCCTTTTGGCCATGTCCCTCCCCCTTTGGCCACGCCCCCTTCCCCTTTGGCCACGCCCCCTTCACCCCTTTGGCCACGCCCCCTTTTTCCTCTTTTGAACACGCCGTTGGCAACGCTCCATTCCCCCCGTTGGCAACGCCCCTTTCCCCATTTGGCATTGCCCCTTTTCCCCCTTTGGCCACGCCCCCTTTTCCCCCTTTGGCCACGCCCCCTTTCCCCCCCTTTGGCCACGCCCCCTTTTCCCCCTTTGGCCACGCCCCCTTTGGCCACGCCCCCTTCCCTCCTTTGGCCACGTCCCCTTCCCTCCTTTGGCCACGCCCCCTTTCCCCTTTAGCCCCTTACCCCCTTTGGCCACACCCCCATTTGGCCACGCCCCTCCCCCTTTTGGTCACACCCCCTTTGGCCACGCCCTCTTCCCCCTTTGGCCACGCCCCCTGCCCCTTTGGCCACGCCCCCTTCCCCCTTTGGCCACGCCCCTCCCCCTTTGGCCACGCCCCCTTCCCCCTTTGGCCACGCACACTTTTCCCCTCGCCGCTGGGGAAAAATTGGATCGGCCGGGCCCCCCTTTGGCCACGCCCCCTTTCAACCCCTTTGGCCACTCCCCCTTTCCCCTTTGGCCACGCCCCTTTGGCCACGCCCCCTTTGGCCACGCCCCCTTCCCCCATTTGGCCATGCCCACTTCCCTACTTTGGCCACGCCCCCTCCCCCCTCCTTGGCCACGCTCCCTTCCCCTTTGGCCATGCCCGCTTTCCCCCGTTTACATTATTATCCCATAAATATCCCCACAATGTGTACAGGGGAAGGAAAGGTTTTACTGGACCCTCTATTGCACATGTGGGATTAGGCTGCTGCATGTAGACCTCTGAAATCCCAATTCTTGCTGCCTATGCATATTTTGAATAGTTGCAGAATAACCGTTATTGAGCTGTTTTGTTGGTGGTTTGGCTTTCTTTAACCTCCCTGTCGGTATGATTATGTCAGGAATTTTGTACCAAAAGCGGTACCATTTTTTTGCATGGAAATTTGGTGTTATGTATTGTAGGCCAGTAATTACTTTCTTAAACCTGACCAAAAGTACTCTCAGATGTGATAAAGTTTGAAACATAAAATCATGAATTATAATCTAATAAATAATATAATTTTATTCAATAATGTAATAAATAATGAAATTTGTCAAACAAAGAAAATTCAGTAAACATCCTGGGTGTGGTAAATTTTGAAACATGGGACTGCACATAGACCGACATCACAATCAAGGCAATGGAATCTGGTTTCCTTTCGGATTTTTTTTCCATTGCTATCTCGCTTTGAGCAGCAAACTACGCACATCCTTGTAGGTGCTGCCTTTTTTGCGGTTGGCGGGATGTAATCCATAAAGTGACGACCAGTCAGGCGTTCTGGGTTGACAACGTCAACAGCACGACGTCCAGATCTGTTCACGGCCACTGATGCCGTTTGGTAGTTCACAAAAATCCGCTCCGCCACCGTCCAGATAAAGTCAGAATGAACAAGAGGCTTGTCACTCTTTCCTCTGTGCAGTATATAGGCATTCCAGAGGCATTGTTCCAGTAGATGCTTGAAGATTTTTTTGTAATATTTTTTTGTTGTTTCCGCATAGCCAGATAAAATGTCATCGCCTGATCAGCTCTATCTACTCCTCCCATGGTGTTGTTGTGGCTTCATGACATCTTTCCCACCTCTTGTGTGGACCATGGCAGTAGAGGTGTTATGCACTGTACTCATTAGGCATACGTCTTTTTTGTCACGCCAACGCATTGCCATCATCTTTCCTTTCTGCCAGGCAACCATTTCTCCTGTTTTCAGTTTTTTCTTGGCAAACATAGATGGCAGGTCACGTCGGTTGGCCCTAACGGTTCCATATCCATCAGTCTTGTGTTTTATCAGAAACTCGTACTGCTCAGGCGATGTGTAAAAGTTGTCCGTTGTCACACAATACCCCTGATTCAGCAATGGCTCAAGCAGTGTAAGGACTGATGACGTTGCCATCCCATAGCCAGTGTACCTGGGGTTGAATTGTGTTCCTTTACCGGTGTATATGACGGAATTCCATATATAGCCAGTGGCAGACTCGCAGAGCATATAGGATTTTATTCCAAACCGTGCTCTCTTGGATGCGATGTATTGAATCCAGCTGAGGCGTCCCTTGTAAGCCATCAGACTTTCATCAATGCTGATGTCTCTATCTGGCACATAGGCCTGCTGGAATTTTTTTAGGATCATTTGGTATACTTCCCAGATCTTCTTGAGTTTTGGCGCTGGATGTGTGGCTTCGTCAAATTCCTCGTTGTTGGTGAAGTGCAAATTCTTCATTATGAGGGAAAATCGGTACTCGGACATGATGGTGCCAAAAAATGGGGTTGCCAGCCATTTATTGGTAGTCCAGTACCATTTCTGCAGGGGTTTCCCCACCACCCCCTGAAGAAGTATTAGCCCCAGAAACTTCCAGATGTCCTCTTTAGTCACCGGTTTCCATTTTCTGTTCCTGGAAAACTTGCTATGCAGAGTAGCTGATTGCTGCTCGTTGTAGCGATTTGTCTCCGTGACAATCTTTTCAATGACGTCATCTGTGAGAAATAATTTTAGGTATGCCAAAGGATCATTGTGCTCAACGTCTACCTTCATCCCAGGTGATCCAGTAAACGGAAATCTTGGCGGCGGTACCTCATCCATACCGCAATCAATAAGGCACCAAGTGCGCACATCACTGAGCTCGGGTGCAGAATCGTCGCTGTCGCCACTTCTCTGGTCACTGTCAGTCGGATGACGAATCTTGCCACGAATCGCTATCGCAGTCGCTCAATTCTGCGAGGGGCTCTGTGTCGCTGTCACTCATCTGATCCAAACCCGCTTTGGAGATGCTAAAGTGACGCTTTGATGCCATGGTAAAAAAATTATTTTATAGGCAGAAATTACAGCAAAAAGGGCAGGCAGGGCAGTGTAGGATGATCAAATTTCAAATCTGAGGTGATACTGTGTCAAATCTGAGGTGATACAGTGAAATCTGACAGGATTTCACTGTATCACCTAACTTTATGTGTGTGTGTGTGTGTGTGTGTCACTTTTATGCTTGAAACATTTGAATTACCCGCCCAGTTCCACCCCCATGAGCCTCTGCGGCTCACAGAGACGGAACCAGGAAGTCAGATGGAGGCATCCACCGGGGCTCTCACCGGCAATCACAGCGCGGGGACATCGCTGGATCGCAAGGAGAAGGTAAGGAGACTCCGCTGCCAGCTCTGTTATCCACCCCGAGCGTGACTCGGGGTTACCGCTTCTGGCAGCGAAAATTAACCCTGAGTCACGCTCGGGAATACCGCTAGCCTGGTTAATCTTCTTATAGATATTAAAATGTGCAGCTCCAGTCTGCTTCACGAAGGACCTCCAATCCGACCAGTTCCTGCGGAATCCAAGTGGATACCAGATCTTTCTGTAAGCTATATCTAGTGGTGACTCTATTTTTAAAGTGTTTCTGGTGTGCGTTCTGTTTCTGCTTTTAACCCTGATCGTTGTCTCCATCTTAGTATTTTAAAGATGGCCCACGCATTGAGGCTGCATTCAGGAAGTACATCCTCCGTGCAGATCCAGAACAAACAAAAGACAGTTATGAAATAATAGTCTGCCATGATAATGTGATCCGCTACTTTGTATGCAGGTAAACTGCTTCCACTTATCATTCTAAATCATCTGTGGTCACCACAGGTATCTTCCAGGCCCTCTATTCCTAACCTGCATTTTTTGTTTTTCTTTAAACACCCTTATTTAACAAAGTAAATGGAGTACACTAAACCCAGAACAACTATACAAAATTAAAATGAGAATCCAGTATTGTAAAATTGTGTGCCATTTTTACTATAATTAACTGTGCTGCTTATTTAACAGGTTTTCATCCAAATGTTATCAAATCTTGTGGTAATTGGATGGCATGTACTAAACTGTCAGCCTTTACAGCAGGCTTCCGTAAACTCCAGCCCTCCAGATGTTGCTGAACTACAACTCCCATGATTCTCAGACCATTTAATTCATAGAATCATAAGAGTTGTAGTCAGGGCCGGCTGGGGATACAAAGCTGCCCTGTAAAAAAATTTATGCCAGCTCCATAAATCATTGCGCCATGTAAGGTTATGTCGAGAGATTCTTTTCTAATATAAAATATTGGTCCTTTCAGAGTAACTGTTGAATTATACAGTAAGCATACTCGCATGCAGACAGACAAGCTAATTGATATAAATGATCTCATTGACATAAAAACACAAGCTCACATACAAGCAAGCTCACTCACTAGCAAGCGCGCGCGCACACAGCTTATTGTAGTGGTACTGGTGTCTATAGCCTGTCCCTGCAGGCTTTTTAATGTATAAACTGACCTTTCAGAGAGAAGGCAGTGTTTGCATTGCTTCAAAGTGACAATCACTCAGACGGTCACTAGAGGTGCTTCCTGTGTTTCTACATTAAGGGCCTCCACGCTCTGGAGGCACTGAACATTCCCCATAGAGATACAGTGATTCAATGCATCTCTATGAGGAGATGATGATTGGTGTAGCTTTTTGCAGCTAATCCTATGGCAAAGCATTGGATTGGCTGAGATCATCAAGCTTGATGATCTCAGCCATAGAGGCAGGGCCAGTGGAGGGGAGACCAGCATGGCGTGGGGAAAAGTGAATAAAAAAACCCACTAATGACAGACACACTGACACACATTGCTACTACCTGTGGGCGACCGGGGGTTGTGCAGGGCAGACAGCCGTCTGTGCTGGTGGCCGCAGGGGGAGCTGTGATGGCGGCCACTGGGGGAGCTGTGCTTTCTCTGCTCCCCCCCCCCGCCCTCGCGCGCTACTTAATGATTCCGCGGCTGGAATATGACGTCATATTCCGGCCGCAGTCTCATTAAGCTGGGGAGCAGAAACCGCACACCTTGCAGTTTGCCTGGCCCTGGTTGTAGTTGAGCAACATCTGGGGGGGCCAGAGTTTGGGGAATCCTGCTTTACAGCATTAAAAATAACCTCTCAAGACCCATATTGTACAAACTTGTCTTATGCCTTCCATGTACTGACAAAATGTATATCTTCATCTACAGGGCACTACAACTCCCACTGGAAGCTTGGCTCCGACTGCCTCTCTATCATGGTAGTATTACAAAGCTGTTGATAAAACCTGATGATGTGTCACTGAAGATGCTTGGTGAGGCTGGCTTTATGCCCCCGGGGAAACTCACGGGAGCTTAGCTCTGAGCTGGATGTCCTCCTAGAGACACACAAGTTACCATGACTCCCTTACCTTTCTGTTTAATATACACTCTCCAGTTGAAGCAGTCTTTCAATGCATATATTGCACACCGCATTGGTGGACCAAATGATAGTATAATTTTTTCTCATCCCTGCACTAAGATGAAGGTTCTAGTTTCTGAATATGCAGCACCATGTTCTGAGTTACAATGCCTTGTGTTCACCAAATGGCTTTACAACTCAAGCTTGGCACCTCCTATTGCTCACCTGTACGACATTGCAGACCCTGTAGCTATAGCTTGTCTGCCTAGTCCAAATGGCTTCTTGCAAAACAAAGTACAGTTGAAACAAGTTACCTGGCTTGGTTAGTGTAAATACTGTATCTTAAATATAAGGGGCAGTTATAATAAAACAATGTAACAACCCATTTGTATGCATGTTGACAGGACTGCTTAATTAAAAGCAAATAAAGTGACTTCCTACTTATTTTCATTATTGTATTGGTGGCTTCTGGCTTCACACTTCTCATAGGTACTAGATGTTCTGAGCGCTCCATATGTTCAGAACTTGAACTAAAAGTTCATCCTTCATTGTATGTGGGTCGTGTGGACTTGCCACTCAAAGGGAGTATCTGATCTTGTTTGTGTTTGGCAGATACCTTGTGTGACCACTGCGGGGTCCTGTTTGGCTCTGGAACTCTTTCTCCCTGACTTCTTGAACCAGGAGTACATCACCGGGCTGAGCCCCCTCACTTCATTGAGGGAGCATTTGTGGTCTGCACCTCCTTCAGCTACTTAAGAGCTCCCTAGTGCTTTTGGTCATTGATGGAGCACCGAGAGCTGTTAAAGTGGTCTGCATCTGATATTGGTGCCGAACACAATACTAAACCACCAGGGATCCAGCTTGCCTTCCACTAGACAATGTGAGGATATTTATATGGTGATGATCTTAACATTATAAACATTATCGAATTGATATATTGGCACTGTTTCCCTTAATTTAATGCTAAGAGCTACTCACTATTTTAATGCTTATAGACCCTGGAGTGCACTTTATTAGAGGATTTGTATTTCACACATTACAAACCAACTATAATAATGTAGTTTATTGTGACAATGTAACATGCATGAAAATCAGTGAATATTTAGATATAACAAATATACAATACAGCAGTTTACCAGTTTTCATATAGTTCAATAGCAGTGGTGCCATGGCCCCCCTACATCATGCTGTGCCACACCAAATGCCAGCAATCTGTTGGCTATGTGTTTAGATTCTATTCCCTCAGGCTCTAACAGCCTGAGGGAATGCAGGAGAGAGCCCAGCACAGGCCCTGCCGCCGTTAAGCAGCAGCCCATGCTGCTGCTGCAAAGGCCAGAAGATGACTGACCCACAGCAACAGGTAGGCTTGGGGTGTGTAGTTATGGTATTACAAAGTGGTTATGGTATTACAAAGTGGTTATGGTATTTCTGAAGTAGTTATGGTATTACAAAGTGGTTATGGTATTTCTGAAGTAGTTATGGTATTACAAAGTGGTTATGGTATTTTTGAAGTAGTTATGGTATTACAAAGTGGTTATGGTATTACGAAGTGGTTATGGTATTTTGACCATACCACGCCCCCCTTTGCCATGCCCACTTCCCCCCTTTGTCCGCGCCCCCTCCCCCCCCTCCTTGGCCACGCTCCCTTCCCCTTTGGCCATGCCCAGCTTTGGACACGCCCCCTTTTGGCCACGCACCTTTCCCCCTTTGGCCACGCCCCCTGCCCCCTTTGGCCACGCCCCCTTGCCCCCTTTGGCCACGCCCCTTTGGCCACGCCCCCTTGCCCCCTTTGGCCACGCCCCCTTGCCCCCTTTGGCCACGCCCCCTTGCCCCCTTTGGCCACGCCCCCTTGCCCCCTTTGGCATCCCCCCTTCCCCCTGTGGCCTCGCCCCCTCCCCCTTTGGCCACTCCTCCTTTGGCCACGCCCCTTTCTCCCTTTTCTCCCCTTTGACCACGCCCCATGTGGCCACGCCCCCTTCCCCCCTTTGGCCATGCCTCCTTTGGCCACGCCCCCTTTTCCCTCCTTTGGCCACGCCCCCTTACCCCTTTGGCCACGTCTCCTTCCCCCTTTGGCCACGCCCCCTTTCCCCCCCTTTGGCCATGCCCCCTTTTCCCTCCTTTGCCCCCGCCCCCTTCCCCCTTTGGTTACGCCCCCTTCCCCCCTTTGGCCACGCTCCTTTCCCCCTTTCGCCATGCCCCTTTGGCAGCGCCCCCTTCCCCCTTTGGCCACGCCCCCTTTATCCCCTTTGGCCATGCCCCCTTTGGCCACGCCCCTCCCCCCTCTGGCCATGCCCCCTCCCCCTTTGGCCTCGCCCCCTTTCCCCCTTGACCACGCCCCCTTTGGCCACGCCCCTCCCCCCTTTGGCACGCCCCCTTTGGCCACGCCCCCTTCCCCCCTTTGGCTACTCCCCCTTCCCCCTTTGGCCACGCCCCCTTTCCCCCCCTTTGGCCATGCCCCCTCCCTCTTTGGCCTCGCCCCCTTTCCCCCCTTGGCCACGCCCCCTTTGGCCACGCCCCTTTCTCCCCTTTGGCCACGCCCTTTGGCCATGCCCCTTTCTCCCCTTTGGCCACGCCCCTTTGGCCATGCCCCTTTCTCCCCTTTGGCCACGCTCCTTTCCCTTTTGGCCACGCCCCTCCCCCTTTGGCCACGCCCCTTCCCCTTTGGCCACGCCCCTTCACCCCTTTGGCCACACCCCCCTCCCCTTTGGCCACGCCCCTTCACCCCTTTGGCCACGCCCCCTTTTTCCTCTTTTGGCCACGCCCCCGTCCCCCCGTTTGCAACACCCTCATTCCCCCCGTTGGCAACGCCCCCTTTTTCCCCCGTTGGCAACGCCCCCTTTTTCCCCCTTTGGCCACGCCCCCTTCCCCCTTTGACCACGCTCCCTGCCCCCTTTGGTCACGCCCCCTTTGGCCACGCCCCACTTGGCCACGCCCCTCCCCCTTTGGCCCCTCCCCCTTTGGCCACGCCCCTTTGGCCACGCCCCTTTCTCCCCTTTGTCCATGCCCCTTTGGCCACGCCCCCTTTCCCCCTTTGGCCACGCCCCCTTTCCCCTTTGGCCACGCCCCTCTTTGGCCACGCCCCCTTTGGTCACACACCTTGCCCCTTTGACCACGCCCCCTTTGGCCACGCCCACTTCCCTACTTTGGCCACGCCCCCTCCCCCCTCCTTGGCCACGCTCCCTTCCCCTTTGGCCATGCCCGCTTTCCCCCCTTTGGCCATGCCCCCCTTTGGCCACGCCCCCTTAGGCCACGCCCCCTTTTCCCCTTTGGCCACGCCCCCTTTCCCCTTTGGCCACGCCCCCTTTTCCCCTTTGGCCACGCCCCCTTCCCCTTTGGCCACGCCCCCTTTCCCCTTTGGCCACGCCCCCTTCCCCCTTTGGCCACGCCCCCTTCCCCCTTTGGCCACGCCCCCTTTCCCCCTTTGGCCACGCCCCCTTTCCCCCTTTGGCCACGCCCCCTTCCCCTTTGGCCACGCCCCCTTCCCCTTTGGCCACGCCCCCTTCCCCTTTGGCCACACCCCTTTCCCCCTTTTGGCCACACCCCCTTTGGCCACACCCTTTCCCCTTTGGCCACACCCTTTCCCCTTTGGCCACGCCCCCTTCCCCCTTCGGCCACGCCCCATTTGGCCACGCCCCCTCCCTTTTGGCCATGCCCCTTTGGCCACGCCCCCTTCCCCCCTTTGGCCACGCCCCTTTGGCCATGCCCCCTTTCCCTTTGGCCACGTCCCCTTTCCCCGTTGGCCACGCCCCTCCCCTTTGGCCACGCCCCTTTCCCCTTTGGTCACGCCCCCTTTGGCCACGCCCCTTTGGCCACGCCCCTTCCCCTTTTGACCACACCCTTCCCCCTTTGGCCACGCCCCCTTCCCCCTTTGGCCACGCCTCCTTTGGCCACGCCCCTTCCTCCCCTTTGGCCACGCCCCCTGTGGCCACGCTCCCTGTGGCCACGCCCCCTTCTCCCCTTGGGCCACGCCCCCTTTGGCCACGCCCCCTTCCCCCATTGGCCACGCCCCCTTCGGCCACGCCCCCTTTGGCCATGCCCCCTTTCCCTCCCTTTTCTCACGCCCCCCTTTGGCCACGCACCCTTCCCCCTATGGCCACGCCCCTTCCCCCTATGGCCACGCCCCTTCCCCCTTTGGCCACGCCCCCTCCCCCTTTGGCCACACCCCCTTTGGCCACGCCCCTTCCCTCTCTGGCCACTACCCCTTCCCCCGTTGACCAGTACCCCTTCCCCCGTTGACCACGCCCCCTTCCCCTTTTGGCCACGCCCCTTCCCCCTTTGGCCACGCCCCCTTCCCCCTTTGGCCACGCCCCCTTCCCCCTTTGGCCACGCCCCCTTCCCCCTTTGGCCATGCCCCCTTTGGCCATGCCCCCTTTGGCCACGCCCCTTTCCCCCTTTAGCCACGCCCCCTCCCCCTCCCCCTCCCCCTTTGGCCATGCCCCTTTCCCCCTTTGGCCACGCCCCCTTCCCCCTTTGGCCACGCCCCCTTCCCCCTTTGGCCACGCCCCCTTCCCCATCGGCCATGCCCCCTTTGGCCACGCCCCCTCCCCCTTTGGCCACGCCCCCTCCCCCTTTGGCCACGCCCCCTCCCCCTTTGGCCATGCCCCTTGCCCCCTTTGGCCACGCCCCCTTTGGCCACGCCCCTTCCCTTTTGATCATGCCCCTTCCCCCCTTTGGCCACGCCCCCTTCCCCCTTTGGCCACGCCCCCTGCCCCCTTCCTCTGGTGGCCACGCCCCTTTCTCCTTTGGCCATGCCTCCTTTGGCCAATGCTCCTTTCTCCCCTTTGGCCACGCCCCCCTGTGCCTACGCCCCCTTCCCCCTTTGACCACGCCCCCTTGCCCCCTTCCCCCCGTTGGCCACGCCCCCTTTGGCCACGCCCTTTTTGGCCACGGCCCCTTTCCCTCCCTTTGGTCACGCCCCTTTGGCCACGCCCCTCTGGCCACGCCCCCTTTCCCTTTGGCAACGCCTCCTTTCCCCTTTGGCCACGCCCCCTTTTCTCCCCTTTGGCCATGCCCCTTTCCCCATCTTTGGCCACACACCCTTTCCCCCTCTTTGGCCACTCCCCCTTTTCCCTTCGCCGCCGGGGAAAAATTGGATCGGCCGGGCCCCCCTTTGGCCACGCCCCCTTTTCCCCTCGCCGCCGGGGAAAAATTGGATCGGCCGGGCCCCCCCCTTTGGCCACTTTTCCCCTTGGCCACGCCCCCTTTCCCCCGTTGGCCATGCCCCCTTTGGCCATGCCCCCTTTCCCTCCCTTTTGTCATGCCCCCTTTGGCCACTCCCCCTTCCCCCCTATGGCCACGCCCCCTTCCCCCTTTGGCCATGCCCCCTATGGCCACGCCCCATTCCCCCTTTGGCCACGCCCCCTTTGGCAACGTCCCCTTGCCCCATTTCCCCCTTTCCCATTTGGCCACGCCCCCATCCCCTTTGGTCACGTCCCCTCCCCTTTGGCCACGCCCCCTTCCCCTGTGGCCACGCCCCCTTTCCCCACTTTGGCCACGCCCCCTTTTCTCCCCTTTGGCCATGCCCCTTTCCCTCCCTTTGGTCACGCCCCCTGGCCACGCCCCCTTCCCCCTTTGGCCACGCCCCTTTTCCCCCTTTGGCCACGCCCTTTTTGTCACGCCCCTTTGGCCACGCCCCTTCCCCATTTGTCCACGCCCCTTTGGCCACGCCCACTTTGGCCAAGCCCCCTTTTCTCCCCTTTGGCCATGCCCCTTTCCCCCCTTTGGCCATGCCCCCTTCCCCCTTTTGGCCACGCCCCCTCCCCTCGCCGCCGGGGAAAAATTGGATCGGCCGGGCCCCCCCCTTTGGCCACTTTTCCCCTTGGCCACTCCCCCTTTCCCCCGTTGGCCACGCCCCCTTTGGCCATGCCCCCTTTCCCTCCTTTTTGTCACGCCCCCCTTTGGCCACGCCCCCTTCCCCCTATGGCCACGCCCCCTTTGGCCACGCCCCCTTGCCCCTTTTCCCCCTTTCCCATTTGGCCACGCCCCTTTCCCATTTGGCCACGCCCCCATCCCCTTTGGTCACGCCCCCTCCCCTTTGGCCACGCCCCCTTTGGTCACGCCCCCTGCCCCTGTGGTCACGCCCCCTTCCCCCTTTGGCCACGCCCCTTTCCCCCTTTGGCCACGCCCCTTTTCCCCCTTTGGCCACGCCCCTTTTGTCACGCCCCTTTGGCCACGCCCCTTCCCCATTTGGCCACGCCCCCTTTGGCCACGCCCCCTTTCCCCACTTTGGCCACGCCCCCTTTTCCCCCTTTGGCCACGCCCCTTCCCCCCTTTGGCCACGCCCTTTTTGTCACGCCCCTTTGGCCACGCCCCTTCCCCATTTGTCCACGCCCCTTTGGCCACGCCCCCTTTGGCCACGCCCCCTTTCCCCACTTTGGCCACGCCCCCTTTTCTCCCCTTTGGCCATGCCCCTTTCCCCCCTTTGGCCACGCCCCCTTTTCCCCTCGCCGCCGGGGAATATTTGGATCGCCCGGGCCCCCCCCTTTGGCCATGCCCCCTTCCCCCTTTTGGCCACGCCCCCTCCCCCTTAGGCCACTTTTCCCCTCGCCGCCGGGGAAAAATTGGATCGGCCGGGCCCCCCCTTTGGCCACGCCCACTTTTCCCCTCGCCGACAGGGAAAAATTGGATCGGCCGGGCCCCCCTTTGGCCACGCCCACTTTTTTCCCTCGCCGACAGGGAAAAATTGGATCGGCCGGGCCCCCCCTTTGGCCACGCCCCCTTCCCCCCCTTTGGCCACGCCCCCTTCCCCACTTTTGGCCACGCCCCCTTTCCCCCTTTGGCCATGCTCCCTTTCCCCCTTTGGCCATGCCCCCTTAACCCCTTTGGCCACGCCCCCTTTCCCCCTTTGGCCACGCCCCCTTTCCCCCTTTGGCCATGCCCCCTTTCCCCCCTTTGGCCATGCCCCCTTTCCCCCCTTTGGCCACGCCCCTTTTCCCCTCGCCGCCGGGGGAAAATTGGATTGGTCCGGGCTTCCCCCTTTGGCCACGCCCCCTTTCCCCCTTTGGACACGCCCCCTTTTCCCCTCGCCGACGGGGAAAAATTGGATCAGCCGGGCCCCCCCCTTTGGCCACGCCCACTTTTCCCCTCGCCGCCGGGAAAAATTGGATCGGCCGGGCACCCCCTTTTGCCATGCCCCCTTCCCCCTTTTGGCCACGCCCCCTCCCCCCTTTGGCCACACCCATTTTTCCCCTCGCCGCCGGGGAGAAATTGGATCGGCCGGGCCCCCCCTTTGGCCACGCCCACTTTTCCCCTCGCCGACAGGGAAAAATTGGATCGGCCGGGCCCCCCTTTGGCCACGCCCACTTTTCCCCTCGCCGCCGGGGAGAAATTGGATCGGCCGGGCCCCCCCTTTGGCCACGCCCACTTTTCCCCTCGCCGACAGGGAAAAATTGGATCGGCCGGGCCCCCCCTTTGGCCACGCCCCCTTCCCCACCTTTGGCCATGCCCCCTGCCCCCTTTGGCCACGCCCCCTTCCCCCCTTTGGCAATGCCCCCTTTCCCCCTCGCCGCCGGGAAAAAATTGGATCGGCCGGGGTCCCCCCTTTGGCCACACCCACTTTTCCTCTCGCTGCCGGGGAAAAATTGGATCGGCCAGGCCCACCCTTTGGCCACGCCCCCTTTCCCCCCTTTGGCCACGCCCCTTTTCCCCTCGCCGCCGGGGGAAAATTGGTTGGTCCGGGCTCCCCCCTTTGACCACGCCCCCTCCCCCTTTGGCCACGCCCCCTCCCCCTTTGGCCACGCCCCCTCCCCCTTTGGCCATGCCCCTTGCCCCCTTTGGCCACGCCCCCTTTGGCCACGCCCCTTCCCTTTTGATCATGCCCCTTCCCCCCTTTGGCCACGCCCCCTTCCCCCTTTGGCCACGCCCCCTGCCCCCTTCCTCTGGTGGCCACGCCCCTTTCTCCTTTGGCCATGCCTCCTTTGGCCAATGCTCCTTTCTCCCCTTTGGCCACGCCCCCCTGTGCCTACGCCCCCTTCCCCCTTTGACCACGCCCCCTTGCCCCCTTCCCCCCGTTGGCCACGCCCCCTTTGGCCACGCCCTTTTTGGCCACGGCCCCTTTCCCTCCCTTTGGTCACGCCCCTTTGGCCACGCCCCTCTGGCCACGCCCCCTTTCCCTTTGGCAACGCCTCCTTTCCCCTTTGGCCACGCCCCCTTTTCTCCCCTTTGGCCATGCCCCTTTCCCCATCTTTGGCCACACACCCTTTCCCCCTCTTTGGCCACTCCCCCTTTTCCCTTCGCCGCCGGGGAAAAATTGGATCGGCCGGGCCCCCCTTTGGCCACGCCCCCTTTTCCCCTCGCCGCCGGGGAAAAATTGGATCGGCCGGGCCCCCCCCTTTGGCCACTTTTCCCCTTGGCCACGCCCCCTTTCCCCCGTTGGCCATGCCCCCTTTGGCCATGCCCCCTTTCCCTCCCTTTTGTCATGCCCCCTTTGGCCACTCCCCCTTCCCCCCTATGGCCACGCCCCCTTCCCCCTTTGGCCATGCCCCCTATGGCCACGCCCCATTCCCCCTTTGGCCACGCCCCCTTTGGCAACGTCCCCTTGCCCCATTTCCCCCTTTCCCATTTGGCCACGCCCCCATCCCCTTTGGTCACGTCCCCTCCCCTTTGGCCACGCCCCCTTCCCCTGTGGCCACGCCCCCTTTCCCCACTTTGGCCACGCCCCCTTTTCTCCCCTTTGGCCATGCCCCTTTCCCTCCCTTTGGTCACGCCCCCTGGCCACGCCCCCTTCCCCCTTTGGCCACGCCCCTTTTCCCCCTTTGGCCACGCCCTTTTTGTCACGCCCCTTTGGCCACGCCCCTTCCCCATTTGTCCACGCCCCTTTGGCCACGCCCACTTTGGCCAAGCCCCCTTTTCTCCCCTTTGGCCATGCCCCTTTCCCCCCTTTGGCCATGCCCCCTTCCCCCTTTTGGCCACGCCCCCTCCCCTCGCCGCCGGGGAAAAATTGGATCGGCCGGGCCCCCCCCTTTGGCCACTTTTCCCCTTGGCCACTCCCCCTTTCCCCCGTTGGCCACGCCCCCTTTGGCCATGCCCCCTTTCCCTCCTTTTTGTCACGCCCCCCTTTGGCCACGCCCCCTTCCCCCTATGGCCACGCCCCCTTTGGCCACGCCCCCTTGCCCCTTTTCCCCCTTTCCCATTTGGCCACGCCCCTTTCCCATTTGGCCACGCCCCCATCCCCTTTGGTCACGCCCCCTCCCCTTTGGCCACGCCCCCTTTGGTCACGCCCCCTGCCCCTGTGGTCACGCCCCCTTCCCCCTTTGGCCACGCCCCTTTCCCCCTTTGGCCACGCCCCTTTTCCCCCTTTGGCCACGCCCCTTTTGTCACGCCCCTTTGGCCACGCCCCTTCCCCATTTGGCCACGCCCCCTTTGGCCACGCCCCCTTTCCCCACTTTGGCCACGCCCCCTTTCCCCACTTTGGCCACGCCCCCTTTTCCCCCTTTGGCCACGCCCCTTCCCCCCTTTGGCCACGCCCTTTTTGTCACGCCCCTTTGCCCACGCCCCTTCCCCATTTGTCCACGCCCCTTTGGCCACGCCCCCTTTCCCCACTTTGGCCACGCCCCCTTTTCTCCCCTTTGGCCATGCCCCTTTCCCCCCTTTGGCCACGCCCCCTTTTCCCCTCGCCGCCGGGGAATATTTGGATCGCCCGGGCCCCCCCCTTTGGCCATGCCCCCTTCCCCCTTTTGGCCACGCCCCCTCCCCCTTAGGCCACTTTTCCCCTCGCCGCCGGGGAAAAATTGGATCGGCCGGGCCCCCCCTTTGGCCACGCCCACTTTTCCCCTCGCCGACAGGGAAAAATTGGATCGGCCGGGCCCCCCTTTGGCCACGCCCACTTTTCCCCTCGCCGACAGGGAAAAATTGGATCGGCCGGGCCCCCCCTTTGGCCACGCCCCCTTCCCCCCCTTTGGCCACGCCCCCTTCCCCACCTTTGGCCACGCCCCCTTTCCCCCTTTGGCCATGCTCCCTTTCCCCCTTTGGCCATGCCCCCTTAACCCCTTTGGCCACGCCCCCTTTCCCCCTTTGGCCACGCCCCCTTTCCCCCTTTGGCCATGCCCCCTTTCCCCCCTTTGGCCATGCCCCCTTTCCCCCCTTTGGCCACGCCCCTTTTCCCCTCGCCGCCGGGGGAAAATTGGATTGGTCCGGGCTTCCCCCTTTGGCCACGCCCCCTTTCCCCCTTTGGACACGCCCCCTTTTCCCCTCGCCGACGGGGAAAAATTGGATCAGCCGGGCCCCCCCCTTTGGCCACGCCCACTTTTCCCCTCGCCGCCGGGAAAAATTGGATCGGCCGGGCACCCCCTTTTGCCATGCCCCCTTCCCCCTTTTGGCCACGCCCCCTCCCCCCTTTGGCCACACCCATTTTTCCCCTCGCCGCCGGGGAGAAATTGGATCGGCCGGGCCCCCCCTTTGGCCACGCCCACTTTTCCCCTCGCCGACAGGGAAAAATTGGATCGGCCGGGCCCCCCTTTGGCCACGCCCACTTTTCCCCTCGCCACTGGCGAAAAATTGAATTGGCCGGGCCCCCCCTTTGGCCACGCCCCCTTCCCCACCTTTGGCCATGCCCCCTGCCCCCTTTGGCCACGCCCCCTTCCCCCCTTTGGCAATGCCCCCTTTCCCCCTCGCCGCCGGGAAAAAATTGGATCGGCCGGGGTCCCCCCTTTGGCCACACCCACTTTTCCTCTCGCTGCCGGGGAAAAATTGGATCGGCCAGGCCCACCCTTTGGCCACGCCCCCTTTCCCCCCTTTGGCCACGCCCCTTTTCCCCTCGCCGCCGGGGGAAAATTGGTTGGTCCGGGCTCCCCCCTTTGACCACGCCCCCTTTCCCCCTTTGGCCACGCCCCCTCCCCCTTTGGCCACGCCCCCTCCCCCTTTGGCCATGCCCCTTGCCCCCTTTGGCCACGCCCCCTTTGGCCACGCCCCTTCCCTTTTGATCATGCCCCTTCCCCCCTTTGGCCACGCCCCCTTCCCCCTTTGGCCACGCCCCCTGCCCCCTTCCTCTGGTGGCCACGCCCCTTTCTCCTTTGGCCATGCCTCCTTTGGCCAATGCTCCTTTCTCCCCTTTGGCCACGCCCCCCTGTGCCTACGCCCCCTTCCCCCTTTGACCACGCCCCCTTGCCCCCTTCCCCCCGTTGGCCACGCCCCCTTTGGCCACGCCCTTTTTGGCCACGGCCCCTTTCCCTCCCTTTGGTCACGCCCCTTTGGTCACGCCCCTCTGGCCACGCCCCCTTTCCCTTTGGCAACGCCTCCTTTCCCCTTTGGCCACGCCCCCTTTTCTCCCCTTTGGCCATGCCCCTTTCCCCATCTTTGGCCACACACCCTTTCCCCCTCTTTGGCCACTCCCCCTTTTCCCTTCGCCGCCGGGGAAAAATTGGATCGGCCGGGCCCCCCTTTGGCCACGCCCCCTTTTCCCCTCGCCGCCGGGGAAAAATTGGATCGGCCGGGCCCCCCCCTTTGGCCACTTTTCCCCTTGGCCACGCCCCCTTTCCCCCGTTGGCCATGCCCCCTTTGGCCATGCCCCCTTTCCCTCCCTTTTGTCACGCCCCCTTTGGCCACTCCCCCTTCCCCCCTATGGCCACGCCCCCTTCCCCCTTTGGCCATGCCCCCTATGGCCACGCCCCATTCCCCCTTTGGCCACGCCCCCTTTGGCAACGTCCCCTTGCCCCATTTCCCCCTTTCCCATTTGGCCACGCCCCCATCCCCTTTGGTCACGCCCCCTCCCCTTGGGCCACGCCCCCTTCCCCTGTGGCCACGCCCCCTTTCCCCACTTTGGCCACGCCCCCTTTTCTCCCCTTTGGCCATGCCCCTTTCCCTCCCTTTGGTCACGCCCCCTGGCCACGCCCCCTTCCCCCTTTGGCCACGCCCCTTTTCCCCCTTTGGCCACGCCCTTTTTGTCACGCCCCTTTGGCCACGCCCCTTCCCCATTTGTCCACGCCCCTTTGGCCATGCCCCCTTCCCCCTTTTGGCCACGCCCCCTCCCCTCGCCGCCGGGGAAAAATTGGATCGGCCGGGCCCCCCCCTTTGGCCACTTTTCCCCTTGGCCACGCCCCCTTTCCCCCGTTGGCCACGCCCCCTTTGGCCACGCCCCCTTTCCCCCGTTGGCCACGCCCCCTTTGGCCATGCCCCCTTTCCCTCCTTTTTGTCACGCCCCCTTTGGCCACGCCCCCTTCCCCCTATGGCCACGCCCCCTTTGGCCACGCCCCCTTGCCCCTTTTCCCCCTTTCCCCTTTGGCCACGCCCCCTTTCCCATTTGGCCACGCCCCCATCCCCTTTGGTCACGCCCCCTCCCCTTTGGCCACGCCCCCTTTGGTCACGCCCCCTGCCCCTGTGGTCACGCCCCCTTCCCCCTTTGGCCACGCCCCTTTCCCCCTTTGGCCACGCCCCTTTTCCCCCTTTGGCCACGCCCCTTTTGTCACGCCCCTTTGGCCACGCCCCTTCCCCATTTGGCCACGCCCCCTTTGGCCACGCCCCCTTTCCCCACTTTGGCCACGCCCCCTTTCCCCACTTTGGCCACGCCCCCTTTTCCCCCTTTGGCCACGCCCCTTCCCCCCTTTGGCCACGCCCTTTTTGTCACGCCCCTTTGCCCACGCCCCTTCCCCATTTGTCCACGCCCCTTTGGCCACGCCCCCTTTCCCCACTTTGGCCACGCCCCCTTTTCTCCCCTTTGGCCATGCCCCTTTCCCCCCTTTGGCCACGCCCCCTTTTCCCCTCGCCGCCGGGGAATATTTGGATCGCCCGGGCCCCCCCCTTTGGCCATGCCCCCTTCCCCCTTTTGGCCACGCCCCCTCCCCCTTAGGCCACTTTTCCCCTCGCCGCCGGGGAAAAATTGGATCGGCCGGGCCCCCCCTTTGGCCACGCCCACTTTTCCCCTCGCCGACAGGGAAAAATTGGATCGGCCGGGCCCCCCTTTGGCCACGCCCACTTTTCCCCTCGCCGACAGGGAAAAATTGGATCGGCCGGGCCCCCCCTTTGGCCACGCCCCCTTCCCCCCCTTTGGCCACGCCCCCTTCCCCACCTTTGGCCACGCCCCCTTTCCCCCTTTGGCCATGCTCCCTTTCCCCCTTTGGCCATGCCCCCTTAACCCCTTTGGCCACGCCCCCTTTCCCCCTTTGGCCACGCCCCCTTTCCCCCTTTGGCCATGCCCCCTTTCCCCCCTTTGGCCATGCCCCCTTTCCCCCCTTTGGCCACGCCCCTTTTCCCCTCGCCGCCGGGGGAAAATTGGATTGGTCCGGGCTTCCCCCTTTGGCCACGCCCCCTTTCCCCCTTTGGACACGCCCCCTTTTCCCCTCGCCGACGGGGAAAAATTGGATCAGCCGGGCCCCCCCTTTGGCCATGCCCCCTTCCCCCTTTTGGCCACGCCCCCTCCCCCCTTTGGCCACGCCCCCTTTTCCCCTCGCCGCCGGGGAAAAATTGGATTGGCCGGGCCCTCCCCTTTGGCCACACCCATTTTTCCCCTCGCCGACAGGGAAAAATTGGATCGGCCGGGCCCCCCTTTGGCCACGCCCACTTTTCCCCTCGCCACTGGCGAAAAATTGAATTGGCCGGGCCCCCCCTTTGGCCACGCCCCCTTCCCCACCTTTGGCCATGCCCCCTGCCCCCTTTGGCCACGCCCCCTTCCCCCCTTTGGCAATGCCCCCTTTCCCCCTCGCCGCCGGGAAAAAATTGGATCGGCCGGGGTCCCCCCTTTGGCCACACCCACTTTTCCTCTCGCTGCCGGGGAAAAATTGGATCGGCCAGGCCCACCCTTTGGCCACGCCCCCTTCCCCCCTTTGGCCACGCCCCTTTTCCCCTCGCCGCCGGGGGAAAATTGGTTGGTCCGGGCTCCCCCCTTTGACCACGCCCCCTTTCCCCCTTTGGCCATGCCCCCTTTTCCCCTCGCCGACGGGGAAAAATTGGATCAGCCGGGCCCCCCCTTTGGCCACGCCCACTTTTCCCCTCGCCGCCAGGGAAAAATTGGATCGGCCGGGCCCCCTCTTTGGCCACGCCCCCTTACCCCCTTCCCCCCTTTGGCCACACCCCCTTCCCCCTTTGGCCACACCCCCTTATTCCCCTTTGGCCACGCCCCCTTTTTCCCTAGCCGACTTGGAAAAATTGGATCGTCCGGGGCCCCCCCTTTGGCCACGCCCCCTTTTCCCTCCTTTGGCCACGCCTCCTTCCCCCAATTGAGCCACGCCCCCTTTTCCCTCCTTTGGCCATGCCCCGTTTCCCCTCGCGGCCGGGGAAAAATTGGATCGGCCGGGCCCCCCCCTTTGGCCATGCCCACTTTTCCCCTCACCATCGGGGAAAAATTGGTTCGGTCGGGCCCCCCCTTTGGCCACGCCCCCTTTTCCCCCTTTGGCAACGCCCCCTTTTCCCCTCGCCGCCAGGGAAAAATTGCATCGGCCGGGCCCCCCCCTTTGGCCACTTTTCCCCTTGGCCACGCCCCCTTTCCCCCGTTGGCCACGCCCCCTTTGGCCACGCCCCCTTTGGCCATGCCCCCTTTCCTTCCCTTTTGTCACGACCCCTTTGGCCATGCCCCCTTCCGCCACGCCCCCTTCCCCCTATGGCCATGCCCCCTTTGGCTACGCCCCCTTCCCCCTTTGGCATCGCCCCCTTTCCCCCTTTGGCCACGCCCCCTTCCCCTGTGGCCACGCCCCCTTTCCCTTGTGGCCACGCCCCCCTTTGGCCACGCCTCCTTTGGCCACGCCCCTTTTCCCCTTTGGCCACGCCCCTTTCCCCTTTGGTCACGCCCCCTTTGGCCACGCCCCTTCCCCCTTTGGTCACGCCCCCTTTGGCCACGCCCCTTTCCCTTTGGCAACGCCCCGTTCCCCCGTTGGCCACGCCCCCTTTGGCCACGCCCCCTTTGGCCACGCCCCCTTTGGCCACGCCCCCTTTGGCCACGCCCCCTTTGGCCACGCCCCCTTTGGCCACGCCCCTTTCCCTTTGGCCGCGCCCCTTTCCCTTTGGCAACGCCCCTTTCCCTTTGGCAACGCCCCTTTCCCTTTGGCAACGCCCCTTTCCCTTTGGCAACGCCCCTTTCCCTTTGGCCACGCCCCTTTCCCTTTGGCCACGCCCCTTTCCCTTTGGCCACGCCCCTTCCCCCGTTGGCCACGCCACCTTTGGCCACGCCCCCTCCCCCTTTGGCCACGCCCCCTTTGGTCACGCCCCTTCCCCTTTTGACCACGCCCCTTCCCGCTTTGGCCACGCCCCTTTGGCCACGCCCCTTCCCCCTTTGGCCACGCCTCCTGTGGCCACGCCCCTTCCCCCTTTGGCCACTCCCCTTTGGCAACGCCCCCTTTCCCCCTTTGGCCACGCCCCCTTCCCCCTTTGGCCACGCCCCCTTTGGCCATACCCCATTTGGCATCACCCCTTTTCCCCCTTTGGCCATGCCCCTTTGGCCACGCCCCCTTTCCCCTTTGGCCACGCCCCCTTTTCCCCTCGCCGCCGGGGAAAAATTGGATCGGCCGGGCCCCCCCCTTTGGCCACTTTTCCCCTTGGCCACGCCCCCTTTCCCCCGTTGGCCACGCCCCCTTTGGCCATGCCCCCATACCCTCCCTTTTGTCACGCCCCCCTTTGGCCACGCCCCCTTCCCCCCTATGGCCACGCCCCCTTCCCCCTTTGGCCATGCCCCCTATGGCCACGCCCCATTCCCCCTTTGGCCACGCCCCCTTTGGCAACGCCCCCTTGCCCCTTTTCCCCCTTTCCCCTTTGGCCACGCCCCCATCCCCTTTGGTCACGCCCCCTCCCCTTTGGCCACGCCCCTTCCCCTTTGGCCACGCCCCCTTTGGCCACGCCCCCTGCCCCTGTGGTCACGCCCCCTTCCCCCTTTGGCCACGCCCCTTTTCCCCCTTTGGCCACGCTCCTTTTCCCCCTTTGGCCACGCCCCTTTTGTCACGCCCCTTTGGCCACACCCCTTCCCCATTTGGCCACGCCCCCTTTGGCTACGCCCCCTTTTCTCCCCTTTGGCCATGCCCCTTTCCCTCCCTTTGGTCACGCCCCCCTGGCCACGCCCCCTTCCCCCTCTGGCCACGCCCCTTTTCCCCCTTTGGCCACACCCTTTTTGTCACGCCCCTTTGGCCTCGCCCCTTCCCCATTTGTCCACGCCCCTTTGGCCACGCCCCCTTTGGCCATGCCCCCTTTCCCCACTTTGGCCACGCCCCCTTTTCTCCCCTTTGGCCATGCCCCTTTCCCCCCTTTGGCCACGCCCCCTTTTCCCCTCGCTGCCGGGGAATATTTGGATCGCCCGGGCCCCCCCCTTTGGCCACGCCCCCTTTTCCCCTCGCCGACAGGGAAAAATTGGATCGGCCGGGCCCCCCTTTGGCCACGCCCCCTTCCCCACCTTTGGCCACGCCCCCTTTCCCCCTTTGGCCATGCTCCCTTTCCCCCTTTGGCCATGCCCCCTTAACCCCTTTGGCCACGCCCCCTTTCCCCCTTTGGCCACGCCCCCTTTCCCCCTTTGGCCATGCCCCCTTTCCCCCCTTTGGCCACGCCCCTTTTCCCCTCGCCGCCGGGGGAAAATTGGATTGGTCCGGGCTTCCCCCTTTGGCCACGCCCCCTTTCCCCCTTTGGACACGCCCCCTTTTCCCCTCGCCGACGGGGAAAAATTGGATCAGCCGGGCCCCCCCCTTTGGCCACGCCCACTTTTCCCCTCGCCGCCGGGAAAAATTGGATCGGCCGGGCCCCCCCCTTTTGCCTTGCCCCCTCCCCCCTTTGGCCACGCCCCCTTTCCCCCCTTTGGCCACGCCCCCTTTTCCCCTCGCCGCCGGGGAAAAATTGGATTGGCCGGGCCCTCCCCTTTTGCCACACCCATTTTTCCCCTCGCCGCCGGGGAGAAATTGGATCGGCCGGGCCCCCCCTTTGGCCACGCCCACTTTTCCCCTCGCCGACAGGGAAAAATTGGATTGGCCGGGCCCTCCCCTTTTGCCACACCCATTTTTCCCCTCGCCACCGGCGAAAAATTGAATCGGCCGGGCCCCCCCTTTGGCCACGCCCCCTTTCCCACCTTTGGCCACGCCCCCTGCCCCCTTTGGCCACGCCCCCTTCCCCCCGTTGGCAATGCCCCCTTTCCCCCTCGCCGCCGGGAAAAAATTGGATCGGCCAGGATCCCCCCTTTGACCACGCCCCCTTTCCCCCTTTGGCCATGCCCCCTTTTCCCCTCGCCGACGGGGAAAAATTGGATCAGCCGGGCCCCCCCTTTGGCCACGCCCACTTTTCCCCTCGCCGCCAGGGAAAAATTGGATCGGCCGGGCCCCCTCTTTGGCCACGCCCCCTTCCCCCCTTTGGCCACACTCCCTTCCCCCCTTTGGCCACACCCCCTTATTCCCCTTTGGCCACGCCCCCTTTTTCCCTAGCCGACTTGGAAAAATTGGATCGTCCGGGGCCCCCCCTTTGGCCACGCCCCCTTTTCCCTCCTTTGGCCACGCCTCCTTCCCCCAATTGAGCCACGCCCCCTTTTCCCTCCTTTGGCCATGCCCCGTTTCCCCTCGCGGCCGGGGAAAAATTGGATCGGCCGGGCCCCCCCCTTTGGCCATGCCCACTTTTCCCCTCGCCATCGGGGAAAAATTGGTTCGGTCGGGCCCCCCCTTTGGCCACGCCCCCTTTTCCCCCTTTGGCCACGCCCCCTTTTCCCCTCGCCGCCAGGGAAAAATTGCATCGGCCGGGCCCCCCCCTTTGGCCACTTTTCCCCTTGGCCACGCCCCCTTTCCCCCGTTGGCCACGCCCCCTTTGGCCATGCCCCCTTTCCTTCCCTTTTGTCACGACCCCTTTGGCCATGCCCCCTTCCGCCACGCCCCCTTCCCCCTATGGCCCACGCCCCCTTCCCCCCTTTGGCCATGCCCCCTTTGGCTATGCCCCCTTCCCCCTTTGGCATCGCCCCCTTTCCCCCTTTGGCCACGCCCCATTCCACTGTGGCCACGCCCCCTTTCCCCTTTGGCCCCGCCCCCTTTGGCCACGCCTCCTTTGGACACGCCCCTTCCCCCTTTGGCCACGCCCCTTTTCCCCTTTGGCCACGCCCCTTTCCCCTTTGGCCACGCCCCTTTTGTCACGCCCCTTTGGCCACGCCCATTCCCCCTTTGGCCACGCCCCTTTCCCTTTGGCCACGCCCCCTTTGGCCACGCCCCTTTCCCTTTGGCAACGCCCCGTTCCCCCGTTGGCCACGCCCCTTTGGCCACGCCCCCTTTGGCCGCGCCCCCTTTGGCAACGCCCCTTTCCCTTTGGCAACGCCCCTTTCCCTTTGGCAACGCCCCTTCCCCCGTTGGCCACGCCACCTTTGGCCACGCCCCCTTTGGCCACGCCCCCTTTGGCCACGCCCCTTCCCCTTTTGACCACGCCCCTTCCCCCTTTGGCCACGCCCCTTTGGCCACGCCCCCTTCCCCCTTTGGCCACGCATCCTGTGGCCACGCCCCCTTCCCCCCTTTGGCCACTCCCCTTTGGCAACGCCCCCTTTCCCCCTTTGGCCACGCCCCCTTTGGCCATACCCCATTTGGCATCACCCCTTTTCCCCCTTTGGCCATGCCCCTTTGGCCACGCCCCCTTTCCCCTTTGGCCACGCCCCCTTTCCCCTTTGGCCACGCCCCCTTTGGCCACGCCCCCTTTGGCCACGCCCCTTCCCCTCTGGCCACACCCCCTCCCCCTGTGGTCACGCCCCCTTTTCCCCCCTTTGACCACGCCCCCTTTGGCCACGCCCTTTTTGGCCACTGCCCCTTTCCCTCCCTTTGGTCACGCCCCCTTGGCCACGCCCCATTCCCCCTTTGGACACGCCCCTTTCCCCCTTTGGCCACACGCATTTGGTCACGCCCCTTTGACCACGCCCCTTCCCCCTTTGGCCACGCCCCCTTTGGTCACGCCCCCTTTCCCTTTGGCAACGCCCGCTTTCCCCTTTGGCCACGCCCCCTTTCCCCTTTGGCCACGCCCCCTTTTCTCTCCATTGGCCATGCCCCTTTCCCCATCTTTGGCTACGCCCCCTTTCCCCCTCGCCGCCGGGGAAAAATTGGATCGGCCGGGCCCCCCTTTGGCCACGCCCACTTTTCCCCTCGCCGCCGGGGAAAAATTGGATCGCCGGGCCCCCCCTTTGGCCACGCCCCCTTTCCCCCGTTGGCCACGCCCCCTTTGGCAAGGCCCCGTTTCTCCCCTTTGGCCACGCCCCCTGTGGCCATGCCCCCTTCCCCCTTTGGCCACGCCCCTTTGGCAACGCCCCCTTTTCCCCTTTGGCCACGCCCCCTTCCCCCTTTGGCCACGCCCCTTCCCCTTTGTCCACGCCCCCTTCCCCTATGGCCATGCCCCCTCCCCCTTTGGTCACGCCCCTTCCTCCTCTGGTCACGCCCCCACGCCCCTTTTGGCCACGCCCCCTCCCCCTGTGGTCACGCCCCCTTCCCCCTTTGGCCACGCCCCCTTTGGCCACGCCCCCTTTGGCCACGCCCCCTTTGGCCACGCCCCCTTTGGCCACGCCCCCTTTGGCCACGCCCTCTTTCCCTT
This sequence comes from Pelobates fuscus, assembly GCF_036172605.1. Taxonomy (NCBI): domain Eukaryota; kingdom Metazoa; phylum Chordata; class Amphibia; order Anura; family Pelobatidae; genus Pelobates; species Pelobates fuscus. The sequence continues at coordinate 205,004 of NW_026961979.1, read as the reverse complement.
TGGCCACGCCCCCTTCCCCCCTTTGGCCACGCCCCCTTTTCCCCCCTTTGGCCACGCCCCCTTGTCCCCTCGCCGCCGGGGAAAAATTTGAACGTCCGGGCCCCCCTTTGGCCACTTTTCCCCTCACCGCCGGGAAAAATTTGATCGGCTGGGCCCCCCCTTTGGCCATGCCCCCTTCCCCCCTTTGGCCACGCCCCCTTCCCCCTTTTGGCCACGCCCCCTTTCCCCCTTGCCGCCAGGGAAAAATTGGATCGGCCGGGCCCTCCCCTTTGGCCACACACATTTTTCCCCTCGCCGCCGGGGAAAAATTGGATCGGCTGGGCCCCCCCTTTGGCCACGCCCACTTTTCCCCTCGCCGACGGGGAAAAATTGGATCGTCCGGGCCCCCCTTTGGCCACGCCCACTTTTCCCCTCGCCACCGGCGAAAAATTGAATCGGCCGGGCCCCCCTTTGGCCACGCCCCCTTCCCCACCTTTGGCCACGCCCCCTGCCCCCTTTGGCCACGCCCCCTCCCCCTCTGGTCACGCCCCCTCCCCCCTTTGGCCACGCCCCCTTTGGCCACGCCCCCTCCCCCTGTGGTCACGCCCCCTCCCCCTGTGGTCATGCCCCCTTCACCCTTTGGCCACGCCTCCTTTGGCCACGCCCTTTTTGGCCACGGCCCCTTTCCCTCCCTTTGGTCATGCCCCCCTTGGCCACGCCCCCTTCCCCCTTTGGCCACGCCCCTTTTCCCCCTTTGGTCACACCCTTTTGTCACGCCCCTTTGGCCACGCCCCTTCCCCCTTTGGCCACGCCCCCTTTGGCCACGCCCCCTTTCACTTTGGCCACGCCCCCTTCCCCCCTTTGGCCACGCCCCCTTTGGCCACGCCCCTTCCCCCTTTTGGCCACGACCCCTTCCCCTTTGGCCACGCCCCCTTTCCCCCCTTTGGCCACGCCCCCTTTTCCCCTCGCCGCCAGGGAAAAATTGGATCGGCCGGGCCCTCCCCTTTGGCCACACCCATTTTTCCCCTCGCCGACGGGGAAAAATTGGATCGGCCGGGCCCCCCTTTGGCCACGCCCACTTTTCCCCTCGCCACCGGCGAAAAATTGAATCGTCCGGGCCCCCCCTTTGGCCACGCCCCCTTCCCCACCTTTGGCCATGCCCCCTGCCCCCTTTGGCCACGCCCCCTTTCCCCCTTTGGCCATACCCCCTTTGGCCACGCCTCTTCCGCCTTTGGCCACGCCCCCTTCCCCCCTTTGGCCATGCCCCTTTTCCCCCTTTGGCCACGCCCCTTTTCCCCCTTTGGCCATGCCCCTTTTCCCCTTTGGCCACGCCCCCTTTACCCCTTTGGCCACGCCACCTTTCGCCACGCCCACCTTTGGCCACGCCCCTTTCCCTCTTTTGCCGCACCCACCTTTGGCCACGCCCCTTTCCCTCTTTTGCCGCACCCACCTTTGGCCACGCCCCTCTGGCCAAGCCCCCTTCCCTCTTTGGCCACGCCCCCTTTGGCCACGCCCCCTTTGGCCACGCCCCCTTTGGCCACGCCCCCTTTGGCCACGCCCCCTTTGGCCACGCCCCCTTTGGCCACGCCCCTTTCCCCTCTGGCCACGCCCCTTTCCCCTTTGGCCACGCCCCTTCCCCCTTGGGCCACGCCCCCTTTGGCATCGCCCCTTTTCCCCCTTTGGCCACGCCCCTTTCGCCACGCCCCCTTTCCCTTTGGCCACGCCCCCTTTCCCTTTGGCCACGCCCCCTTTGGCCACGCCCCCTTTGGCCACGCCCCCTTTGGCCACGCCCCTTCCCCCTCTGGCCATTCCCCTTCCCCTTTGCCACGCCCCCTTTCTTCCTTTTCTCCCCTTTGGCCATGCCCCTTTTCCCCCTTTGGCCACGCCCCTTTTCCCCTTTGGCCACGCCCCCTTTTCCCTCCTTTGGCCACGCCCCCTTCCCCCTTTGGTCACGCCCCCTTACCCCTTTGGCCACGCCCCCTTACCCCTTTGGCCACGCCCCCTTCCCCCCTTTGGCCACGCCCCCTTCCCCCCTTTGGCCACGCTCCTTTCGCCCTTTTGCCACGCCCCTTTGGCCATGCCCCCTTCCCCCTTTGGCCACACCCCCTTCCCCCTTTGGCCACGCCCCCTTCCCCCCTTTGGCCACACCCCCTTCCCCCTTTGGTCACGCCCCCTTACCCCTTTGGCCACGCCCCCTTCCCCCTTTGGCCACGCTCCTTTCCCCCTTTCGCCACGCCCCTTTGGCCATGCCCCCTTCCCCCCTTTTGCCACGCCCCCTTATTCCCCTTTGGCCACGCCCCCTTATTCCCCTTTGGCCACGCCCCCTTTTCCCCTCGCCGACTTGAAAAAATTGGATCGCCCGGGCCCCCCCTTTGGCCACGCCCACTTTTCCTCTCGCCGCCGGGGAAAAATTGGATCGGCCAGGGCCCCCCCTTTGGCCACGCCCCCTTTTCCCTCCTTTGGCCACGCCTCCTTTTCCCTCCTTTGGCCACGCCTCCTTCCCCCCTTTGGCCACGCTCCCTTTTCCCCTCGCCGCCAGGGAAAAATTGGATCGGCCGGGCCCTCCCCTTTGGCCACACCCATTTTTCCCCTCGCCGCCGGGGAAAAATTGGATCGGCTGGGCCCCCCCTTTGGCCACGCCCACTTTTCCCCTCGCCGACGGGGAAAAATTGGATCGGCCGGGCCCCCCTTTGGCCACGCCCACTTTTCCCCTCGCCACCGGCGAAAAATTGAATCGGCCGGGCCCCCCCTTTGGCCACGCCCCCTTCCCCACCTTTGGCCATGCCCCCTGCCCCCTTTGGCCACGCCCCCTTTCCCCCTTTGGCCATACCCCCTTTGGCCACGCCTCTTCCACCTTTGGCCACGCCCCCTTCCCCCTTTGGCCACGTCCCCTTTGGCCACGCCCCCTTCCCCCATTTGGCCATGCCCCCTTCCCCCTTTGGCCACGCCCCCTTCCCCCTTTTGCCACGCCCCCTTCCCCCTTTGGCCATGCCCCCTCCCCCTTTGGCCACGCCCCCTTTACCCCTTTGACCTTGCCCCCTTTGGCTACGCCCCCTTCCCCCTTTGGCCACGCTTACTTCCCCCTTTGGCCACGCCCACTTCCCCCTTTGGCCACGCCCCTCCCCCTTTGGCCACGCCCCCTTTGGCAACGCCCCCTTCCCCCCTTTGGCCATGCCCCTTTTCCCCCTTTGGCCACGCCCCTTTTCCCCCTTTGGCCATGCCCCTTTTCCCCCTTTGGCCACGCCCCCTTTACCCCTTTGGCCACGCCCCTTTGGTCACGCCCCCTTCCCCCTTTGGTCACGCCCCTTTCCCCCTTTGGCCATCCCCCCTCTGGCCACGCCCCTTTCCCCCTTTGGCCACGCCCATTTCCCCCTTTGGCCACGCCCCTTCCCCCCTTTGGCAACGCCCCCTTTCCCCCTTTGGCCTCGCCCCTTCCCCCTTGGTCACGCCCCCTTTGGCCACGCCCCCTTCCCCCTTTGGCCACTCCCCCTTTGGCCACGCCCCCTTCCCCCCTTTGGCCATGCCCCCTTCCCCCTTTGGCCACGCCCCCTCCCCCTTTGGCTTCGACCCCTTCCCCCTTTGGCCATGCCCCCTTTGGCCACGCCCCCTTTACCCCTTTGGCCACGCCACCTTTCGCCACGCCCACCTTTGGCCACGCCCCTTTCCCTCTTTTGCCGCACCCACCTTTGGCCACGCCCCTCTGGCCAAGCCCCCTTCCCTCTTTGGCCACGCCCCTTTCCCCTCTGGCCACGCCCCTTTCCCCTTTGGCCACGCCCCTTCCCCCTTGGGCCACGCCCCCTTTGGCATCGCCCCTTTTCCCCCTTTGGCCACGCCCCTTTGGCCACGCCCCCTTTCCCTTTGGCCACGCCCCCTTTCCCTTTGGCCACGCCCCCTTTGGCCACGCCCCCTTTGGCCACGCCCCTTCCCCCTCTGGCCATTCCCCTTCCCCTTTGGCCACGCCCTTTTTGGCCACGGCTCCTTTCCCTCCCTTTGGTCACGCCCCCTTGGTCACGCCCCCTTCCCCTTTGGCCACGCCCCTATTCCCCCTTTGGCCACGCCCCTTTGGTCATGCCCCTTTGGCCACGCCCCCTTTGGCCATTCCCCCTTTCCCTCCCTTTTGTCACGCCCCCCTTTGGCCACGCCCCCTTCCTCCCTTTGGCTATGCCCCCTTTGGCCACGCCCCCTTCCCCCTTTGGCATCCCCCCTTTGGCAAGGCCCCTTTGGCCATGCCCCATTCCCCCTGTGGCCACGCCCCCTTTCCCTTTGGCCATGCCTCCTTTGGCCACGCCCCCTTTCTCCATTTTACCCTTTGGCCACGCCCCCTGTGGCCACGCCCCCTTCCCCCTTTGGCCACGCCCCCTTCCCACTCCTTTGGCCACGCCCCCTTCCCCCTTTGGTCACGCCCCCTTTCCCCCTTTGGCCTCGCCCCTTCCCCCTTGGTCACGCCCCCTTTGGCCACGCCCCCTTCCCCCTTTGGCCATGCCCCCTTTCCCCCTTTGGCCACGCCCCCCTTTGCCCACGCCCCTTCCCCCTTTGGCCACGCCCCTTTCCTCTCTTTGGCCACGCCCCCCCCTTTCTCCCTTTTCTCCCCTTTGGCCTCGCCCCTTCCCCCTTGGTCACGCCCCCTTTGGCCACGCCCCCTTCCTCCTTTGGCCACGGCCCCTTCCCCTTTGGCCATGCCCCATTTGGCCACACCCCCTTCCCCCTTTGGCCACGCCCCCGTCCCCCCTTTGGCCACACCCCCTTCCCCCTTTGGTCACGCCCCCTTACCCCTTTGGCCACGCCCCCTTTTCCCCTCGCCGACTTGGAAAAATTGGATCGCCCGGGCCCCCCCTTTGGCCACGCCCACTTTTCCTCTCTTTTGTCACGCCCCCTTTGGCCACGCCCCCTTCCCCCCTTTGGCCATGCCCCCTTTGGCCACGCCCCCTTCCCCCTTTGGCATCCCCCTTTGGCCACGCCCCTTTGGCCATGCCCCCTCCCCCCTGTGGCCACGCCCCCTTTCCCTTTGGCCACGCCCCCTTTGGCCTCGCCCCCTCCCCTTTGGCCACGCCTTCTTTTGCCACGCCCCCTTTCTTCCTTTTCTCCCCTTTGGCCACGCCCCCTGTGGCCACGCCCCCTTCCCCCTTTTGCCACGCCCCCTTTTCCCTCCTTTGGCCACGCCCCCTTCCCCCTTTGGTCACGCCCCCTTACCCCTTTGGCCACGCCCCCTTCCCCCCTTTGGCCACGCTCCTTTCGCCCTTTTGCCACGCCCCTTTGGCCATGCCCCCTTCCCCCTTTGGCCACACCCCCTTCCCCCTTTGGCCACGCCCCCTTCCCCCCTTTGGCCACACCCCCTTCCCCCTTTGGTCACGCCCCCTTACCCCTTTGGCCACGCCCCCTTCCCCCTTTGGCCACGCTCCTTTCCCCCTTTCGCCAAGCCCCTTTGGCCATGCCCCCTTCCCCCCTTTTGCCACGCCCCCTTATTCCCCTTTGGCCACGCCCCCTTATTCCCCTTTGGCCACGCCCCCTTTTCCCCTCGCCGACTTGAAAAAATTGGATCGCCCGGGCCCCCCCTTTGGCCACGCCCACTTTTCCTCTCGCCGCCGGGGAAAAATTGGATCGGCCGGGGCCCCCCCTTTGGCCACGCCCCCTTTTCCCTCCTTTGGCCACGCCTCCTTTTCCCTCCTTTGGCCACGCCTCCTTCCCCCCTTTGGCCACGCCCCCTTTTCCCCCCTTTGGCCATGCCCCCTTTTCCCTCCTTTGCCCCCGCCCCCTTCCCCCTTTGGTCACGCCCCCTTCCCCCCTTTGGCCACGCTCCTTTCCCCCTTTTGGCCACGCCCCCTTTCCCCCTTTGCCCACGCCTCCTTCCCCCCTTTGGCCACGCCCCCTTTTCCCCCCTTTGGCCATGCCCCCTTTTCCCTCCTTTGCCCCCGCCCCCTTCCCCCTTTGGTCACGCCCCCTTCCCCCCTTTGGCCACGCTCCTTTCCCCCCTTTGGCAGTGCCCCCTTCCCCCTTTGGCCACGCCCCCTTTATCCCCTTTGGCCATGCCCCCTTTGGCTACTCCCCCTTTCCCTACTTTGGCCACGTCCCCTCCCCCCCTTTGGCCATGCCCCCTCCCCCTTTGGCCTCGCCCCCTTTCCCCCCTTGGCCACGCCCCCTTTGGCCACGCCCCTCCCCCCTTTGGCATGCCCCCTTTGGCCACGCCCCCTTCCCCCTTTGGCTACTCCCCGTTCCCCCTTTGGCCACGCCCCCTTTCCCCCCCTTTGGCCAAGCCCCCTCCCCCTTTGGCCTCGCCCCCTTTCCCCCCTTGGCCACGCCCCCTTTGGCCATGCCCCTCCCCCCTTTGGCACGCCCCCTTTGGCAACGCCCCCTTGCCCCTTTGGCCACTCCCCCTTTGGCCACGCCCACTTTGGCCACGCCCCTTTGGCCACGCCCCTTTGGCCATGCCCCTTTGGCCACGCCCCTTTGGCCACGCCCCTTTCTCCCCTTTGGCCACGCCCCTTTGGCCACGCCCCTTTGGCCACGCCCCTTTGGCCACGCCCCTTCCCCTTTGGCCACGCCCCCTTCACCCCTTTGGCCACGCCCCCTTTTTCCTCTTTTGTCCACGCCCCCGTCCCCCCGTTGGCAACGCCCTCATTCCCCCCGTTGGCAACGCCCCCTTTCCCCCTTTGGCCTCGCCCCCTTTTCCCCCCTTTGGCCACGCCCCCTTCCCCCTTTGGCCACGCCCCCGCCCCCTTTGGCCACGCCCCCTTTGACCATGCCCCCTTTTGTCACGCCCCTTCCCCCTTTGGCCACGCCCCCTTCACCCTTTGGCCACGCCCCCTTCCCCCTTGGCCACGCCCCCTTTGACCACGCCCCTTCCCCCTTTGGCCACGCCCCTTCTCCCTTTGGCCACGCCCCCTTCCCCCTTTTGGCCATGCCCCCTTCCCCCTTTTGGCCACGCCCCCTTTCCCCCTTTGCCCACGCCCCCTTTCCCCCTTTGCCCACGCCCCTTGAGGCCATGCCCCTGTAACGGACCGTTTCACTTACAAGAGGATAAAACCCAGTTTAGGCAATAATCCCCTTTCCAGATGCACAGGCAGCTACTGCAAACACCATTCTCCCGACTGTAGACACACGAACACTGAATCCGAGAAACCTTTAAAATTCTCCCAAGCATATGAATGCTGTAGACCATTGAATAGGAACCATACGAATAGGCTTGTACTCCTAGCAGTCAACTGGAACAGCATGCAATAAATCCTTCCCCCAATAATGAGACGACACATCACTTTGAGGGTAAAACAGGAACTCTCGACTGGCTCATCCAGCCTGGCTTTTATTACATGAGTACACATACAGGCCACACCCAGGGGGAGGCATAAAAGAACCAATGACATAGATGTTACCTCACACACATCCCCTCCCCTTAGTGTGACACATAATCCCATTATGCATACAGTGTAAAATGTACTTTTACACAACTTTCATAACTTTAAAACCATACATCACATCCGCATAAAAATACATATCCACAATCAATCCATTCAGGGGAACAACATATTAAAAAATGGCATGAATCCGACCAGGGGTTCAAAAGTTACTAAAAGTATCTTTTGTCCCCCCTGTCTGGCAGAAAAACATCCACACAATGCACCCTGGCTTCCTCCCTTCTGCCCTGGAGTTAATTGGAGAAGTAATCCAATTATCCAGGACTAGAGGCAGACTCCATTAACCACATGGTTGCAAAACGACATAAAACACTTTAAAATACATTAAGTCACATTTTACACATAACACACAGACATTTCACATATCCCCAGATAGCTGGGATCTGAGCGCACAAAACTACCGAATAGCGCGCAGATCCTATTCACACAGTACAATTGCCATGGAGCTAAAGTCTTTCCCATAGTCTTTCATTATATGAATAGGCTCCATGGTATAGCTATCTGGGGTATTACATTCCCATAAAGTCTGGTCCATAGTCCAAAGGCAAGAGGCGGGCAATCAGCCCCCTCCAAGGACACGTGGCGAGGTCAGTTTCGCCACAGCCCCCTTCCCCCTTTGGCCATGCCCCCTTCCCCCTTTGGCCATGCCCCCTTCCCCCCTTTGGCCAAGCTTCCTTTCCCCCTTTGGCCACGCCCCTTCCCCTTTGGCCACGCCCCGCCCCCTTTGGCCACGCCCCCTTTGGCCACACCCCCTTTGGCCACGCCCCTTCCCCTTTGGCCACGCCCCCTTCCCCATATGGCTACGCCCCCTTCCCCCTTTGGCCACGCCGCCTTTGACAACGCCCCCTTCCCCCTTTGGCATCGCCCCTTTTCCCCCTTTGGCCACACCCCCTTTCCCCTTTGGCCACGCCCCCTCCCCTGTGGTCACGCCCCCTTCCCCCTCTAGCCACGCCCCCTTCCCCCTTTGGTCATGCCCCCCTTGGCCACGCCCCCTTCCCCCTTTTGTCACTCCCCTTTGGCCACGCCCCCTTTCCCTTTGGCCACGCCCCCTTTCCCCCTTTGACCACGCCCCCTTTTCTCCCCTTTGGCCATTCCCCTTTCCCCCCCTTTGGCCACACCCCCTTTCCCCCCCTTTGGCCACGCCCCCTTTTCCCCTCGCCGCCGGGGAAAAATTGGATCGGCTGCCCCCCCCTTTGGCCACGCCCTCTTTTCCCCTCACCGCCGGGGAAAAATTCTATCGGCCGGGCCCTCCCTTTGGCCACTTTTCCCCTCACCGCCGGGAAAAATTGGATCGGCCGGGCCCCCCCTTTGGCCATGCCCCCTTCCCCCTTTTGGCCACGCCCCCTTCCCCCTTTGGCCACGCCCCCTTTTCCCCTCGCCGCCGGGGAAAAATTGGATCGGCCGGGCCCTCCCCTTTGGCCACACCCATTTTTCCCCTCGCCGCCGGGGAAAAATTGGATCGGCCGGGCCCCCCCTTTGGCCACGCCCACTTTTCCCCTCGCCGCCAGGGGAAAATTGGATCGGCTGGGCCCCCCTTTGGCCACGCCCCCTTCCCCCCTTTGGCCACACCCCTTCCCCTTCTGGCCACGCCCCCTTTCCCCCCTTTGGCCACGCCCTCTTTTCCCCTCGCCGACGGGGAAAAATTGGATCAGCCGGGCCCCCCCTTTAGCCACGCCCACTTTTCCCCTCGCCGCCGGGGAAAAATTGGATCGGCCAGGCCCCCTCTTTGGCCACGCCCCCTTCCCCCCCTTTGGCCACACCCCCTTCCCCCCTTTGGCCACAACCCCTTCCCCCCTTTGGCCACACCCCCTTCCCCCCTTTGGCCACAACCCCTTCCCCCCTTTGGCCACACCCCCTTCCCCCTTTGGCCACGCCCCCTTATTCCCCTTTGGCCACGCCCCCTTTTCCCCTCGCCGACTTGGAAAAATTGTATCGCAAGGGCCCCCCCTTTGGCCACGCCCACTTTTCCCCTCGCCGCCGGGGAAAAATTGGATTGGCCGGGGCCCCCCCTTTGGCCACGCCCCCTTTTCCCTCCTTTGGCCACGCCTCCTTCCCCCCTTTGGCCACGCCCCCTTTTCCCTCCTTTGGCCATGCCCCGTTTCCCCTCGCGGCCGGGGAAAAATTGGATCGTCCGGGGCCCCCCTTTGGCCACGCCCCCTTTTCCCTCCTTTGCCCCCGCCCCCTTCCCCCCTTTGGCCACGCCCCCTTACCCCTTTGGCCACGCCCCCTTCCCCCCTTTGGCCACGCTCCTTTCCCCCTTTGACCACGCCCCTTTGGCCACACCCCCTTCCCCCTTTGGCCATGCCCCCTCCCCCTTTGGCCACGCCCCCTTCCCCCCTTTGGCCACGCTCCTTTCCCCCTTTGACCACGCCCCTTTGGCCATGCCCCCTCCCCCTTTGGCCATGCCCCCTCCCCCTTTGGCCTCGCCCCCTTTCCCCCTTGGCCATGCCCCCTTTGGCCACGCCCCCTTTGGTCACGCCCCTCCCCCTTTGGCACGCCCCCTTTGGCCACGCCCCCTTTCCCCCTTTGGCCACGCCCCCTTTTCCCCTCGCCGACGGGGAAAAATTGGATCAGCTGGGCCCCCCCTTTGGCCACGCCCACTTTTCCCCTCGCCGCCGGGGAAAAATTGGATCGGCTGGGCCCCCTCTTTGGCCACGCCCCCTTCCCCCCTTTGGCCACACCCCCTTCCCCCCTTTGGCCACACCCCACTTCCCCCCTTTGGCCACGCCCCCTTATTCCCCTTTGGCCACGCCCCCTTTTCCCCTCACCGACTTGGAAAAATTGGATCGCCCGGGCCCCCCCTTTGGCCACGCCCACTTTTCCCCTCGCCGCCGGGGAAAAATTGGATCGGCCGGGGCCCCCCCTTTGGCCACGCCCCCTTTTCCCTCCTTTGGCCACGACTCCTTCCCCATTGGCCACGCCCCCTTACCCCTTTGGCCACGCCCCCTTCCCCCCTTTGGCCACGCTCCTTTCCCCCTTTCGCCACGCCCCATTTGGCCACGCCTGCTTTATCCCCTTTGGCCATGCCCCCTTTGGCTACTCCCCCTTTCCCTACTTTGGCCACGCCCCCTCCCCCCCTTGGCCACACTCCCTTCCCCTTTGGATACGCCTCCACTTTGGCCACGCCCCCTTTGGCCCCTTTTGGCCACACCCCCTTCCCCCTTTGGCCACGGCCCCTTTCCCCCCTTTGGCCATGCCCCCTCCCCCTTTGCCCTCTCCCCCTTTCCCCCCTTGGCCACGCCCCCTTTGGCCACGCCCCTCCCCCTTTGGCCACGCCCCTTTGGCCACGCCCCTCCCCCTTTGGCACGCCCCCTTTGGCCACGCCCCTCTGGCCAAGCCCCCTTCCCCCTTTGGCCATGCCCCCTTTGGCCACGCCCCCTTTGGCCACGCCCCCTTTGGCCACGCCCCCTTTGGCCACGCCCCTTTCCCCTCTGGCCACGCCCCTTTCCCCTTTGGCCACGCCCCTTCCCCCTTGGGCCACGCCCCTTCCCCCTTGGGCCACGCCCCCTTTGGCATCGCCCCTTTTCCCCCTTTGGCCACGCCCCTTTGGCCACGCCCCCTTTCCCTTTGCCACGCCCCCTTTCCCTTTGGCCACGCCCCATTTGGCCACGACCCCTTTGGCCACGCCCCTTCCCCCTCTGGCCATTCCCCTTCCCCTTTGCCACGCCCCCTTTCTTCCTTTTCTCCCCTTTGGCCATGCCCCTTTTCCCCCTTTGGCCACGCCCCTTTTCCCCTTTGGCCACGCCCCCTTTTCCCTCCTTTGGCCACGCCCCCTTACCCCTTCTTTGGCCACGCCCCCTTACCCCTTTGGTCACGCCCCCTTACCCCTTTGGCCACGCCCCCTTCCCCCTTTGGCCACGCTCCTTTCCCCCTTTCGCCACGCCCCTTTGGCCATGCCCCCTTCCCCCTTTGGCCACACCCCCTTCCCCCCTTTGGCCACGCCCCCTTCCCCCCTTTGGCCACACCCCCTTCCCCCTTTGGTCACGCCCCCTTACCCCTTTGGCCACGCCCCCTTCCCCCTTTGGCCACGCTCCTTTCCCCCTTTCGCCACGCCCCTTTGGCCATGCCCCCTTCCCCCCTTTTGCCACGCCCCCTTATTCCCCTTTGGCCACGCCCCCTTATTCCCCTTTGGCCATGCCCCCTTTTCCCCTCGCCGACTTGAAAAAATTGGATCGCCCGGGCCCCCCCTTTGGCCACGCCCACTTTTCCTCTCGCCGCCGGGGAAAAATTGGATCGGCCGGTGCCCCCCCTTTGGCCACGCCCCCTTTTCCCTCCTTTGGCCACGCCTCCTTTTCCCTCCTTTGGCCACGCCTCCTTCCCCCCTTTGGCCACGCCCCCTTTTCCCCTCGCCGCCAGGGAAAAATTGGATCGGCCGGGCCCTCCCCTTTGGCCACACCCATTTTTCCCCTCGCCGCCGGGGAAAAATTGGATCCGCTGGGCCCCCCCTTTGGCCACGCCCACTTTTCCCCTCGCCGACGGGGAAAAATTGGATCGGCCGGGCCCCCCTTTGGCCACGCCCACTTTTCCCCTCGCCACCGGCGAAAAATTGAATCGGCCGGGCCCCCCCTTTGGCCACGCCCCCTTCCCCACCTTTGGCCATGCCCCCTGCCCCCTTTGGCCACGCCCCCTTTCCCCCTTTGGCCATACCCCCTTTGGCCACGCCTCTTCCGCCTTTGGCCACGCCCCCTTCCCCCTTTGGCCACGTCCCCTTTGGCCACGCCCCCTTCCCCCATTTGGCCATGCCCCCTTCCCCCTTTGGCCACGCCCCCTTCCCCCTTTTGCCACGCCCCCTTCCCCCTTTGGCCACGCCCCCTCCCCCTTTGGCCACGCCCCCTTTACCCCTTTGACCTTGCCCCCTTTGGCTACGCCCCCTTCCCCCTTTGGCCACGCTTACTTCCCCCTTTGGCCACGCCCACTTCCCCCTTTGGCCACGCCCCTCCCCCTTTGGCCACGCCCCCTTTGGCAACGCCCCCTTCCCCCCTTTGGCCATGCCCCTTTTCCCCCTTTGGCCACGCCCCTTTTCCCCCTTTGGCCATGCCCCTTTTCCCCCTTTGGCCACGCCCCCTTTACCCCTTTGGCCACGCCCCCTTCCCCCTTTGGTCACGCCCCTTTCCCCCTTTGGCCATCCCCCCTCTGGCCACGCCCCTTTCCCCCTTTGGCCACGCCCCTTTCCCCCTTTGGCCACGCCCCTTCCCCCCTTTGGCAACGCCCCCTTTCCCCCTTTGGCCTCGCCCCTTCCCCCTTGGTCACGCCCCCTTTGGCCACGCCCCCTTCCCCCTTTGGCCACTCCCCCTTTGGCCACGCCCCCTTCCCCCCTTTGGCCATGCCCCCTTCTTCCTTTGGCCACGCCCCCTCCCCCTTTGGCTTCGACCCCTTCCCCCTTTGGCCATGCCCCCTTTGGCCACGCCCCCTTTACCCCTTTGGCCACGCCACCTTTCGCCACGCCCACCTTTGGCCACGCCCCTTTCCCTCTTTTGCCGCACCCACCTTTGGCCACGCCCCTCTGGCCAAGCCCCCTTCCCTCTTTGGCCACGCCCCTTTGGCCACGCCCCCTTTGGCCACGCCCCCTTTGGCCACGCCCCTTTGGCCACGCCCCTTTCCCCTCTGGCCACGCCCCTTTCCCCTTTGGCCACGCCCCTTCCCCCTTGGGCCACGCCCCCTTTGGCATCGCCCCTTTTCCCCCTTTGGCCACGCCCCTTTGGCCACGCCCCCTTTCCCTTTGGCCACGCCCCATTTGGCCACGCCCCCTTTGGCCACGCCCCTTCCCCCTCTGGCCATTCCCCTTCCCCTTTGGCCACGCCCTTTTTGACCACGGCTCCTTTCCCTCCCTTTGGTCACGCCCCCTTGGTCACGCCCCCTTCCCCTTTGGCCACGTCCCTATTCCCCCTTTGGCCACGCCCCTTTGGTCATGCCCCTTTGGCCACGCCCCCTTTGGCCATTCCCCCTTTCCCTCCCTTTTGTCACGCCCCCCTTTGGCCACGCCCCCTTCCTCCCTTTGGCTATGCCCCCTTTGGCCACGCCCCCTTCCCCCTTTGGCATCCCCCCTTTGGCAAGGCCCCTTTGGCCATGCCCCATTCCCCCTGTGGCCACGCCCCCTTTCCCTTTGGCCATGCCTCCTTTGGCCACGCCCCCTTTCTCCATTTTCTCCCCTTTGGCCACGCCCCCTGTGGCCACGCCCCCTTCCCCCTTTGGCCACGCCCCCTTCCCACTCCTTTGGCCACGCCCCCTTCCCCCTTTGGTCACGCCCCCTTTCCCCCTTTGGCCTCGCCCCTTCCCCCTTGGTCACGCCCCCTTTGGCCACGCCCCCTTCCCCTTTGGCCACTCCCCCTTTGGCCACGCCCCTTCCCCCTTTGGCCATGCCCCCTTTCCCCCTTTGGCCACGCCCCCTTTGCCCACGCCCCTTCCCCCTTTGGCCACGCCCCTTTCCTCTCTTTGGCCACGCCCCCCCTTTCTCCCTTTTCTCCCCTTTGGCCACGCCCCATGTGGCCACGCCCCCTTCCCCCTTTTGCCACGCCCCCTTTTCCCTCCTTTGGCCACGCCCCCTTCCCCTTTGGCCATGCCCCATTTGGCCACACCCCCTTCCCCCTTTGGCCACACCCCCTTCCCCCTTTGGTCACGCCCCCTTACCCCTTTGGCCACGCCCCCTTTTCCCCTCACCGACTTGGAAAAATTGGATCGCCCGGGCCCCCCCTTTGGCCATGCCCACTTTTCCTCTCTTTTGTCACGCCCCCTTTGGCCACGCCCCCTTCCCCCCTTTGGCCATGCCCCCTTTGGCCACGCCCCCTTCCCCCTTTGGCATCCCCCTTTGGCCACGCCCCTTTGGCCATGCCCCCTTCCCCCTGTGGCCACGCCCCCTTTCCCTTTGGCCACGCCCCCTTTGGCCACGCCCCCTCCCCCTTTGGCCACGCCTCCTTTTGCCACGCCCCCTTTCTTCCTTTTCTCCCCTTTGGCCACGCCCCCTGTGGCCACGCCCCCTTCCCCCTTTGGCCACGCCCCCTTTTCCCTCCTTTGGCCACGCCCCCTTCCCCCTTTGGTCACGCCCCCTTACCCCTTTGGCCACGCCCCCTTCCCCCCTTTGGCCACGCTCCTTTCGCCCTTTTGCCACGCCCCTTTGGCCATGCCCCCTTCCCCCTTTGGCCACACCCCCTTCCCCCTTTGGCCACGCCCCCTTCCCCCCTTTGGCCACACCCCCTTCCCCCTTTGGTCACGCCCCCTTACCCCTTTGGCCACGCCCCCTTCCCCCTTTGGCCACGCTCCTTTCCCCCTTTCGCCACGCCCCTTTGGCCATGCCCCCTTCCCCCCTTTTGCCACGCCCCCTTATTCCCCTTTGGCCACGCCCCCTTATTCCCCTTTGGCCACGCCCCCTTTTCCCCTCGCCGACTTGAAAAAATTGGATCGCCCGGGCCCCCCCTTTGGCCACGCCCACTTTTCCTCTCGCCGCCGGGGAAAAATTGGATCGGCCGGGGCCCCCCCTTTGGCCACGCCACCTTTTCCCTCCTTTGGCCACGCCTCCTTTTCCCTCCTTTGGCCACGCCTCCTTCCCCCCTTTGGCCACGCCCCCTTTTCCCCCCTTTGGCCATGCCCCCTTTTCCCTCCTTTGCCCCCGCCCCCTTCCCCCTTTGGTCACGCCCCCTTCCCCCCTTTGGCCACGCTCCTTTCCCCCTTTTGGCCACGCCCCCTTTCCCCCTTTGCCCACGCCTCCTTCCCCCCTTTGGCCACGCCCCCTTTTCCCCCCTTTGGCCATGCCCCCTTTTCCCTCCTTTGCCCCCGCCCCCTTCCCCCTTTGGTCACGCCCCCTTCCCCCCTTTGGCCACGCTCCTTTCCCCCCTTTGGCAGTGCCCCCTTCCCCCTTTGGCCACGCCCCCTTTATCCCCTTTGGCCATGCCCCCTTTGGCTACTCCCCCTTTCCCTACTTTGGCCACGTCCCCTCCCCCCCTTTGGCCATGCCCCCTCCCCCTTTGGCCTCGCCCCCTTTCCCCCCTTGGCCACGCCCCCTTTGGCCACGCCCCTCCCCCCTTTGGCATGCCCCCTTTGGCCACGCCCCCTTCCCCCTTTGGCTACTCCCCGTTCCCCCTTTGGCCACGCCCCCTTTCCCCCCCTTTGGCCATGCCCCCTCCCCCTTTGGCCTCGCCCCCTTTCCCCCCTTGGCCACGCCCCCTTTGGCCATGCCCCTCCCCCCTTTGGCACGTCCCCTTTGGCAACGCCCCCTTGCCCCTTTGGCCACGCCCCCTTTGGCCACGCCCCCTTTGGCCACGCCCCTTTGGCCACGCCCCCTTTGGCCACGCCCCTTTGGCCACGCCCCTTTCTCCCCTTTGGCCACGCCCCTTTGGCCACGCCCCTTTGGCCACGCCCCTCTGGCCACGCCCCTTTGGCCACGCCCCCGCCCCCTTTGGCCACGCCCCTTTGGCCACGCCCCCTTTGACCATGCCCCCTTTGGTCACGCCCCTTCCCCCTTTGGCCACGCCCCCTTCACCCTTTGGCCACGCCCCCTTCCCCCTTGGCCACGCCCCCTTTGACCACGCCCCTTCCCCCTTTGGCCACGCCCCTTCCCCTTTGGCCACGCCCCCTTCCCCCTTTTGGCCATGCCCCCTTCCCCCTTTTGGCCACGCCCCCTTTCCCCCTTTGCCCACGCCCCCTTTCCCCCTTTGCCCACGCCCCTTGAGGCCATGCCCCTGTAACGGACCGTTTCACTTACAAGAGGATAAAACCCAGTTTAGGCGATAATCCCCTTTCCAGATGCACAGGCAGCTACTGCAAACACCATTCTCCCGACTGTAGACACACGAACACTGAATCCGAGAAACCTTTAAAATTCTCCCAAGCATATGAATGCTGTAGACCATTGAATAGGAACCATACGAATAGGCTTGTACTCCTAGCAGTCAACTGGAACAGCATGCAATAAATCCTTCCCCCAATAATGAGACGACACATCACTTTGAGGGTAAAACAGGAACTCTCGACTGGCTCATCCAGCCTGGCTTTTATTACATGAGTACACATACAGGCCACACCCAGGGGGAGGCATAAAAGAACCAATGACATAGATGTTACCTCCCACACATCCCCTCCCCTTAGTGTGACACATAATCCCATTATGCATACAGTGTAAAATGTACTTTTACACAACTTTCATAACTTTAAAACCATACATCACATCCGCATAAAAATACATATCCACAATCAATCCATTCAGGGGAACAACATATTAAAAAATGGCATGAATCCGACCAGGGGTTCAAAAGTTACTAAAAGTATCTTTTGTCCCCCCTGTCTGGCAGAAAAACATCCCCACAATGCACCCTGGCTTCCTCCCTTCTGCCCTGGAGTTAATTGGAGAAGTAATCCAATTATCCAGGACTAGAGGCAGACTCCATTAACCACATGGTTGCAAAACGACATAAAACACTTTAAAATACATTAAGTCACATTTTACACATAACACACAGACATTTCACATATCCCCAGATAGCTGGGATCTGAGCGCACAAAACTACCGAATAGCGCGCAGATCCTATTCACACAGTACAATTGTCATGGAGCTAAAGTCTTTCCCATAGTCTTTCATTATATGAATAGGCTCCATGGTATAGCTATCTGGGGTATTACATTCCCATAAAGTCTGGTCCATAGTCCAAAGGCAAGAGGCGGGCAATCAGCCCCCTCCAAGGACACGTGGCGAGGTCGGTTTCGCCACAGCCCCCTTCCCCCTTTGGCCATGCCCCCTTCCCCCTTTGGCCACGCCCCCTTCCCCCCTTTGGCCAAGCTTCCTTTCCCCCTTTGGCCCCGCCCCGCCCCCTTTGGCCACGCCCCCTTTGGCCACACCCCCTTTGGCCACGCCTCTTCCCCTTTGGCCACGCCCCCTTCCCCATATGGCTACGCCCCCTTCCCCCTTTGGCCACGCCGCCTTTGACAACGCCCCCTTCCCCCTTTGGCATCGCCCCTTTTCCCCCTTTGGCCACACCCCCTTTCCCCTTTGGCCACGCCCCCTCCCCTGTGGTCACGCCCCCTTCCCCCTCTAGCCACGCCCCCTTCCCCCTTTGGTCATGCCCCCCTTGGCCACGCCCCTTTCCCCCTTTTGTCACTCCCCTTTGGCCACGCCCCCTTTCCCTTTGGCCACGCCCCCTTTCCCCCCTTTGACCACGCCCCCTTTTCTCCCCTTTGGCCATTCCCCTTTCCCCCCCTTTGGCCACACCCCCTTTCCCCCCTTTGGCCACGCCCCCTTTTCCCCTCGCCGCCGGGGAAAAATTGGATCGGCTGCCCCCCCTTTGGCCACGCCCTCTTTTCCCCTCACCGCCGGGGAAAAATTCTATCGGCCGGGCCCCCCCTTTGGCCACTTTTCCCCTCACCGCCGGGAAAAATTGGATCGGCCGGGCCCCCCCTTTGGCCATGCCCCCTTCCCCCTTTTGGCCACGCCCCCTTCCCCCTTTGGCCACGCCCCCTTTTCCCCTCGCCGCCGGGGAAAAATTGGATCGGCCGGGCCCTCCCCTTTGGCCACACCCATTTTTCCCCTCGCCGCCGGGGAAAAATTGGATCGGCCGGGCCCCCCCTTTGGCCACGCCCACTTTTCCCCTCGCCGCCAGGGGAAAATTGGATCGGCTGGGCCCCCCTTTGGCCACGCCCCCTTCCCCCCTTTGGCCACACCCCTTCCCCTTCTGGCCATGCCCCCTTTCCCCCCTTTGGCCACGCCCTCTTTTCCCCTCGCCGACGGGGAAAAATTGGATCAGCCGGGCCCCCCCTTTAGCCAAGCCCACTTTTCCCCTCGCCGCCGGGGAAAAATTGGATCGGCCAGGCCCCCTCTTTGGCCACGCCCCCTTCCCCCCCTTTGGCCACACCCCCTTCCCCCCTTTGGCCACAACCCCTTCCCCCCTTTGGCCACACCCCCTTCCCCCTTTGGCCACGCCCCCTTATTCCCCTTTGGCCACGCCCCCTTTTCCCCTCGCCGACTTGGAAAAATTGTATCGCACGGGCCCCCCCTTTGGCCACGCCCACTTTTCCCTCCTTTGGCCACGCCTCCTTCCCCCCTTTGGCCACGCCCCCTTTTCCCTCCTTTGGCCATGCCCCGTTTCCCCTCGCGGCCGGGGAAAAATTGGATCGTCCGGGGCCCCCCTTTGGCCACGCCCCCTTTTCCCTCCTTTGCCCCCGCCCCCTTCCCCCCTTTGGCCACGCCCCCTTACCCCTTTGGCCACGCCCCCTTCCCCCCTTTGGCCACGCTCCTTTCCCCCTTTGACCACGCCCCTTTGGCCACACCCCCTTCCCCCTTTGGCCATGCCCCCTCCCCCTTTGGCCACGCCCCCTTCCCCCCTTTGGCCACGCTCCTTTCCCCCTTTGACCACGCCCCTTTGGCCATGCCCCCTCCCCCTTTGGCCTCGCCCCCTTTCCCCCCTTGGCCATGCCCCCTTTGGCCACGCCCCCTTTGGTCACGCCCCTCCCCCTTTGGCACGCCCCCTTTGGCCACGCCCCCTTTCCCCCTTTGGCCACGCCCCCTTTTCCCCTCGCCGACGGGGAAAAATTGGATCAGCTGGGCCCCCCCTTTGGCCACGCCCACTTTTCCCCTCGCCGCCGGGGAAAAATTGGATCGGCTGGGCCCCCTCTTTGGCCACGCCCCCTTCCCCCCTTTGGCCACACCCCCTTCCCCCCTTTGGCCACACCCCACTTCCCCCCTTTGGCCACGCCCCCTTATTCCCCTTTGGCCACGCCCCCTTTTCCCCTCACCGACTTGGAAAAATTGGATCGCCCGGGCCCCCCCTTTGGCCACGCCCACTTTTCCCCTCGCCGCCGGGGAAAAATTGGATCGGCCGGGGCCCCCCCTTTGGCCACGCCCCCTTTTCCCTCCTTTGGCCACGACTCCTTCCCCATTGGCCACGCCCCCTTACCCCTTTGGCCACGCCCCCTTCCCCCCTTTGGCCACGCTCCTTTCCCCCTTTCGCCACGCCCCATTTGGCCACGCCTGCTTTATCCCCTTTGGCCATGCCCCCTTTGGCTACTCCCCCTTTCCCTACTTTGGCCACGCCCCCTCCCCCCCTTGGCCACACTCCCTTCCCCTTTGGACACGCCTCCACTTTGGCCACGCCCCCTTTGGCCCCTTTTGGCCACACCCCCTTCCCCCTTTGGCCACGCCCCTCCCCCTTTGGCCACGCCCCTTTGGCCACGCCCCTCCCCCTTTGGCACGCCCCCTTTGGCCACGCCCCCTTTCCCCATTTGGCACGCCCCCTTTGGCCACGCCCCTTTCTCCCCTTTGGCCATGCCCCTTTGGCCACGCCCATTTCTCCCCTTTGGCCATGCCCCTTTGGCCACGCCCCCTTCCCCTCTTTGGTCACGCCCCCTTTCCCCCTTTGGCCACGCCCCCTTCCAATTTGGCCACGCCCCTTCCCCTTTGGCCACGCCCCCTTCACCCCTTTGGCCACGCCCCCTTCACCCCTTTGGCCACGCCCCCTTTTTCCTCTTTTGGCCACGCCCCCATCCCCCCGTTGGCAACGCCCTCATTCCCCCCGTTGGCAACGCCCCCTTTCCCCCCTTTGGCCTCGCCCCCTTTCCCCCCTTTGGCCTCGCCCCCTTTTTCCCCCTTTGGCCACGCCCACTTTTCCCCTCGCCGCCAGGGGAAAATTGGATCGGCTGGGCCCCCCCTTTGGCCACGCCCCCTTCCCCCCTTTGGCCACACCCCTTCCCCTTCTGGCCACGCCCCCTTTTCCCCCTTTGGCCACGCCCCCTTTTCCCCTCGTCGACGGGGAAAAATTGGATCAGCCGGGCCCCCCCTTTAGCCACGCCCACTTTTCTCCTCGCCGCCGAGGAAAAATTGGATCGGCCAGGCCCCCTCTTTGGCCACGCCCCCTTCCCCCCTTTGGCCACACCCCCTTATTCCCCTTTGGCCACGCCCCCTTTTCCCCTCGCCGACTTGGAAAAATTGTATCGCACGGGCCCCCCCTTTGGCCACGCCCACTTTTCCCCTCGCCGCCGGGAAAAAATTGGATCGGCCGGGGCCCCCCCTTTGGCCACGCCCCCTTTTCCCTCCTTTGGCCACGCCTCCTTCCCCCCTTTGGCCACGCCCCCTTTTCCCTCCTTTGGCCATGCCCCGTTTCCCCTCGCGGCCAGGGAAAAATTGGATCGTCTGGGGCCCCCCTTTGGCCACGCCCCCTTTCCCCTCCTTTGCCCCCGCCCCCTTTTCCCTCCTTTGCCCCCGCCCCCTTCCCCCCTTTGGCCACGCCCCCTTACCCCTTTGGCCACGCCCCCTTCCCCCCTTTGGCCACGCTCCTTTCCCCCTTTGGCCACGCCCCTTTGGCCACGCCCCTTTGGCCACACCCCCTTCCCCCTTTGGCCACGCCCCCTTTCCCCCCTTTGGCCATGCCCCCTCCCCCTTTGGCCATGCCCCCTCCCCCTTTGGCCTCGACCCCTTTCCCCCCTTGGCCATGCCCCCTTTGGCCACGCCCCCTTTGGTCACGCCCCTCCCCCTTTGGCACGCCCCCTTTGGCCACGCCCCCTTTCCCCCTTTGGCCACGCCCCCTTTTCCCCTCGCCGACGGGGAAAAATTGGATCAGCTGGGCCCCCCTTTGGCCACGCCCACTTTTCCCCTCGCCGCCGGGGAAAAATTGGATCGGCTGGGCCCCCTCTTTGGCCACGCCCCCTTCCCCCCTTTGGCCACACCCCCTTCCCCCCTTTGGTCACACCCCCTTCCCCCCTTTGGCCACGCCCCCTTATTCCCCTTTGGCCACGCCCCCTTTTCCCCTCGCCGACTTGGAAAAATTGGATCGCCCGGGCCCCCCCTTTGGCCATGCCCACTTTTCCCCTCGCCGCCGGGGAAAAATTGGATCGGCCGGGGCCCCCCCTTTGGCCACGCCCCCTTTTCCCTCCTTTGGCCACAACTCCTTCCCCCATTGGCCACGCCCCCTTCCCCCCTTTGGCCACGCTCCTTTCCCCCCTTTGGCCACGCTCCTTTCCCCCTTTCGCCACGCCCCTTTGGCCACGCCCCCTTTGGCCACGCCTGCTTTATCCCCTTTGGCCATGCCCCCTTTGGCTACTCCCCCTTTCCCTACTTTGGCCACGCCCCCTCCCCCCCTTGGCCACACTCCCTTCCCCTTTGGACACGCCTCCACTTTGGCCACGCCCCCTTTGGCCCCTTTTCCCCCTTTTGGCCACACCCCCTTTCCCCCCTTTGGCCATGCCCCCTCCCCCTTTGGCCTCGCCCCCTTTCCCCCCTTGGCCACGCCCCCTTTGGCCACGCCCCCTTTGGCCACGCCCCTCCCCCTTTGGCCACGCCCCCTTTGGCCACGCCCCCTTTGGCCACGCCCCCTTTGGCCACGCCCCCTTTGGCCACGCCCCTCCCCCTTTGGCCACGCCCCCTTTGGCCACGCCCCTCCCCCCCTTTGGCACGCCCCCTTTGGCCACGCCCCTTTCCCCCTTTGGCACGCCCCCTTTGGCCACGCCCCTTTCTCCCCTTTGGCCACGCCCCTTTGGCCACGCCCATTTATCCCCTTTGGCCATGCCCCTTTGGCCACGCCCCCTTCCCCCCTTTGGTCACGCCCCCTTTCCCCCTTTGGCCACGCCCCCTTTCCCCCTTTGGCCACGCCCCCTTTCCCTTTGGCCACGCCCCCTTCACCCCTTTGGCCACGCCCCCTTTTTCCTCTTTTGGCCACGCCCCCGTCCCCCCGTTGGCAACGCCCTCATTCCCCCCGTTGGCAACGCCCCCTTTCCCCCCTTTCGCCTCGCCCCCTTTCCCCCCTTTGGCCTCGCCCCCTTTTTCCCCCTTTGGCTACGCCCCCTTTTTCCTCTTTTGGCCACGCCCCCGTCCCCCCGTTGGCAACGCCCTCATTCCCCCGTTGGCAACGCCCCCTTTCCCCCCTTTGGCCTCGCCCCCTTCCCCCTTTGACCACGCCCCCTTTGGTCACGCCCCTTTGGCCACGCCCCCTTCCCCCCCTTGGCCACGCCCCCTTCCCCCTTGGCCACGCCCCCTTCCCCTTGGCCACGCCCCCTTCCCCTTGGCCACGCCCCTTTGGCCACGCCCCCTTCCCTCTTTGGCCACGCCCCCTTCCCCCTTTTGGCCACGCCCCCTTCCCCCTTTTGGCCACGCCCCCTTCCCCCTTTTGGTCACGCCCCCTTCCCCCCTTTGCCCACGCCCCTTGAGGCCATGCCCCTGTAACGGACCGTTTCACTTACAAGAGGATAAAACCCAGTTTAGGCGATAATCCCCTTTCCAGATGCACAGGCAGCTACTGCAAACACCATTCTCCCGACTGGAGACACACGAACACTGAATCCGAGAAATCTTTTAAATTCTCCCAAGCATACGAATGCTGTAGACCATTGAATAGGAACCATACGAATAGGCTTGTACTCCTAGCAGTCAACTGGAACAGCATGCAATAAATCCTTCCCCCCAATAATGAGACGACACATCACTTTGAGGGTAAAACAGGAACTCTCGACTGGCTCATCCAGCCTAGCTTTTATTACATGGTTACACATACAGGCCACACCCAGGGGGAGGCATAAAAGAACCAATGACATAGATGTTACCTCCCACACATCCCCTCCCCTTAGTGTGACACATAATCCCATTATGCATACAGTGTAAAATGTACTTTTACACAACTTTCATAACTTTAAAACCATACATCACATCCACATAAAAATACATATCCACAATCAATCCATTCAGGGGAACAACATATTAAAAAATGGCATGAATCCGACCAGGGGTTCAAAAGTTACTAAAAGTATCTTTTGTCCCCCCTGTCTGGCAGAAAAACATCCCCACAATGCACCCTGGCTTCCTCCCTTCTGCCCTGGAGTTAATTGGAGAAGTAATCCAATTATCCAGGACTAGAGGCAGACTCCATTAACCACATGGTTGCAAAACGACATAAAACACTTTAAAATACATTAAGTCACATTTTACACATAACACACAGACATTTCACATATCCCCAGATAGCTGGGATCTGAGCGCACAAAACTACCGAATAGCGCGCAGATCCTATTCACACAGTACAATTGCCATGGAGCTAAAGTCTTTCCCATAGTCTTTCATTATATGAATAGGCTCCATGGTATAGCTATCTGGGGTATTACATTCCCATAAAGTCTGGTCCATAGTCCAAAGGCAAGAGGCGGGCAATCAGCCACAGCCCCCTTCCCCCCTTTGGCCACGCCCCCTTCCCCCCTTTGGCCACGCCCCCTTCCCCCCTTTGGCCACGCTTCCTTTCTCCCTTTGGCCACGCCCCTTCCCCTTTGGCCACGCCCCTTCCCCTTTGGCCACGCCCCCTTCCCCATATGGCCACGCCCCCTTCCCCCTTTGGCCACGCCCCCTTCGGCAACGCCCCCTTCCCCCTTTGGCCACACCCCCTTTCCCCTTTGGCCACGCCCCCTCCCCTGTGGTCACGCCCCCTTCCCCCTCTGGCCACGCCCCCTTCCCCCGTTGGTCACGCCCCCTTCCCCCTTTTGTCACTCCTCTTTGGCCACGCCCCCTTTGGCCACGCCCCCTTTCCCCCCTTTGGCCACGCCCCCTTTCCACCTTTGACCACGCCCCCTTTTCTCCCCTTTGGCCACACCCCCTTTCCCCCCCTTTGGCCACGCCCCCTTTTCCCCTCGCCGCCGGGGAAAAATTGGATCGGCCCCCCCCCCCTTTGGCCACGCCCTCTTTTCCCCTCGCCGCCGGGGAAAAATTCTATCGGCCGGGCCCCCCCTTTGGCCACTTTTCCCCTCGCCGCCGGGAAAAATTGGATCGGCCGGGCCCCCCCTTTGGCCATGCCCTTTTCCCCCTTTGGCCACGCCCCCTTTTCCCCCTTTGGCCACGCCCCCTTTTCCCCCTTTGGCCACGCCCCCTTTTCCCCTCGCCGCCGGGGAAAAATTGGATCGGCCGGGCCCTCCCCTTTGGCCACACCCATTTTTCCCCTCGCCGCCGGGGAAAAATTGGATCGGCCGGGCCCCCCCTTTGGCCACGCCCACTTTTCCCCTCGCCGACGGGGAAAAATTGGATCAGCCGGGCCCCCTTTGGCCACGCCCACTTTCCCCCTCGCCGCCAGGGGAAAATTGGATCGGCTGGGCCCCCCCTTTGGCCACGCCCCCTTCCCCCCTTTGGCCACACCCCTTCCCCTTCTGGCCACGCCCCTTTCCCCCCTTTGGCCACGCCCCCTTTCCCCCTCGCCGACGGGGAAAAATTGGATCAGCCGGGCCCCCCCCTTAGCCACGCCCACTTTTCCCCTCGCCGCCGGGGAAAAATTGGATCGGCCGGGCCCCCCTTTGGCCATGCCCCCTTCCCCCTTTTGGCCACGCCCCCTTCCCCCTTTGGCCAGCCCCCTTTCCCCCTTTGGCCACGCCCCCTTTTCCCCTCGCCGCCGGGGAAAAATTGGATCGGCCGGGCCCTCCCCTTTGGCCACACCCATTTTTCCCCTCGCCGCCGGGGAAAAATTGGATCGGCCGGGCCCCCCCTTTGGCCACGCCCACTTTTCCCCTCGCCGACGGGGAAAAATTGGATCAGCCGGGCCCCCTTTGGCCACGCCCACTTTCCCCCTCGCCGCCAGGGGAAAATTGGATCGGCTGGGCCCCCCCTTTGGCCACGCCCCCTTCCCCCCTTTGGCCACACCCCTTCCCCTTCTGGCCACGCCCCTTTCCCCCCTTTGGCCACGCCCCCTTTTCCCCTCGCCGACGGGGAAAAATTGAATCAGCCGGGCCCCCCCTTTAGCCACGCCCACTTTTCCCCTCGCCGCCGGGGAAAAATTGGATCGGCCAGGCCCCCTCTTTGGCCACGCCCCCTTCCCCCCTTTGGCCACACCCCCTTCCCCCCCCTTTGGCCACACCCCCTTCCCCCTTTGGCCACGCCCCCTTATTCCCCTTTGGCCACGCCCCCTTTTCCCCTCGCCGACTTGGAAAAATTGGATCGCACGGACCCCCCCTTTGGCCACGCCCACTTTTCCCCTCGCCGCCGGGGAAAAATTGGATCGGCCGGGGCCCCCCCTTTGGCCACGCCCCCTTTTCCCTCCTTTGGCCACTCCTCCTTCCCCCCTTTGGCCACGCCCCCTTTTCCCTCCTTTGCCCCCGCCCCCTTCCCCCCTTTGGCCACGCCCCCTTACCCCTTTGGCCACGCCCCCTTACCCCTTTGGCCACGCCCCCTTCCCCCCTTTGGCCACGCTCCTTTCCCCCTTTCGCCACGCCCCTTTGGCCACGCCCCCTTACCCCTTTGGCCACGCCCCCTTTCTCCCCTTTGGCCATGCCCCCTTTGGCTATGCCCCCTTTCCCTGCTTTGCCCCCGCCCCCTTCCCCCCTTTGGCCACGCCCCCTTACCCCTTTGGCCACGCCCCTTTCCCCCCTTTGGCCACGCTCCTTTCCCCCTTTCGCCACGCCCCTTTGGCCACGCCCCCTTTCTCCCCTTTGGCCACGCCCCCTTACCCCTTTGGCCACGCCCCCTTTCTCCCCTTTGGCCACGCCCCCTTTCTCCCCTTTGGCCACGCCCCCTTTGGCCCCTTTTCCCCCTTTTGGCCACACCCCCTTCCCCCTTTGGCCACGCCCCCTTCCCCCTTTGGCCACGCCCCCTTTCCCCACTTTGGCCATGCCCCCTCCCCCTTTGGCCTCTCCCCCTTTGGCCACGCCCCCTTTGGCCACGCCCCTCCCCCTTTGACCACGCCCCCTTTGGCCACGCCCCCTTTCCCCCTTTGGCCACGCCCCTTTAACCACGCCCCTTTCTCCCCTTTGGCCACGCCCCTTTTGCCACGCCCCTTTCGCCCCTTTGGCCACACCCCTTTGGCCATGCCCCTTTGGCCACGCCCCCTTTCCCCTTTTGGCCATGTCCCTCCCCCTTTGGCCACGCCCCCTTCCCCTTTGGCCATGCCCCCTTCACCCCTTTGGCCACGCCCCCTTTTTCCTCTTTTGAACACGCCGTTGGCAACGCCCTCATTCCCCCCGTTGGCAACGCCCCTTTCCCCATTTGGCATTGCCCCTTTTCCCCCTTTGGCCACGCCCCCTTTGGCCGCGCCCCCTTTCCCCCCATATGGCCACTCCCCCTTGCCCCCTTTGGCCACGCCCCCTTTCCCCCTTTGGCCACGCCCCTTTCCCCCTTTGGCCACACCCCCTTTCCCCCCTTTGGCCACGCCCCCTTTGGCCACGCCCCCTTTGGCCACGCCCCCTTCCCTCCTTTGGCCACGCCCCCTTTCCCCTTTAGCCCCTTACCCCCTTTGGCCACACCCCCATTTGGCCACGCCCTCCCCCTTTTGGCCACGCCCTCTTTCCCCCTTTGGCCACGCCCCCTTCCCCCTTTGGCCACGCCCCTCCCCCTTTGGCCACGCCCCCTTCCCCCTTTGGCCACGCACACTTTTCCCCTCGCCGCTGGGGAAAAATTGGATCGGCCGGGCCCCCCTTTGGCCACGCCCCCTTTCAACCCCTTTGGCCACGCCCCCTTTCCCCTTTGGCCACGCCCCTTTAGCAACGCCCCCTTTGGCCACGCCCCCTTCCCCCCTTTGGCCATGCCCACTTCCCTACTTTGGCCACGCCCCCTCCCCCCTCCTTGGCCACGCTCCCTTCCCCTTTGGCCATGCCTGCTTTCCCCCCTTTGGCCATGCCCCCCTTTGGCCACGCCCCCTTTGGCCACGCCCCCTTTTCCCCTTTGGCCACGCCCCCTTTTCACCCTTTTGGCCACGCCCCCTTTCCCCCTTTTGGCCACGCCCCCTTTCCCCCTTTGGCCACGCCCCCTTCCCCCTTTGGCCACGTCCCCTTTCCCCCTTTGGCTACGCCCCCTTTCCCCCTTTGGCCACGCCCCCTTTCCCCCTTTGGCCACGCCCCCTTTGGCCATGCCCCTTCCCCCTTTGGCCACGCCCTCCCCCTTTGGCCACGCCCCTTCCCCCTGACCACGCCCCCTTCCCCCCTTTGGCCACGCCCCCTTTGGCCACACCCCTTTCCCCCTTTAGGCCACGCCCCCTTTGGCCACACCCTTTCCCCTTTGGCCACACCCACTTCCCCCATTCGGCCACGCCCCATTTGGCCACTCCCCCTCCCCTTTGGCCATGCCCCTTTTCCCCTTAGGCCACCCCCTTCCCCCTTTGGCCACGCCACGCCCCCTTTGGCCACGCCACGCCCCCTTTAGCCACGCCCCCTTTGGCCACGCCCCTTTCTCCCCTTTGGCCACGCCCCTTTGGCCACGCCCCTTTCTCCCCTTTGGCCACGCCCCTTTGGCAACGCCCCCTTCCCCCCTTTGGCCACGCCCCTTTGGCAACGCCCCCTTCCCCCTTTGGCCATGCCCCTTTGGCAACGCCCCCTTTGGCCACGCCCCCTTCCCCCCTTTGGTCACGCCCCCTTTGGCCACGCCCCCTTCCCCCTTTGGCCACGCCTCCTTTGGCCACGCCCCATTTCTCCCCTTTGGCCACGCCCCCTGTGACCACGCCCCCTTCTCCCCTTGGGCCACGCCCCTTTGGCAACGCTCCTTTGGCCACGCCCCCTTTCTCCCCTTTGGCCACGCCCCCTGTGGCCACGCCCCCTTCCCCCATTGGCCACGCCCCCTTTGGCCACGCCCCTTCCCCTTTGGCCACGCCCCCTTTCCCCGTTGGCCACGCCCCCTTTGGCCATGCCCCCTTTGGCCATGCCCCCTTTCCCTCCCTTTTCTCACGCCCCCTTTGGCCATGCCCCCTTTCCCTCCCTTTTCTCACGCCCCCCTTTGGCCACGCACCCTTCCCCCTATGGCCACGCCCCTTCCCCCTTTGGCCACGCCCCCTTTCCCCCTTTGACCACGCCCCCTTTGGCCACGCCCCCTCCCCCTTTGGCCACACCCCCTTTGGCCACGCCCCTTCCCCCTCTGGCCACTACCCCTTCCCCCTTTGGCCACGCCCCCTCCCCCTTTGGCCACGCCCCCTTCCCCCTTTGGTCACGCCCCTTTGGCCACGCCCCCTTCCCCCTTTGGCCACGCCCCCTTTCCCCTTCCCCCTTTGGCCACGCCCCTTTGGCCACGCCCCCTTCCCCCTTTAGCCACGCCCCTTTGGCCACACCCCCTTCCCCCTTTGGCCACTCCCCCTTCCCCCTGTGGTCACGCCCCCTTTCCCTCGTTGGCGACGCCCCTTTGACAACGCCCCCTTTTCCTCCCTTTTGTCACGCCCCCTTTGGCCACGCCCCCTTCCCCCTATGGCCACGCCCCCTTCCCACCTTTGGCCACGCCCCCTTCCCCCTATGGCCACATCCCCTTCCCCTTTGGCCACGCCCCTTTCCCCTTTGGCCACGCCCCCTTTGGCATCGCCCCTTCCCCCTTTGGCCACGCCCCCTTTGCCCACGCCCCCTTTCCCACGTTGGCCACGCCCCCTTTGGCCACGACCCCTTTCCCTCCCTTTTGTCACGCTCCCCTTTGGCCACGCCCCCTTCCCCCTATGGCCACGCCCCCTTCCCCCTTTGGCCACGCCCCCTTCCCCCTTTGGCCACGCCCCCTTTGGCACGCCCCTTCCCCCTCTGGCCACGCCCCCTTCCCCCTTTGGTCATGCCCCTTTGGTCATGCCCCTTCCCCCTTTGGCCACGCCCCCTTCCCCTTTGGCCACGCCCCTTTGGCCACACCCACTTCCCCCTTTGGCCATGCCCCCTTTGGCCACGCCCCTTCCCCCTTTGGCCATGCCCCTTCCCCCTTTAGCCACGCCCCCTTGGCCACGCCCCCTTCCCCTTTGGCCACGCCCATTTTCCCCTTTGGCCACACCCCTTTGGCCACGCCCCTCTGGCCACGCCCCCTTTCCCTTTGGCAACGCCCCCTTTCCCCTTTGGCCATGCCCCCTTTGGCCATGCCCCCTTTCCCTCCCTTTTGTCACGCCCCCCTTTGGCCATGCCCCCTATGGCCACGCCCCATTCCCCCCTTTGGCCACGCCCCCTTTGGCAACGCCCCCTTGCCCCTTTTCCCCATTTGGCCACGCCGCCTTGGCCACGCCCCCATCCCCTTTGGTCACGCCCCCTCCCCTTTGGCCACGCCCCCTTTGGCCACGCCCCTTCCCCCTCTGGCCACACCCCCTTCCCCCTTTGGCCACGCCCCCTTTGGCCACGCCCCCTCCCCTGTGGTCACGCCTGTGGTCACGCCCCCTTTGGCCACGCCCCTTTTCCCCCTTTGGCCACGCCCCTTTTGTCACACCCCTTTGGCCACGCCCCTTCCACATTTGGCCACGCCCCTTTGGCCACGCCCCCTTTGGCCGCGCCCCCTTTGGCCACGCCCCCTTTCCCCACTTTGGCCACGCCCCCTTTTCTCCCCTTTGGCCATGCCCCTTTCCCTCCCTTTGGTCACGCCCCCCTTGGCCACGCCCCCTTTCCCCTTTGGCCACGCCCCTTTCCCCCTTTGGCCACACCCCTTTTGTCACGCCCCTTTGGCCACGCCCCTTCCCCATTTGGCCACGCCCCCTTTGGCCACGCCCCTTTGGCCACGCCCCCTTTCCCCACTTTGGCCACGCTCCCTTTTCTCCCCTTTGGCCACGCTCCCTTTTCTCCCCTTTGGCATGCTCCCTTTTCTCCCCTTTGGCCATGCCCCTTTCCCACCTTTGGCCACATCCCCTTCCCCCCCCTTTGGCCACGCCCCCTTTTCCCCTCGCCGCCGGGGAATAATTGGATCGGCCGGGCCCCCCCTTTGGCCACGCCCCCTTTTCCCCTCGCCGCCGGGGAAAAATTTGATCGGCCGGGCCCCCCCTTTGGCCACGCCCACTTTTCCCCTCGCCGACAGGGAAAAATTGGATCGGCCGGGCCCCCCTTTGGCCACGCCCTCTTTTCCCCTCGCCACCGGCGAAAAATTGAATCGGCCGGGCCCCCCTTTGGCCACGCCCCCTTCCCCACCTTGGCCACGCCCCCTTCCCCACCTTGGCCACGCCCCCTTTCAACCCCTTTGGCCACGCCCCCTTTCCCCTTTGGCCACGCCACTTTGGCCACGCCCCCTTTGGCCACGCCCCCTTCCCCCTTTGGCCATGCCCACTTCCCTACTTTGGCCACGCCCCTTCCCCCCTCCTTGGCCACGCTCCCTTCCCCTTTGGCCATGCCCGCTTTCCCCCCTTTGGCCATGCCCCCCTTTGGCCACGCCCCCTTTGGCCACACCCCCTTTTCCCCTTTGGCCACGCCCCCTTTTCCCCCTTTTGGCCACGTCCCCTTTCCCCCTTTGGCCACGCCCCCTTCCCCCTTTGGCCACGCCCCCTTTCCCCCTTTGGCTACGCCCCCTTTCCCCCTTTGGCCACGCCCCCTTTCCCCCTTTGGCCACGCCCCCTTTGGCCATGCCCCTTCCCCCTTTGGCCACGCCCTCCCCCTTTGGCCACGCCCCTCCCCTTCGGCCACGCCCCTTCCCCCTGACCACGCCCCCTTTCCCCCTTTGGCCACGCCCCCTTTAGGCCACGCCCCCTTTGGCCACACCCTTTCCCCTTTGGCCACACCCACTTCCCCCTTCGGCCACGCCCCATTTGGCCACGCCCCCTCCCCTTTGGCCATGCCCCTTTTCCCCTTAGGCCACGCCCCCTTTGGCCACGCCCCTTTGGCCACCCCCTTCCCCCTTTGGACACGCCACGCCCCCTTTAGCCACGCCCCCTTTGGCCACGCCCCTTTTTCCCCTTTGGCCACGCCCCTTTCTCCCCTTTGTTCACGCCCCTTTGGCCACGCCCCCTTCCCCCCTTTGGCCACGCCCCTTTGGCAACGCCCCCTTCCCCCTTTGGCCATGCCCCTTTGGCAACGCCCCCTTTGGCCACGCCCCCTTCCCCCCTTTGGTCACGCCCCCTTTCACCCTTTGACCACGCCCCCTTTGGCCACGCCCCTTTTGCCATGCCCCCTTTGGCCATGCCCCCTTTCCCTCCCTTTTCTCACGCCCCCCCTTTGGCCACGCACCCTTCCCCCTATGGCCACGCCCCTTCCCCCTTTGGCCACGCCCCCTTTCACCCTTTGACCACGCCCCCTTTGGCCACGCCCCCTCCCCCTTTGGCCACACCCCCTTTGGCCACGCCCCTTCACCCTCTGGCCACTACCCCTCCCCCCTCTGGCCACTACCCCTTCCCCCTCTGGCCACTACCCCTTCCCCCTGTGGCCACGCCCCCTTTGGCCACGCCCCCTCCCCCTGTGGTCACGCCCCCTTCCCCCTTTGGCCACGCCCCTTTGGCCACGCCCTTTTTGGCCACGGCCCCTTTCCCTCCCTTTTGTCACGCCCCCTTGACCATGCCCCCTTCCCCCGTTGGCCACGCCCCTTTTCCCCCTTTGGCCACGCCCCCTTCCCCCTTTGGTCACGCCCCTTTGGCCACGCCCCCTTCCCCCTTTGGCCACGCCCCCTTCCCCCTTCCCCCTTTGGCCACGCCCCTTTGGCCACGCCCCATTCCCCTCCCCCCTTTAGCCACGCCCCTTTGGCCACACCCCCTTCCCCCTTTGGCCACTCCCCCTTCCCCCTGTGGTCACGCCCCCTTTCCCTCGTTGGCGACGCCCCTTTGACAACGCCCCCTTTTCCTCCCTTTTGTCACGCCCCCCTTTGGCCACGCCCCCTTCCCCCTATGGCCACGCCCCCTTCCCACTATGGCCACGCCCCCTTCCCACCTTTGGCCACGCCCCCTTCCCCCTATGGCCACGCCCCCTTCCCCTTTGGCCACGCCCCTTCCCCCCTTTGGCCACGCCCCCTTTGGCATCGCCCCTTTCCCCCTTTGGCCACGCCCCTTTGGCCATGCCCCCTTTGCCCACGCCCCCTTTCCCACGTTGGCCACGCCCCCTTTGGCCACGACCCCTTTCCCTCCCTTTTGTCACGCTCCCCTTTGGCCATGCCCCCTTCCCCCTATGGCCACACCCCCTTTCCCCTTTGGCCACGCCCCGTTCCCCCTTTGGCCACGCCCCCTTTGGCCACGCCCCCTCCCCCTGTGGTCACGCCCCCTTCCCCCTTTGGCCACGCCCCCTTTGGCCACGGCCCCTTTCCCTCCCTTTTGTCACGCACCCTTGACCATGCCCCCTTCCCCCGTTGGCCACGCCCCTTTTCCCCCTTTGGCCACGCCTCCTTCCCCCTTTGGTCACGCCCCTTTGGCCACGCCCCCTTCCCCCTTTGGCCACGCCCCCTTCCCCCTTTGGCCACGCCCCTTTGGCCACGCCCCATTCCCCCTCCCCCTTTGGCCATGCCCCTTTGCCCCTTTGGCCACGCCCCCTTTGGCCACGCCCCCTTTGGCCACAGCCCCTTTCACCCCTTTGGCCACGCCCCCCTGTGCCTACGCCCCCTTCCCCCTCTGGCCACGACCCCTTCCCCCCTTTGGCCACGACCTTTTGGCCACGCCCCCTTCCCCCGTTGGCCACGCCCCCTTCCCCCTTTGGCCACGCCCCTTTGGCCACGCCCCATTCCCCCTTTGGTCACGCCCCCTTTGGCCACGC
Organism: Pelobates fuscus; assembly: GCF_036172605.1. Taxonomy (NCBI): domain Eukaryota; kingdom Metazoa; phylum Chordata; class Amphibia; order Anura; family Pelobatidae; genus Pelobates; species Pelobates fuscus. The sequence goes on along the minus strand of NW_026961979.1, from coordinate 172,317 downwards.
CCTTTTTGGCCACGGCCCCTTTCCCTCCCTTTGGTCAGGCCCCCTTGGCCACACCCCTTCCCCTTTGGCCACGCCCCTTTCCCCTTTGGCCACGCCCCTTTGGCCACGCCCCTCTGGCCACGCCCCCTTTCCCTTTGGCAACACCCCCTTTCCCTTTTGGCCATGCCCCCTTTGGCCATGCCCCCTTTCCCTCCCTTTTGTCACGCCCTCTTTGGCCATGCCCCCTATGGCCACGCCCCATTCCCCCCTTTGGCCACGCCCCCTTTGGCAACGCCCCCTTGCCCCTTTTCCCCATTTGGCCACGCCGCCTTGGCCACGCCCCCATCCCCTTTGGTCACGCCCCCTTTGGCCACGCCCCCTTCCCTCCTTTGGCCACGCCCCCTTTCCCCTTTAGCCCCTTACCCCCTTTGGCCACACCCCCATTTGGCCACGCCCTCCCCCTTTTGGCCACGCCCTCTTTCCCCCTTTGGACTTTAAAACCATACATCACATCCACATAAAAATACATATCCACAATCAATCCATTCAGGGGAACAACATATTAAAAAATGGCATGAATCCGACCAGGGGTTCAAAAGTTACTAAAAGTATCTTTTGTCCCCCCTGTCTGGCAGAAAAACATCCCCACAATGCACCCTGGCTTCCTCCCTTCTGCCCTGGAGTTAATTGGAGAAGTAATCCAATTATCCAGGACTAGAGGCAGACTCCATTAACCACATGGTTGCAAAACGACATAAAACACTTTAAAATACATTAAGTCACATTTTACACATAACACACAGACATTTCACATATCCCCAGATAGCTGGGATCTGAGCGCACAAAACTACCGAATAGCGCGCAGATCCTATTCACACAGTACAATTGCCATGGAGCTAAAGTCTTTCCCATAGTCTTTCATTATATGAATAGGCTCCATGGTATAGCTATCTGGGGTATTACATTCCCATAAAGTCTGGTCCATAGTCCAAAGGCAAGAGGCGGGCAATCAGCCACAGCCCCCTTCCCCCCTTTGGCCACGCCCCCTTCCCCCCTTTGGCCACGCCCCCTTCCCCCCTTTGGCCACGCCCCCTTCCCCCCTTTGGCCACGCTTCCTTTCTCCCTTTGGCCACGCCCCTTCCCCTTTGGCCACGCCCCTTCCCCTTTGGCCACGCCCCCTTCCCCATATGGCCACGCCCCCTTCCCCCTTTGGCCACGCCCCCTTCGGCAACGCCCCCTTCCCCCTTTGGCCACACCCCCTTTCCCCTTTGGCCACGCCCCCTCCCCTGTGGTCACGCCCCCTTCCCCCTCTGGCCACGCCCCCTTCCCCCGTTGGTCACGCCCCCTTCCCCCTTTTGTCACTCCTCTTTGGCCACGCCCCCTTTGGCCACGCCCCCTTTCCCCCCTTTGGCCACGCCCCCTTTCCACCTTTGACCACGCCCCCTTTTCTCCCCTTTGGCCACACCCCCTTTCCCCCCCTTTGGCCACGCCCCCTTTTCCCCTCGCCGCCGGGGAAAAATTGGATCGGCCCCCCCCCCCTTTGGCCACGCCCTCTTTTCCCCTCGCCGCCGGGGAAAAATTCTATCGGCCGGGCCCCCCCTTTGGCCACTTTTCCCCTCGCCGCCGGGAAAAATTGGATCGGCCGGGCCCCCCCTTTGGCCATGCCCTTTTCCCCCTTTGGCCACGCCCCCTTTTCCCCCTTTGGCCACGCCCCCTTTTCCCCCTTTGGCCACGCCCCCTTTTCCCCTCGCCGCCGGGGAAAAATTGGATCGGCCGGGCCCTCCCCTTTGGCCACACCCATTTTTCCCCTCGCCGCCGGGGAAAAATTGGATCGGCCGGGCCCCCCCTTTGGCCACGCCCACTTTTCCCCTCGCCGACGGGGAAAAATTGGATCAGCCGGGCCCCCTTTGGCCACGCCCACTTTCCCCCTCGCCGCCAGGGGAAAATTGGATCGGCTGGGCCCCCCCTTTGGCCACGCCCCCTTCCCCCCTTTGGCCACACCCCTTCCCCTTCTGGCCACGCCCCTTTCCCCCCTTTGGCCACGCCCCCTTTCCCCCTCGCCGACGGGGAAAAATTGGATCAGCCGGGCCCCCCCCTTAGCCACGCCCACTTTTCCCCTCGCCGCCGGGGAAAAATTGGATCGGCCGGGCCCCCCTTTGGCCATGCCCCCTTCCCCCTTTTGGCCACGCCCCCTTCCCCCTTTGGCCAGCCCCCTTTCCCCCTTTGGCCACGCCCCCTTTTCCCCTCGCCGCCGGGGAAAAATTGGATCGGCCGGGCCCTCCCCTTTGGCCACACCCATTTTTCCCCTCGCCGCCGGGGAAAAATTGGATCGGCCGGGCCCCCCCTTTGGCCACGCCCACTTTTCCCCTCGCCGACGGGGAAAAATTGGATCAGCCGGGCCCCCTTTGGCCACGCCCACTTTCCCCCTCGCCGCCAGGGGAAAATTGGATCGGCTGGGCCCCCCCTTTGGCCACGCCCCCTTCCCCCCTTTGGCCACACCCCTTCCCCTTCTGGCCACGCCCCTTTCCCCCCTTTGGCCACGCCCCCTTTTCCCCTCGCCGACGGGGAAAAATTGAATCAGCCGGGCCCCCCCTTTAGCCACGCCCACTTTTCCCCTCGCCGCCGGGGAAAAATTGGATCGGCCAGGCCCCCTCTTTGGCCACGCCCCCTTCCCCCCTTTGGCCACACCCCCTTCCCCCCCCTTTGGCCACACCCCCTTCCCCCTTTGGCCACGCCCCCTTATTCCCCTTTGGCCACGCCCCCTTTTCCCTCGCCGACTTGGAAAAATTGGATCGCACGGACCCCCCCTTTGGCCACGCCCACTTTTCCCCTCGCCGCCGGGGAAAAATTGGATCGGCCGGGGCCCCCCCTTTGGCCACGCCCCCTTTTCCCTCCTTTGGCCACTCCTCCTTCCCCCCTTTGGCCACGCCCCCTTTTCCCTCCTTTGCCCCCGCCCCCTTCCCCCCTTTGGCCACGCCCCCTTACCCCTTTGGCCACGCCCCCTTACCCCTTTGGCCACGCCCCCTTCCCCCCTTTGGCCACGCTCCTTTCCCCCTTTCGCCACGCCCCTTTGGCCACGCCCCCTTACCCCTTTGGCCACGCCCCCTTTCTCCCCTTTGGCCATGCCCCCTTTGGCTATGCCCCCTTTCCCTGCTTTGCCCCCGCCCCCTTCCCCCCTTTGGCCACGCCCCCTTACCCCTTTGGCCACGCCCCTTTCCCCCCTTTGGCCACGCTCCTTTCCCCCTTTCGCCACGCCCCTTTGGCCACGCCCCCTTTCTCCCCTTTGGCCACGCCCCCTTACCCCTTTGGCCACGCCCCCTTTCTCCCCTTTGGCCACGCCCCCTTTCTCCCCTTTGGCCACGCCCCCTTTGGCCCCTTTTCCCCCTTTTGGCCACACCCCCTTCCCCCTTTGGCCACGCCCCCTTCCCCCTTTGGCCACGCCCCCTTTCCCCACTTTGGCCATGCCCCCTCCCCCTTTGGCCTCTCCCCCTTTGGCCACGCCCCCTTTGGCCACGCCCCTCCCCCTTTGACCACGCCCCCTTTGGCCACGCCCCCTTTCCCCCTTTGGCCACGCCCCTTTAACCACGCCCCTTTCTCCCCTTTGGCCACGCCCCTTTTGCCACGCCCCTTTCGCCCCTTTGGCCACACCCCTTTGGCCATGCCCCTTTGGCCACGCCCCCTTTCCCCTTTTGGCCATGTCCCTCCCCCTTTGGCCACGCCCCCTTCCCCTTTGGCCATGCCCCCTTCACCCCTTTGGCCACGCCCCCTTTTTCCTCTTTTGAACACGCCGTTGGCAACGCCCTCATTCCCCCCGTTGGCAACGCCCCTTTCCCCATTTGGCATTGCCCCTTTTCCCCCTTTGGCCACGCCCCCTTTGGCCGCGCCCCCTTTCCCCCCATATGGCCACTCCCCCTTGCCCCCTTTGGCCACGCCCCCTTTCCCCCTTTGGCCACGCCCCTTTCCCCCTTTGGCCACACCCCCTTTCCCCCCTTTGGCCACGCCCCCTTTGGCCACGCCCCCTTTGGCCACGCCCCCTTCCCTCCTTTGGCCACGCCCCCTTTCCCCTTTAGCCCCTTACCCCCTTTGGCCACACCCCCATTTGGCCACGCCCTCCCCCTTTTGGCCACGCCCTCTTTCCCCCTTTGGCCACGCCCCCTTCCCCCTTTGGCCACGCCCCTCCCCCTTTGGCCACGCCCCCTTCCCCCTTTGGCCACGCACACTTTTCCCCTCGCCGCTGGGGAAAAATTGGATCGGCCGGGCCCCCCTTTGGCCACGCCCCCTTTCAACCCCTTTGGCCACGCCCCCTTTCCCCTTTGGCCACGCCCCTTTAGCAACGCCCCCTTTGGCCACGCCCCCTTCCCCCCTTTGGCCATGCCCACTTCCCTACTTTGGCCACGCCCCCTCCCCCCTCCTTGGCCACGCTCCCTTCCCCTTTGGCCATGCCTGCTTTCCCCCCTTTGGCCATGCCCCCCTTTGGCCACGCCCCCTTTGGCCACGCCCCCTTTTCCCCTTTGGCCACGCCCCCTTTTCACCCTTTTGGCCACGCCCCCTTTCCCCCTTTTGGCCACGCCCCCTTTCCCCCTTTGGCCACGCCCCCTTCCCCCTTTGGCCACGTCCCCTTTCCCCCTTTGGCTACGCCCCCTTTCCCCCTTTGGCCACGCCCCCTTTCCCCCTTTGGCCACGCCCCCTTTGGCCATGCCCCTTCCCCCTTTGGCCACGCCCTCCCCCTTTGGCCACGCCCCTTCCCCCTGACCACGCCCCCTTCCCCCCTTTGGCCACGCCCCCTTTGGCCACACCCCTTTCCCCCTTTAGGCCACGCCCCCTTTGGCCACACCCTTTCCCCTTTGGCCACACCCACTTCCCCCATTCGGCCACGCCCCATTTGGCCACTCCCCCTCCCCTTTGGCCATGCCCCTTTTCCCCTTAGGCCACCCCCTTCCCCCTTTGGCCACGCCACGCCCCCTTTGGCCACGCCACGCCCCCTTTAGCCACGCCCCCTTTGGCCACGCCCCTTTCTCCCCTTTGGCCACGCCCCTTTGGCCACGCCCCTTTCTCCCCTTTGGCCACGCCCCTTTGGCAACGCCCCCTTCCCCCCTTTGGCCACGCCCCTTTGGCAACGCCCCCTTCCCCCTTTGGCCATGCCCCTTTGGCAACGCCCCCTTTGGCCACGCCCCCTTCCCCCCTTTGGTCACGCCCCCTTTGGCCACGCCCCCTTCCCCCTTTGGCCACGCCTCCTTTGGCCACGCCCCATTTCTCCCCTTTGGCCACGCCCCCTGTGACCACGCCCCCTTCTCCCCTTGGGCCACGCCCCTTTGGCAACGCTCCTTTGGCCACGCCCCCTTTCTCCCCTTTGGCCACGCCCCCTGTGGCCACGCCCCCTTCCCCCATTGGCCACGCCCCCTTTGGCCACGCCCCTTCCCCTTTGGCCACGCCCCCTTTCCCCGTTGGCCACGCCCCCTTTGGCCATGCCCCCTTTGGCCATGCCCCCTTTCCCTCCCTTTTCTCACGCCCCCTTTGGCCATGCCCCCTTTCCCTCCCTTTTCTCACGCCCCCCTTTGGCCACGCACCCTTCCCCCTATGGCCACGCCCCTTCCCCCTTTGGCCACGCCCCCTTTCCCCCTTTGACCACGCCCCCTTTGGCCACGCCCCCTCCCCCTTTGGCCACACCCCCTTTGGCCACGCCCCTTCCCCCTCTGGCCACTACCCCTTCCCCCTTTGGCCACGCCCCCTCCCCCTTTGGCCACGCCCCCTTCCCCCTTTGGTCACGCCCCTTTGGCCACGCCCCCTTCCCCCTTTGGCCACGCCCCCTTTCCCCTTCCCCCTTTGGCCACGCCCCTTTGGCCACGCCCCCTTCCCCCTTTAGCCACGCCCCTTTGGCCACACCCCCTTCCCCCTTTGGCCACTCCCCCTTCCCCCTGTGGTCACGCCCCCTTTCCCTGGTTGGCGACGCCCCTTTGACAACGCCCCCTTTTCCTCCCTTTTGTCACGCCCCCTTTGGCCACGCCCCCTTCCCCCTATGGCCACATCCCCTTCCCCTTTGGCCACGCCCCTTTCCCCTTTGGCCACGCCCCCTTTGGCATCGCCCCTTCCCCCTTTGGCCACGCCCCCTTTGCCCACGCCCCCTTTCCCACGTTGGCCACGCCCCCTTTGGCCACGACCCCTTTCCCTCCCTTTTGTCACGCTCCCCTTTGGCCACGCCCCCTTCCCCCTATGGCCACGCCCCCTTCCCCCTTTGGCCACGCCCCCTTCCCCCTTTGGCCACGCCCCCTTTGGCACGCCCCTTCCCCCTCTGGCCACGCCCCCTTCCCCCTTTGGTCATGCCCCTTTGGTCATGCCCCTTCCCCCTTTGGCCACGCCCCCTTCCCCTTTGGCCACGCCCCTTTGGCCACACCCACTTCCCCCTTTGGCCATGCCCCCTTTGGCCACGCCCCTTCCCCCTTTGGCCATGCCCCTTCCCCCTTTAGCCACGCCCCCTTGGCCACGCCCCCTTCCCCTTTGGCCACGCCCATTTTCCCCTTTGGCCACACCCCTTTGGCCACGCCCCTCTGGCCACGCCCCCTTTCCCTTTGGCAACGCCCCCTTTCCCCTTTGGCCATGCCCCCTTTGGCCATGCCCCCTTTCCCTCCCTTTTGTCACGCCCCCCTTTGGCCATGCCCCCTATGGCCACGCCCCATTCCCCCCTTTGGCCACGCCCCCTTTGGCAACGCCCCCTTGCCCCTTTTCCCCATTTGGCCACGCCGCCTTGGCCACGCCCCCATCCCCTTTGGTCACGCCCCCTCCCCTTTGGCCACGCCCCCTTTGGCCACGCCCCTTCCCCCTCTGGCCACACCCCCTTCCCCCTTTGGCCACGCCCCCTTTGGCCACGCCCCCTCCCCTGTGGTCACGCCTGTGGTCACGCCCCCTTTGGCCACGCCCCTTTTCCCCCTTTGGCCACGCCCCTTTTGTCACGCCCCTTTGGCCACGCCCCTTCCACATTTGGCCACGCCCCTTTGGCCACGCCCCCTTTGGCCGCGCCCCCTTTGGCCACGCCCCCTTTCCCCACTTTGGCCACGCCCCCTTTTCTCCCCTTTGGCCATGCCCCTTTCCCTCCCTTTGGTCACGCCCCCCTTGGCCACGCCCCCTTTCCCCTTTGGCCACGCCCCTTTCCCCCTTTGGCCACACCCCTTTTGTCACGCCCCTTTGGCCACGCCCCTTCCCCATTTGGCCACGCCCCCTTTGGCCACGCCCCTTTGGCCACGCCCCCTTTCCCCACTTTGGCCACGCTCCCTTTTCTCCCCTTTGGCCACGCTCCCTTTTCTCCCCTTTGGCATGCTCCCTTTTCTCCCCTTTGGCCATGCCCCTTTCCCACCTTTGGCCACATCCCCTTCCCCCCCCTTTGGCCACGCCCCCTTTTCCCCTCGCCGCCGGGGAATAATTGGATCGGCCGGGCCCCCCCTTTGGCCACGCCCCCTTTTCCCCTCGCCGCCGGGGAAAAATTTGATCGGCCGGGCCCCCCCTTTGGCCACGCCCACTTTTCCCCTCGCCGACAGGGAAAAATTGGATCGGCCGGGCCCCCCTTTGGCCACGCCCTCTTTTCCCCTCGCCACCGGCGAAAAATTGAATCGGCCGGGCCCCCCTTTGGCCACGCCCCCTTCCCCACCTTGGCCACGCCCCCTTCCCCACCTTGGCCACGCCCCCTTTCAACCCCTTTGGCCACGCCCCCTTTCCCCTTTGGCCACGCCACTTTGGCCACGCCCCCTTTGGCCACGCCCCCTTCCCCCTTTGGCCATGCCCACTTCCCTACTTTGGCCACGCCCCTTCCCCCCTCCTTGGCCACGCTCCTTTGGCCACGCCCCTTTCTCCCCTTTGGCCACGCCCCTTTGGCAACGCCCCCTTCCCCCCTTTGGCCACGCCCCTTTGGCAACGCCCCCTTCCCCCTTTGGCCATGCCCCTTTGGCAACGCCCCCTTTGGCCACGCCCCCTTCCCCCCTTTGGTCACGCCCCCTTTGGCCACGCCCCCTTCCCCCTTTGGCCACGCCTCCTTTGGCCACGCCCCATTTCTCCCCTTTGGCCACGCCCCCTGTGACCACGCCCCCTTCTCCCCTTGGGCCACGCCCCTTTGGCAACGCTCCTTTGGCCACGCCCCCTTTCTCCCCTTTGGCCACGCCCCCTGTGGCCACGCCCCCTTCCCCCATTGGCCACGCCCCCTTTGGCCACGCCCCTTCCCCTTTGGCCACGCCCCCTTTCCCCGTTGGCCACGCCCCCTTTGGCCATGCCCCCTTTGGCCATGCCCCCTTTCCCTCCCTTTTCTCACGCCCCCTTTGGCCATGCCCCCTTTCCCTCCCTTTTCTCACGCCCCCCTTTGGCCACGCACCCTTCCCCCTATGGCCACGCCCCTTCCCCCTTTGGCCACGCCCCCTTTCCCCCTTTGACCACGCCCCCTTTGGCCACGCCCCCTCCCCCTTTGGCCACACCCCCTTTGGCCACGCCCCTTCCCCCTCTGGCCACTACCCCTTCCCCCTTTGGCCACGCCCCCTCCCCCTTTGGCCACGCCCCCTTCCCCCTTTGGTCACGCCCCTTTGGCCACGCCCCCTTCCCCCTTTGGCCACGCCCCCTTTCCCCTTCCCCCTTTGGCCACGCCCCTTTGGCCACGCCCCCTTCCCCCTTTAGCCACGCCCCTTTGGCCACACCCCCTTCCCCCTTTGGCCACTCCCCCTTCCCCCTGTGGTCACGCCCCCTTTCCCTCGTTGGCGACGCCCCTTTGACAACGCCCCCTTTTCCTCCCTTTTGTCACGCCCCCTTTGGCCACGCCCCCTTCCCCCTTTGGCCACGCCCCTTTCCCCTTTGGCCACGCCCCCTTTGGCATCGCCCCTTCCCCCTTTGGCCACGCCCCCTTTGCCCACGCCCCCTTTCCCACGTTGGCCACGCCCCCTTTGGCCACGACCCCTTTCCCTCCCTTTTGTCACGCTCCCCTTTGGCCACGCCCCCTTCCCCCTATGGCCACGCCCCCTTCCCCCTTTGGCCACGCCCCCTTCCCCCTTTGGCCACGCCCCCTTTGGCACGCCCCTTCCCCCTCTGGCCACGCCCCCTTCCCCCTTTGGTCATGCCCCTTTGGTCATGCCCCTTCCCCCTTTGGCCACGCCCCCTTCCCCTTTGGCCACGCCCCTTTGGCCACACCCACTTCCCCCTTTGGCCATGCCCCCTTTGGCCACGCCCCTTCCCCCTTTGGCCATGCCCCTTCCCCCTTTAGCCACGCCCCCTTGGCCACGCCCCCTTCCCCTTTGGCCACGCCCATTTTCCCCTTTGGCCACACCCCTTTGGCCACGCCCCTCTGGCCACGCCCCCTTTCCCTTTGGCAACGCCCCCTTTCCCCTTTGGCCATGCCCCCTTTGGCCATGCCCCCTTTCCCTCCCTTTTGTCACGCCCCCCTTTGGCCATGCCCCCTATGGCCACGCCCCATTCCCCCCTTTGGCCACGCCCCCTTTGGCAACGCCCCCTTGCCCCTTTTCCCCATTTGGCCACGCCGCCTTGGCCACGCCCCCATCCCCTTTGGTCACGCCCCCTCCCCTTTGGCCACGCCCCCTTTGGCCACGCCCCTTCCCCCTCTGGCCACACCCCCTTCCCCCTTTGGCCACGCCCCCTTTGGCCACGCCCCCTCCCCTGTGGTCACGCCTGTGGTCACGCCCCCTTTGGCCACGCCCCTTTTCCCCCTTTGGCCACGCCCCTTTTGTCACGCCCCTTTGGCCACGCCCCTTCCACATTTGGCCACGCCCCTTTGGCCACGCCCCCTTTGGCCGCGCCCCCTTTGGCCACGCCCCCTTTCCCCACTTTGGCCACGCCCCCTTTTCTCCCCTTTGGCCATGCCCCTTTCCCTCCCTTTGGTCACGCCCCCCTTGGCCACGCCCCCTTTCCCCTTTGGCCACGCCCCTTTCCCCCTTTGGCCACACCCCTTTTGTCACGCCCCTTTGGCCACGCCCCTTCCCCATTTGGCCACGCCCCCTTTGGCCACGCCCCTTTGGCCACGCCCCCTTTCCCCACTTTGGCCACGCTCCCTTTTCTCCCCTTTGGCCACGCTCCCTTTTCTCCCCTTTGGCATGCTCCCTTTTCTCCCCTTTGGCCATGCCCCTTTCCCACCTTTGGCCACATCCCCTTCCCCCCCCTTTGGCCACGCCCCCTTTTCCCCTCGCCGCCGGGGAATAATTGGATCGGCCGGGCCCCCCCTTTGGCCACGCCCCCTTTTCCCCTCGCCGCCGGGGAAAAATTTGATCGGCCGGGCCCCCCCTTTGGCCACGCCCACTTTTCCCCTCGCCGACAGGGAAAAATTGGATCGGCCGGGCCCCCCTTTGGCCACGCCCTCTTTTCCCCTCGCCACCGGCGAAAAATTGAATCGGCCGGGCCCCCCTTTGGCCACGCCCCCTTCCCCACCTTGGCCACGCCCCCTTCCCCACCTTGGCCACGCCCCCTTTCAACCCCTTTGGCCACGCCCCCTTTCCCCTTTGGCCACGCCACTTTGGCCACGCCCCCTTTGGCCACGCCCCCTTCCCCCTTTGGCCATGCCCACTTCCCTACTTTGGCCACGCCCCTTCCCCCCTCCTTGGCCACGCTCCCTTCCCCTTTGGCCATGCCCGCTTTCCCCCCTTTGGCCATGCCCCCCTTTGGCCACGCCCCCTTTGGCCACACCCCCTTTTCCCCTTTGGCCACGCCCCCTTTTCCCCCTTTTGGCCACGTCCCCTTTCCCCCTTTGGCCACGCCCCCTTCCCCCTTTGGCCACGCCCCCTTTCCCCCTTTGGCTACGCCCCCTTTCCCCCTTTGGCCACGCCCCCTTTCCCCCTTTGGCCACGCCCCCTTTGGCCATGCCCCTTCCCCCTTTGGCCACGCCCTCCCCCTTTGGCCACGCCCCTCCCCTTCGGCCACGCCCCTTCCCCCTGACCACGCCCCCTTTCCCCCTTTGGCCACGCCCCCTTTAGGCCACGCCCCCTTTGGCCACACCCTTTCCCCTTTGGCCACACCCACTTCCCCCTTCGGCCACGCCCCATTTGGCCACGCCCCCTCCCCTTTGGCCATGCCCCTTTTCCCCTTAGGCCACGCCCCCTTTGGCCACGCCCCTTTGGCCACCCCCTTCCCCCTTTGGACACGCCACGCCCCCTTTAGCCACGCCCCCTTTGGCCACGCCCCTTTTTCCCCTTTGGCCACGCCCCTTTCTCCCCTTTGTTCACGCCCCTTTGGCCACGCCCCCTTCCCCCCTTTGGCCACGCCCCTTTGGCAACGCCCCCTTCCCCCTTTGGCCATGCCCCTTTGGCAACGCCCCCTTTGGCCACGCCCCCTTCCCCCCTTTGGTCACGCCCCCTTTCACCCTTTGACCACGCCCCCTTTGGCCACGCCCCTTTTGCCATGCCCCCTTTGGCCATGCCCCCTTTCCCTCCCTTTTCTCACGCCCCCCCTTTGGCCACGCACCCTTCCCCCTATGGCCACGCCCCTTCCCCCTTTGGCCACGCCCCCTTTCACCCTTTGACCACGCCCCCTTTGGCCACGCCCCCTCCCCCTTTGGCCACACCCCCTTTGGCCACGCCCCTTCACCCTCTGGCCACTACCCCTCCCCCCTCTGGCCACTACCCCTTCCCCCTCTGGCCACTACCCCTTCCCCCTGTGGCCACGCCCCCTTTGGCCACGCCCCCTCCCCCTGTGGTCACGCCCCCTTCCCCCTTTGGCCACGCCCCTTTGGCCACGCCCTTTTTGGCCACGGCCCCTTTCCCTCCCTTTTGTCACGCCCCCTTGACCATGCCCCCTTCCCCCGTTGGCCACGCCCCTTTTCCCCCTTTGGCCACGCCCCCTTCCCCCTTTGGTCACGCCCCTTTGGCCACGCCCCCTTCCCCCTTTGGCCACGCCCCCTTCCCCCTTCCCCCTTTGGCCACGCCCCTTTGGCCACGCCCCATTCCCCCTCCCCCCTTTAGCCACGCCCCTTTGGCCACACCCCCTTCCCCCTTTGGCCACTCCCCCTTCCCCCTGTGGTCACGCCCCCTTTCCCTCGTTGGCGACGCCCCTTTGACAACGCCCCCTTTTCCTCCCTTTTGTCACGCCCCCCTTTGGCCACGCCCCCTTCCCCCTATGGCCACGCCCCCTTCCCACTATGGCCACGCCCCCTTCCCACCTTTGGCCACGCCCCCTTCCCCCTATGGCCACGCCCCCTTCCCCTTTGGCCACGCCCCTTCCCCCCTTTGGCCACGCCCCCTTTGGCATCGCCCCTTTCCCCCTTTGGCCACGCCCCTTTGGCCATGCCCCCTTTGCCCACGCCCCCTTTCCCACGTTGGCCACGCCCCCTTTGGCCACGACCCCTTTCCCTCCCTTTTGTCACGCTCCCCTTTGGCCATGCCCCCTTCCCCCTATGGCCACACCCCCTTTCCCCTTTGGCCACGCCCCGTTCCCCCTTTGGCCACGCCCCCTTTGGCCACGCCCCCTCCCCCTGTGGTCACGCCCCCTTCCCCCTTTGGCCACGCCCCCTTTGGCCACGGCCCCTTTCCCTCCCTTTTGTCACGCACCCTTGACCATGCCCCCTTCCCCCGTTGGCCACGCCCCTTTTCCCCCTTTGGCCACGCCTCCTTCCCCCTTTGGTCACGCCCCTTTGGCCACGCCCCCTTCCCCCTTTGGCCACGCCCCCTTCCCCCTTTGGCCACGCCCCTTTGGCCACGCCCCATTCCCCCTCCCCCTTTGGCCATGCCCCTTTGCCCCTTTGGCCACGCCCCCTTTGGCCACGCCCCCTTTGGCCACAGCCCCTTTCACCCCTTTGGCCACGCCCCCCTGTGCCTACGCCCCCTTCCCCCTCTGGCCACGACCCCTTCCCCCCTTTGGCCACGACCTTTTGGCCACGCCCCCTTCCCCCGTTGGCCACGCCCCCTTCCCCCTTTGGCCACGCCCCTTTGGCCACGCCCCATTCCCCCTTTGGTCACGCCCCCTTTGGCCACGCCCTTTTTGGCCACGGCCCCTTTCCCTCCCTTTGGTCAGGCCCCCTTGGCCACACCCCTTCCCCTTTGGCCACGCCCCTTTCCCCTTTGGCCACGCCCCTTTGGCCACGCCCCTCTGGCCACGCCCCCTTTCCCTTTGGCAACACCCCCTTTCCCTTTTGGCCATGCCCCCTTTGGCCATGCCCCCTTTCCCTCCCTTTTGTCACGCCCTCTTTGGCCATGCCCCCTATGGCCACGCCCCATTCCCCCCTTTGGCCACGCCCCCTTTGGCAACGCCCCCTTGCCCCTTTTCCCCATTTGGCCACGCCGCCTTGGCCACGCCCCCATCCCCTTTGGTCACGCCCCCTTTGGCCACGCCCCCTTCCCTCCTTTGGCCACGCCCCCTTTCCCCTTTAGCCCCTTACCCCCTTTGGCCACACCCCCATTTGGCCACGCCCTCCCCCTTTTGGCCACGCCCTCTTTCCCCCTTTGGCCACGCCCCCTTCCCCCTTTGGCCACGCCCCTCCCCCTTTGGCCACGCCCCCTTCCCCCTTTGGCCACGCACACTTTTCCCCTCGCCGCTGGGGAAAAATTGGATCGGCCGGGCCCCCCTTTGGCCACGCCCCCTTTCAACCCCTTTGGCCACGCCCCCTTTCCCCTTTGGCCACGCCCCTTTAGCAACGCCCCCTTTGGCCACGCCCCCTTCCCCCCTTTGGCCATGCCCACTTCCCTACTTTGGCCACGCCCCCTCCCCCCTCCTTGGCCACGCTCCCTTCCCCTTTGGCCATGCCTGCTTTCCCCCCTTTGGCCATGCCCCCCTTTGGCCACGCCCCCTTTGGCCACGCCCCCTTTTCCCCTTTGGCCACGCCCCCTTTTCACCCTTTTGGCCACGCCCCCTTTCCCCCTTTTGGCCACGCCCCCTTTCCCCCTTTGGCCACGCCCCCTTCCCCCTTTGGCCACGTCCCCTTTCCCCCTTTGGCTACGCCCCCTTTCCCCCTTTGGCCACGCCCCCTTTCCCCCTTTGGCCACGCCCCCTTTGGCCATGCCCCTTCCCCCTTTGGCCACGCCCTCCCCCTTTGGCCACGCCCCTTCCCCCTGACCACGCCCCCTTCCCCCCTTTGGCCACGCCCCCTTTGGCCACACCCCTTTCCCCCTTTAGGCCACGCCCCCTTTGGCCACACCCTTTCCCCTTTGGCCACACCCACTTCCCCCATTCGGCCACGCCCCATTTGGCCACTCCCCCTCCCCTTTGGCCATGCCCCTTTTCCCCTTAGGCCACCCCCTTCCCCCTTTGGCCACGCCACGCCCCCTTTGGCCACGCCACGCCCCCTTTGGCCACGCCCCCTTTGGCCACGCCCCTTTCTCCCCTTTGGCCACGCCCCTTTGGCCACGCCCCTTTCTCCCCTTTGGCCACGCCCCTTTGGCAACGCCCCCTTCCCCCCTTTGGCCACGCCCCTTTGGCAACGCCCCCTTCCCCCTTTGGCCATGCCCCTTTGGCAACGCCCCCTTTGGCCACGCCCCCTTCCCCCTTTGGTCACGCCCCCTTTGGCCACGCCCCCTTCCCCCTTTGGCCACGCCTCCTTTGGCCACGCCCCATTTCTCCCCTTTGGCCACGCCCCCTGTGACCACGCCCCCTTCTCCCCTTGGGCCACGCCCCTTTGGCAACGCTCCTTTGGCCACGCCCCCTTTCTCCCCTTTGGCCACGCCCCCTGTGGCCACGCCCCCTTCCCCCATTGGCCACGCCCCCTTTGGCCACGCCCCTTCCCCTTTGGCCACGCCCCCTTTCCCCGTTGGCCACGCCCCCTTTGGCCATGCCCCCTTTGGCCATGCCCCCTTTCCCTCCCTTTTCTCACGCCCCCTTTGGCCATGCCCCCTTTCCCTCCCTTTTCTCACGCCCCCCTTTGGCCACGCACCCTTCCCCCTATGGCCACGCCCCTTCCCCCTTTGGCCACGCCCCCTTTCCCCCTTTGACCACGCCCCCTTTGGCCACGCCCCCTCCCCCTTTGGCCACACCCCCTTTGGCCACGCCCCTTCCCCCTCTGGCCACTACCCCTTCCCCCTTTGGCCACGCCCCCTCCCCCTTTGGCCACGCCCCCTTCCCCCTTTGGTCACGCCCCTTTGGCCACGCCCCCTTCCCCCTTTGGCCACGCCCCCTTCCCCCTTCCCCCTTTGGCCACGCCCCTTTGGCCACGCCCCCTTCCCCCTTTAGCCACGCCCCTTTGGCCACACCCCCTTCCCCCTTTGGCCACTCCCCCTTCCCCCTGTGGTCACGCCCCCTTTCCCTCGTTGGCGACGCCCCTTTGACAACGCCCCCTTTTCCTCCCTTTTGTCACGCCCCCTTTGGCCACGCCCCCTTCCCCCTATGGCCACGCCCCCTTCCCACCTTTGGCCACGCCCCCTTCCCGCCCCTTTCCCCTTTGGCCACGCCCCCTTCCCCCTTTGGTCATGCCCCTTTGGTCATGCCCCTTCCCCCTTTGGCCACGCCCCCTTCCCCTTTGGCCACGCCCCCTTTGGCCACACCCACTTCCCTCCCTTTTGTCACGCTCCCCTTTGGCCACGCACCCTTCCCCCTATGGCCACGCCCCCTTCCCCCTTTGGCCACGCCCCCTTCCCCCTTTGGCCACGCCCCCTTTGGCACGCCCCTTCCCCCTCTGGCCACGCCCCCTTCCCCCTTTGGTCATGCCCCTTTGGTCATGCCCCTTCCCCCTTTGGCCACGCCCCCTTCCCCTTTGGCCACGCCCCTTTGGCCACACCCACTTCCCCCTTTGGCCATGCCCCCTTTGGCCACGCCCCTTCCCCCTTTGGCCATGCCCCTTTGGCCATGCCCCTTCCCCCTTTAGCCACGCCCCCTTGGCCACGCCCCCTTCCCCTTTGGCCACGCCCATTTTCCCCTTTGGCCACACCCCTTTGGCCACGCCCCTCTGGCCACGCCCCCTTTCCCTTTGGCAACGCCCCCTTTCCCCTTTGGCCATGCCCCCTTTGGCCATGCCCCCTTTCCCTCCCTTTTGTCACGCCCCCCTTTGGCCATGCCCCCTATGGCCACGCCCCATTCCCCCCTTTGGCCACGCCCCCTTTGGCAACGCCCCCTTGCCCCTTTTCCCCATTTGGCCACGCCGCCTTGGCCACGCCCCCATCCCCTTTGGTCACGCCCCCTCCCCTTTGGCCACGCCCCCTTTGGCCACGCCCCTTCCCCCTCTGGCCACACCCCCTTCCCCCTTTGGCCACGCCCCCTTTGGCCACGCCCCCTCCCCTGTGGTCACGCCTGTGGTCACGCCCCCTTTGGCCACGCCCCTTTTCCCCCTTTGGCCACGCCCCTTTTGTCACGCCCCTTTGGCCACGCCCCTTCCACATTTGGCCACGCCCCTTCCACATTTGGCCACGCCCCTTTGGCCACGCCCCCTTTGGCCGCGCCCCCTTTGGCCACGCCCCCTTTCCCCACTTTGGCCACGCCCCCTTTTCTCCCCTTTGGCCATGCCCCTTTCCCTCCCTTTGGTCACGCCCCCCTTGGCCACGCCCCCTTTCCCCTTTGGCCACGCCCCTTTCCCCCTTTGGCCACACCCCTTTTGTCACGCCCCTTTGGCCACGCCCCTTCCCCATTTGGCCACGCCCCCTTTGGCCACGCCCCTTTGGCCACGCCCCCTTTCCCCACTTTGGCCACGCTCCCTTTTCTCCCCTTTGGCCACGCTCCCTTTTCTCCCCTTTGGCATGCTCCCTTTTCTCCCCTTTGGCCATGCCCCTTTCCCACCTTTGGCCACATCCCCTTCCCCCCCCTTTGGCCACGCCCCCTTTTCCCCTCGCCGCCGGGGAATAATTGGATCGGCCGGGCCCCCCCTTTGGCCACGCCCCCTTTTCCCCTCGCCGCCGGGGAAAAATTTGATCGGCCGGGCCCCCCCTTTGGCCACGCCCACTTTTCCCCTCGCCGACAGGGAAAAATTGGATCGGCCGGGCCCCCCTTTGGCCACGCCCTCTTTTCCCCTCGCCACCGGCGAAAAATTGAATCGGCCGGGCCCCCCTTTGGCCACGCCCCCTTCCCCACCTTGGCCACGCCCCCTTTCAACCCCTTTGGCCACGCCCCCTTTCCCCTTTGGCCACGCCACTTTGGCCACGCCCCCTTTGGCCACGCCCCCTTCCCCCTTTGGCCATGCCCACTTCCCTACTTTGGCCACGCCCCTTCCCCCCTCCTTGGCCACGCTCCCTTCCCCTTTGGCCATGCCCGCTTTCCCCCCTTTGGCCATGCCCCCCTTTGGCCACGCCCCCTTTGGCCACACCCCCTTTTCCCCTTTGGCCACGCCCCCTTTTCCCCCTTTTGGCCACGTCCCCTTTCCCCCTTTGGCCACGCCCCCTTCCCCCTTTGGCCACGCCCCCTTTCCCCCTTTGGCTACGCCCCCTTTCCCCCTTTGGCCACGCCCCCTTTCCCCCTTTGGCCACGCCCCCTTTGGCCATGCCCCTTCCCCCTTTGGCCACGCCCTCCCCCTTTGGCCACGCCCCTCCCCTTTGGCCACGCCCCTTCCCCCTGACCACGCCCCCTTTCCCCCTTTGGCCACGCCCCCTTTAGGCCACGCCCCCTTTGGCCACACCCTTTCCCCTTTGGCCACACCCACTTCCCCCTTCGGCCACGCCCCATTTGGCCACGCCCCCTCCCCTTTGGCCATGCCCCTTTTCCCCTTAGGCCACGCCCCCTTTGGCCACGCCCCTTTGGCCACCCCCTTCCCCCTTTGGACACGCCACGCCCCCTTTAGCCACGCCCCCTTTGGCCACGCCCCTTTTCCCCCTTTGGCCACGCCCCTTTCTCCCCTTTGTTCACGCCCCTTTGGCCACGCCCCCTTCCCCCCTTTGGCCACGCCCCTTTGGCAACGCCCCCTCCCCCCTTTGGCCATGCCCCTTTGGCAACGCCCCCTTTGGCCACGCCCCCTTCCCCCCTTTGGTCACGCCCCCTTTGGCCACGCCCCCTTCCCCCTTTGGCCACGCCTCCTTTGGCCACGCCCCCTTTGGCCACGCCCCCTTTCCCCGTTGGCCACGCCCCTTTTGCCATGCCCCCTTTGGCCATGCCCCCTTTCCCTCCCTTTTCTCACGCCCCCCTTTGGCCACGCACCCTTCCCCCTATGGCCACGCCCCTTCCCCCTTTGGCCACGCCCCCTTTCACCCTTTGACCACGCCCCCTTTGGCCACGCCCCCTCCCCCTTTGGCCACACCCCCTTTGGCCACGCCCCTTCACCCTCTGGCCACTACCCCTCCCCCCTCTGGCCACTACCCCTTCCCCCTCTGGCCACTACCCCTTCCCCCTGTGGCCACGCCCCCTTTGGCCACGCCCCCTCCCCCTGTGGTCACGCCCCCTTCCCCCTTTGGCCACGCCCCTTTGGCCACGCCCTTTTTGGCCACGGCCCCTTTCCCTCCCTTTTGTCACGCCCCCTTGACCATGCCCCCTTCCCCCGTTGGCCACGCCCCTTTTCCCCCTTTGGCCACGCCCCCTTCCCCCTTTGGTCACGCCCCTTTGGCCACGCCCCCTTCCCCCTTTGGCCACGCCCCCTTCCCCCTTCCCCCTTTGGCCACGCCCCTTTGGCCACGCCCCATTCCCCCTCCCCCCTTTAGCCACGCCCCTTTGGCCACACCCCCTTCCCCCTTTGGCCACTCCCCCTTCCCCCTGTGGTCACGCCCCCTTTCCCTCGTTGGCGACGCCCCTTTGACAACGCCCCCTTTTCCTCCCTTTTGTCACGCCCCCCTTTGGCCACGCCCCCTTCCCCCTATGGCCACGCCCCCTTCCCACTATGGCCACGCCCCCTTCCCACCTTTGGCCACGCCCCCTTCCCCCTATGGCCACGCCCCCTTCCCCTTTGGCCACGCCCCTTCCCCCCTTTGGCCACGCCCCCTTTGGCATCGCCCCTTTCCCCCTTTGGCCACGCCCCTTTGGCCATGCCCCCTTTGCCCACGCCCCCTTTCCCACGTTGGCCACGCCCCCTTTGGCCACGACCCCTTTCCCTCCCTTTTGTCACGCTCCCCTTTGGCCATGCCCCCTTCCCCCTATGGCCACACCCCCTTTCCCCTTTGGCCACGCCCCGTTCCCCCTTTGGCCACGCCCCCTTTGGCCACGCCCCCTCCCCCTGTGGTCACGCCCCCTTCCCCCTTTGGCCACGCCCCCTTTGGCCACGGCCCCTTTCCCTCCCTTTTGTCACGCACCCTTGACCATGCCCCCTTCCCCCGTTGGCCACGCCCCTTTTCCCCCTTTGGCCACGCCTCCTTCCCCCTTTGGTCACGCCCCTTTGGCCACGCCCCCTTCCCCCTTTGGCCACGCCCCCTTCCCCCTTTGGCCACGCCCCTTTGGCCACGCCCCATTCCCCCTCCCCCTTTAGCCACGCCCCTTTGGCCACACCCCCTTCCCCCTTTGGCCACTCCCCCTTCCCCCTGTGGTCACGCCCCCTTTCCCTCGTTGGCGACGCCCCTTTGACAACGCCCCCTTTTCCTCCCTTTTGTCACGCCCCCCTTTGGCCACGCCCCCTTCCCCCTATGGCCACGCCCCCTTCCCACCTTTGGCCACGCCCCCTTCCCCCTATGGCCACGCCCCCTTCCCCTTTGGCCACGCCCCTTCCCCCCTTTGGCCACGCCCCCTTTGGCATCGCCCCTTTCCCCCTTTGGCCACGCCCCTTTGGCCATGCCCCCTTTGCCCACGCCCCCTTTCCCACGTTGGCCACGCCCCCTTTGGCCACGACCCCTTTCCCTTTGGCCACGCCCCCTCCCCCTTTGGCCACGCCCCCTCCCCCTTTGGCCACGCCCCCTCCCCCTTTGGCCACGCCCCCTCCCCCTTTGGCCATGCCCCTTTGCCCCTTTGGCCACGCCCCCTTTGGCCACGCCCCCTTTGGCCACAGCCCCTTTCACCCCTTTGGCCACGCCCCCCTGTGCCTACGCCCCCTTCCCCCTCTGGCCACGACCCCTTCCCCCCTTTGGCCACGACCTTTTGGCCACGCCCCCTTCCCCCGTTGGCCACGCCCCCTTCCCCCTTTGGCCACGCCCCTTTGGCCACGCCCCATTCCCCCTTTGGTCACGCCCCCTTTGGCCACGCCCTTTTTGGCCACGGCCCCTTTCCCTCCCTTTGGTCAGGCCCCCTTGGCCACACCCCTTCCCCTTTGGCCACGCCCCTTTCCCCTTTGGCCACGCCCCTTTGGCCACGCCCCTCTGGCCACGCCCCCTTTCCCTTTGGCAACACCCCCTTTCCCTTTTGGCCATGCCCCCTTTGGCCATGCCCCCTTTCCCTCCCTTTTGTCACGCCCTCTTTGGCCATGCCCCCTATGGCCACGCCCCATTCCCCCCTTTGGCCACGCCCCCTTTGGCAACGCCCCCTTGCCCCTTTTCCCCATTTGGCCACGCCGCCTTGGCCACGCCCCCATCCCCTTTGGTCACGCCCCCTTTGGCCACGCCCCTTCCCCCTCTGGCCACGCCCCCTCCCCTGTGGTCACGCCCCCTTTGACCACGCCCCTTTTCCCCCTTTGGCCACGCCCCTTTTGTCACGCCCCTTTGGCCACGCCCCTTCCACATTTGGCCACGCCCCTTTGGTCACGCCCCCTTTGGCCGCGCCCCCTTTGGCCACGCCCCCTTTGGCCACGCCCCCTTTGGCCACGCCCCCTTTCCCCACTTTGGCCACGCCCCCTTTTCTCCCCCTTGGCCATGCCCCTTTCCCTCCCTTTGGTCACGCCCCCTTGGCCACGCCCCCTTTCCCCTTTGGCCACGCCCCTTTCCCCTTTGGCCACACCCCTTTTGTCACGCCCCTTTGGCCACGCCCCTTCCCCATTTGGCCATGCCCCCTTTGGCCACGCCCCCTTTGGCCACGCCCCCTTTCCCCACTTTGGCCACGCTCCCTTTTCTCCCCTTTGGCCACGCTCCCTTTTCTCCCCTTTGGCCATGCTCCCTTTTCTCCCCTTTGGCCATGCTCCCTTTTCTCCCCTTTGGCCATGCCCCTTTCCCACCTTTGGCCACATCCCCTTCCCCCCCCTTTGGCCACGCCCCCTTTTCCCCTCGCCGCCGGGGAATAATTGGATCGGCCGGGCCCCCCCTTTGGCCACGCCCCCTTCCCCCCTTTGGCCACGCCCCCTTTTCCCCTCGCCGCCGGGGAAAAATTGGATCGGCCGGGCCCTCCCCTTTGGCCACACCCATTTTTCCCCTCGCCGCCGGGAAAAATTGGATCGGCCGGGCCCCCCCTTTGGCCACGCCTTCTTTTCCCCTCGCCGACAGGGAAAAATTGGATCGGCCGGGCCCCCCTTTGGCCACGCCCACTTTTCCCCTCGCCACCGGCGAAAAATTGAATCGGCCGGGCCCCCCCTTTGGCCACGCCCCCTTCCCCACCTTTGGCCACGCCCCTGCCCCCTTTGGCCACGCCCCCTTTCCCCCTTGCCGCCGGGGAAAAATTTGATCGGCCGGGCCCCCCCTTAGGCCACGCCCACTTTTCCCCTCGCCACCGGCGAAAAATTGAATTGGCCGGGCCCCCCCTTTGGCCATGCCCCCTTCCCCCTTTTGGCCACGCCCCCTCCCCCCTTAGGCCACTTTTCCCCTCGCTGCCGGGGAAAATTTTGATCGGCCGGGCCCCCCCTTTGGCCACGCCCACTTTTCCCCTCGCCGACAGGGAAAAATTGGATCGGCCGGGCCCCCCTTTGGCCACGCCCTCTTTTCCCCTCGCCACCGGCGAAAAATTGAATCGGCCGGGCCCCCCTTTGGCCACGCCCCCTTCCCCACCTTGGCCACGCCCCCTTCCCCACCTTTGGCCACGCCCCCTTTCCCCCTTTGGCCATGCCCCCTTAACCCCTTTGGCCATGCCCCCTTTCCCCCTCGCCGCCGGGAAAAAATTGGATCGGCCGGGCCCCCCCTTTGGCCACGCCCCCTTTCCCCTTTGGCCATGCCCCCTTTCCCCCCTTTTGCCACGCCCCTTTACCCCTCGCCGACGGGGAAAAATTGGATCGGCCGGGCCCCCCCTTTGGCCATGCCCCCTTCCCCCTTTTGGCCACGCCCCCTCCCCCCATTGGCCACGCCCCCTTTCCCCCCTTTGGCCACGCCCCCTTTTCCCCTCGCCGCCGGGGAAAAATTGGATCGGCCGGGCCCTCCCCTTTGGCCACACCCATTTTTCCCCTCGCCGCCGGGAAAAATTGGATCGGCCGGGCCCCCCCTTTGGCCACGCCTTCTTTTCCCCTCGCCGACAGGGAAAAATTGGATCGGCCGGGCCCCCCTTTGGCCACGCCCACTTTTCCCCTCGCCACCGGCGAAAAATTGAATCGGCCGGGCCCCCCCTTTGGCCACGCCCCCTTCCCCACCTTTGGCCACGCCCCTGCCCCCTTTGGCCACGCCCCCTTTCCCCCTTGCCGCCGGGGAAAAATTTGATCGGCCGGGCCCCCCCTTAGGCCACGCCCACTTTTCCCCTCGCCACCGGCGAAAAATTGAATTGGCCGGGCCCCCCCTTTGGCCATGCCCCCTTCCCTCTTTTGGCCACGCCCCCTCCCCCCTTAGGCCACTTTTCCCCTCGCTGCCGGGGAAAAATTGGATCGGCCGGGCCCCCCCTTTAGCCACGCCCACTTTTCCCCTCGCCGACAGGGAAAAATTGGATCGGCCGGGCCCCCCTTTGGCCACGCCCTCTTTTCCCCTCGCCACCGGCGAAAAATTTAAACGCCCGGGCCCCCCTTTGGCCACGCCCCCTTCCCCACCTTTGGCCACGCCCCCTTCCCCACCTTTGGCCACGCCCCCTTTCCCCCTTTGGCCATGCCCCCTTAACCCCTTTGGCCATGCCCCCTTAACCCCTTTGGCCATGCCCCCTTTTCCCCCCGCCGCCGGGAAAAAATTGGATCAGCCGGGCCCCCCCTTTGGCCACACCCACTTTTCCCCTCGCCGCCGTGAAAAATTGGATCGGCCGGGCCCCCCCTTTGGCCATGCCCCCTTCCCCCTTTTGGCCACGCCCCCTCCCCCCTTTGGCCACGCCCCCTTTCCCCCTTTGGCCACGCCCCCTTTTCCCCTCGCCGCCGAGGAAAAATTGGATCGGCCGGGCCCTCCCCTTTGGCCACATCCATTTTTCCCCTCGCCGCCGGGGAAAAATTTGATCGACCGGGCCCCCCCTTTGGCCACGCCTTCTTTTCCCCTCGCCGACAGGGAAAAATTGGATCGGCCAGGCCCCCCTTTGGCCACGCCCACTTTTCCCCTCGCCACCGGCGAAAAATTGAATCGGCCGGGCCCCCCCTCTGGCCACGCCCCCTTCCCCACCTTTGGCCACGCCCCCTGCCCTTTTGGCCACGCCCCCTTCCCCCCTTTGGCCATGCCCCCTTTCCACCTCGCCGCCGGGAAAAAATTGGATCGGCCGGGGTCCCCCCTTTGGCCACACCCACTTTTCCTCTCGCTGCCGGGGAAAAATTGGATCGGCCAGGCCCACCCTTTGGCCACGCCCCCTTTCCCCCCTTTGGCCACGCCCATTTTCCCCTCGCCGCCGGGGGAAAATTGGATTGGTCCGGGCTCCCCCCTTTGACCACGCCCCCTTCCCCCTTTGGCCACGCCCCCTTTCCCCATTTGGCCACGCCCCCTTTTCCCCTCGCCGACGGGGGAAAATTGGATCAGCCGGGCCCCCCCTTTGGCCACGCCCCCTTTTCTCCTCACCGCCGGGGAAAAATTTGATCGGCCGGGCCCCCCCTTAGGCCACGCCCACTTTTCCCCTCGCCACCGGCGAAAAATTGAATTGGCCGGGCCCCCCCTTTGGCCATGCCCCCTTCCCCCTTTTGGCCACGCCCCCTCCCCCCTTAGACCACTTTTCCCCTCGCCGCCGGGGAAAAATTGGATCGGCCGGGCCCCCCCTTTGGCCACGCCCACTTTTCCCCTCGCCGACAGGGAAAAATTGGATCGGCCGGGCCCCACTTTGGCCACGCCCTCTTTTCCCCTCGCCACCGGCGAAAAATTGAATCGGCCGGGCCCCCCTTTGGCCACGCCCCCTTCCCCACCTTTGGCCACGCCCCCTTCCCCACCTTTGGCCACGCCCCTTTTCCCCCTTTGGCCATGCCCCCTTAACCCCTTTGGCCATGCCCCCTTTCCCCCTCGCCGCCGGGAAAAAATTGGATCGGCCGGGCCCCCCTTTGGCCACGCCCCTTTTCCCCTCGCCGCCGGGGGAAAATTGGATTGGTCCGGGCTCCCCCCTTTGACCACGCCCCCTTCCCCCTTTGGTCACGCCCCCTTTCCCCCTTTGGACACGCCCCCTTTTCCCCTCGCCGACGGGGAAAAATTGGATCAGCCGGGCCCCCCTTTGGCCACGCCCACTTTTCCCCTCGCCGCCGGGAAAAATTGGATCGGCTGGGCCCCCCCTTTGGCCATGCCCCCTTCCCCCTTTTGGCCACGCCCCCTCCCCCCTTTGGCCACGCCCCCTTTCCCCCCTTTGGCCACGCCCCCTTTTCCCCTCGCCGCCGGGGAAAAATTGGATCGGCCGGGCCCTCCCCTTTGGCCACACCCATTTTTCCCCTCGCCGCCGGGGAAAAATTGGATCGGCCGGGCCCCCCCTTTGGCCACGCCTTCTTTTCCCCTCGCCGACAGGGAAAAATTGGATCGGCCGGGCCCCCCTTTGGCCACGCCCCCTTTCCCCCCTTTGGCCACGCCCCTTTTCCCCTCGCCGCCGGGGGAAAATTGGATTGGTCCGGGCTCCCCCCTTTGACCACGCCCCCTTCCCCCTTTGGCCACGCCCCCTTTCCCCCTTTGGCCACGCCCCCTTTTCCCCTCGCCGACGGGGGAAAATTGGATCAGCCGGGCCCCCCCTTTGGCCACGCCCACTTTTCCCCTCGCCGCCAGGGAAAAATTGGATCGGCCGGGCCCCCGCTTTGGCCACGCCCCCTTCCCCCCTTTGGCCACACCCCCTTCCCCCCTTTTAGCCACACCCCTTCCCCTTTTGACCACGCCCCTTCCCCTTTGGCCATGCCCCTTTGGCCACGCCCCCTTCCCCCTTTGGCCACGCCTCCTGTGGCCACGCCACCCTTCCCCCCTTTGGCCACGCCCCCTTCCCCCTTTGGCCACGCCCCATTCGGGCACGCCCCCTTTGGCTACGCCCCCTTTGGCTACGCCCCCTTTGGCCACGCCCCCTTTGGCCACGCCCCCTTTGGCATCACCCCGTTCCCCCTTTGGCCACGCCCCCTTTCCCCCTTTGGCCACGCCCCCTTTCCCCTTTGGCCACGCCCCCTTTCCCCTTTGGCCACGCCCCCTTTGGCCACGCCCCCTTTGGCCACGCCCCTTCCCCCTCTGGCCACGCCCCTCCCCCTGTGGTCACGCCTCCTTTCCCCCCCTTTGGCCACGCCCTTTTTGGCCACGGCCCCTTTCCCTCCCTTTGGTCATGCCCCCTTTGGCCACACCCATTTGGTCACGCCCCTTTGGCCACGCCCCCTTTGGCCACGCCCCCTTTGGCCATGCCCCCTTTCCCTTTGGCCACGTCCCTTTCCCCTTTGGCCACGCCCCCTTTCCCCTTTGGCCACGTCCCCTTTCCCCTTTGGCCACGCCCCCTTTCCCCTTTGGCCACGCCCCCTTTTCTCCCCATTGGCCATGCCCCTTTCCCCATATTTGGCCACACCCCCTTCCCCCCCTTTGGCCACGCCCCCTTTCCCCCTCGCCGCCGGGGGAAAATTGGATCGGCCGGGCCCCCCCTTTGGCCACGCCCCCTTTTCCCCTCGCCGCCGGGGAAAAATTGGATCGCCGGGCCCCCCCTTTGGCCACTTTTCGCCTTGGCCACGCCCCTTTCCCCCGTTGGCCATGCCCCCTTTGGCCACGCCCCGTTTCTCCCCTTTGACCACGCCCCTTTGGCCACGCCCCCTTCCCCATTTGGCCACGCCCCCTTCCCCCTTTGGCCACGCCCCCTTCCCCCTTTGGCCACGCCCCCTTCCCCCTTTGGCCACGCCCCCTTCCCCCTTTGGCCACGCCCCTTCCCCCTATGGCCACGCCCCCTCCCCCTATGGCCACGCCCCCTTTGGCAACGCCCCTTGCCCCCTTTCCCCTTTGGCCACGCCCCCATTCCCCTTTGGCCACGCCCCCTCCCCCTTTGGTCACGCCCCTTCCCCCTCTGGTCACGCCCCCTCCCCCTCTGGTCACGCCCCCTCCCCCCTTTGGCCACGCCCCCTTTTGCCACGCCCCCTCCCCCTGTGGTCACGCCCCCTTTGGCCACGGCCCTTTTCCCTCCCTTTGGTCACGCCCCCTTCCCCCTTTGGCCACGCCCCTTTTCCCCCTTTGGTCACGCCCCTTTTCCCCCTTTGGTCACGCCCCTTTGGCCACGCCCCTTCCCCCTTTTGCCACGCCCCCTTGGCCACGCCCCATTTGGCCACGCCCCCTTTCCCTTTGGCCACGCCCCCTTTCCCTTTGGCCACGCCCCCTTTCCTTTGGCCATGCCCCCTTTCCCTTTGGCCACGCCCCCTTACCCCCTTTGGCCACGCCCCCTTTTCCCCTCGACGCCGGGGAAAAATTGGATCGGCCGGGCCCCCCCTTTGGCCACGCCCCCTTTTCCCCTCGCCGCCGGGGAAAAATTTGAACGTCCGGGCCCCCCCTTTGGCCACTTTTCCCCTCGCCGCCGGGAAAAATTGGATCGGCCGGGCCCCCCCTTTGGCCATGCCCCCTTCCCCCTTTTGGCCACGCCCCCTTCCCCATTTGGCCACGCCCCCTTTCCCCCCTTTGGCCACGCCCCCTTTTCCCCTCGCCGCCAGGGAAAAATTGGATCGGCCGGGCCCTCCCCTTTGGCCACACCCATTTTTCCCCTCGCCGCCGGGGAAAAATTGGATCGGCTGGGCCCCCCTTTGGCCACGCCCCCTTCCCCACCTTTGGCCACGCCCCCTGCCCCCTTTGGCCACGCCCCTTCCCCCTCTGGTCACGCCCCCTCCCCCCTTTGGCCACGCCCCCTTTGGCCACGCCCCCTCCCCCTGTGGTCACGCCCCCTCCCCCTGTGGTCATGCCCCCTTCCCCCTTTGGCCACGCCCCCTTTGGCCACGCCCCCTTTGGCCACGCCCCCTTTGACCACGCCCCCTTTGGCCACGCCCCCTTTGGCCACGCCCCTTCCCCCTTGGGCCACGCCCCCTTTGGCATCGCCCCTTTTTCCCCTTTGGCCACGCCCCCTTCCCTTTGGCCACGCCCCCTTTCCCTTTGGCCACGCCCCCTTTGGCCACGCCCCCTTTGGCCACGCCCCTTTCCCCTCTGGCCATTCCCCTTCCCCTTTGGCCACGCCCCCTTTGGCCACGCCCTTTTTAGCCACGGCTCCTTTCCCTCCCTTTGGTCACGCCCCCTTGGTCACGCCCCCTTCCCCTTTGGCCACGCCCCTATTCACCCTTTGGCCACGCCCCTTTGGTCACGCCCCTTTGGCCACGCCCCCTTTGGCCATGCCCCCTTTCCCTCCCTTTTGTCACGCCCCCCTTTGGCCACGCCCCCTTCCCCCCTTTGGCTATGCCCCCTTTGGCCACGCCCCCTTCCCCCTTTGGCATCCCCCCTTTGGCAAGGCCCCTTTGGCCATGCCCCATTCCCCCTGTGGCCACGCCCCCTTTCCCTTTGGCCACACCCCCTTTGGCCTCACCCCTCCCCCTTTGGCCATGCCTCCTTTGGCCACGCCCCCTTTCTCCATTTTCTCCCCTTTGGCCACGCCCCCTGTGGCCACGCCCCCTGTGGCCACGCCCCCTTCCCCCTTTGGCCTCGCCCCTTCCCCCTTGGTCACGCCCCCTTTGGCCACTCCCCCTTCCCCCTTTGGCCACTCCCCCTTTGGCCACGCCCCTTCCCCCTTTGGCCATGCCCCCTTTCCCCCTTTGGCCACGCCCCCCTTTGCCCACGCCCCTTCCCCCTTTGGCCACGCCCCTTTCCTCTCTTTGGCCACGCCCCCCCTTTCTCCCTTTTCTCCCCTTTGGCCACGCCCCCTGTGGCCACGCCCCTTCCCCCTTTTGCCACGCCCCCTTTTCCATCCTTTGGCCACGCCCCCTTCACCTTTGGCCATGCCCCATTTGGCCACACCCCCTTCCCCCTTTGGCCACGCCCCCTTCCCCCTTTGGCCACACCCCCTTCCCCCTTTGGTCACGCCCCCTTACCCCTTTGGCCACGCCCCCTTTTCCCCTCGCCGACTTGGAAAAATTGGATCGCCCGGGCCCCCCCTTTGCCCACGCCCCTTCCCCCTTTGGCCACGCCCCTTTCCTCTCTTTGGCCACGCCCCCCCTTTCTCCCTTTTCTCCCCTTTGGCCACGCCCCCTGTGGCCACGCCCCTTCCCCCTTTTGCCACGCCCCCTTTTCCATCCTTTGGCCACGCCCCCTTCACCTTTGGCCATGCCCCATTTGGCCACACCCCCTTCCCCCTTTGGCCACGCCCCCTTCCCCCTTTGGCCACACCCCCTTCCCCCTTTGGTCACGCCCCCTTACCCCTTTGGCCACGCCCCCTTTTCCCCTCGCCGACTTGGAAAAATTGGATCGCCCGGGCCCCCCCTTTGGCCACGCCCACTTTTCCTCTCTTTTGTCACGCCCCCTTTGGCCACGCCCCCTTCCCCCCTTTGGCCATGCCCCCTTTGGCCACGCCCCCTTCCCCCTTTGGCATCCCCCTTTGGCCACGCCCCTTTGGCCATGCCCCCTTCCCCCTGTGGCCACGCCCCCTTTCCCTTTGGCCACGCCCCCTTTGGCCTTGCCCCTCCCCCTTTGGCCACGCCTCCTTTGGCCATGCCCCCTTTCTTCCTTTTCTCCCCTTTGGCCACACCCCCTTCCCCCTTTGGCCACGCCCCCTTCCCCTCTTTGGCCACACCCCCTTCCCCCTTTGGTCACGCCCCCTTACCCCTTTGGCCACGCCCCCTTCCCCCCTTTGGCCACGCTCCTTTCCCCCTTTCGCCACGCCCCTTTGGCCATGCCCCCTTCCCCCCTTTGGCCACACCCCCTTCCCCCTTTGGCCACGCCCCCTTCCACCCTTTGGCCACACCCCCTTCCCCCTTTGGCCACGCCCCCTTATTCCCCTTTGGCCACGCCCCCTTTTCCCCTCGCCGACTTGGAAAAATTGGATCGCCCGGGCCCCCCCTTTGGCCACGCCCACTTTTCCTCTCGCCGCCGGGGAAAAATTGGATCGGCCGGGGCCCCCCCTTTGGCCACGCCCCCTTTTCCCTCCTTTGGCCACGCCTCCTCTTCCCCCCTTTGGCCACGCCCCCTTTTCCCCCCTTTGGCCATGCCCCCTTTTCCCTCCTTTGCCCCCGCCCCCTTCCCCCTTTGGTCACACCCCCTTCCCCCCTTTGGCCACGCTCCTTTCCCCCTTTCGCCACGCCCCTTTGGCAGCGCCCCCTTCCCCCTTTGGCCACGCCCCCTTTATCCCCTTTGGCCATGCCCCCTTTGGCTACTCCCCCTTTCCCTACTTTGGCCACGTCCCCTCCCCCCCTTTGGCCATGCCCCCTCCCCCTTTGGCCTCGCCCCCTTTCCCCCCTTGGCCATGCCCCCTTTGGCCACGCCCCTCCCCCCTTTGGCACGCCCCCTTTGGCCACGCCCCCTTTCCCCCCCTTTGGCCACTCCCCCTTCCCCCTTTGGCCACGCCCCCTTTCCCCCCCTTTGGCCATGCTCCCTCCCCCTTTGGCCTCGCCCCCTTTCCCCCCTTGGCCACGCCCCCTTTGGCCACGCCCCTCCCCCCTTTGGCACGCCCCCTTTGGCAACGCCCCCTTTGGCCACGCCCCCTTTGGCCACGCCCCCTTTGGCCACACCCCCTTTGGCCACGCCCCCTTTGGCCACGCCCCCTTTGGCCACGCCCCCTTTGGCCACGCCCCTTTGGCCACGCCCCTTTGGCCACGCCCCTTTGGCCACGCCCCTTTCTCCCCTTTGGCCACGCCCCTTTGGCCACGCCCCTTTCCCCTTTGGCCACGCCCTTCCCCTTTGGCCACGCCCCCTTCACCCCTTTGGCCACGACCACTTTTCCCCTCGCCGACGGGGAAAAATTGGATCGGCCGGGCCCCCCTTTGGCCACGCCCACTTTTCCCCTCGCCACCGGCGAAAAATTGAATCGGCCGGGCCCCCCTTTGGCCACGCCCCCTTCCCCACCTTTGGCCACGCCCCCTGCCCCCTTTGGCCACGCCCCTTCCCCCTCTGGTCACGCCCCCTCCCCCCTTTGGCCACGCCCCCTTTGGCCACGCCCCCTCCCCCTGTGGTCACGCCCCCTCCCCCTGTGGTCATGCCCCCTTCCCCCTTTGGCCACGCCTCCTTTGGCCACGCCCTTTTTGGCCACGGCCCCTTTCACTCCCTTTGGTCATGCCCCCCTTGGCCACGCCCCCTTCCCCCTTTGGCCACGCCCCTTTTCCCCCTTTGGTCACACCCTTTTGTCACGCCCCTTTGGCCACGCCCCTTTGGCCACGCCCCTTCCCCCTTTGGCCACGCCCCCTTTGGCCACGCCCCCTTTCACTTTGGCCACGCCCCCTTTCCCCTCTTTGGCCACGCCCCCTTTTCCCCTCACTGCCGGGGAAAAATTGGATCGGCCGGGCCCCCCCCTTTGGCCACGCCCCCTTTTCCCCTCGCCGCCGGGAAAAAATTTGAACGTCCGGGCCCCCCCTTTGGCCACTTTTCCCCTTGGCCCCTGGTAAAAATTGGATCGCCCGGGCCCCCCTTTTGGCCACGCCCCCTTCCCCCTTTTGGCCACGCCCCCTTTTCCCCTCGCCGCCGGGGGAAAATTGGATCGGCCGGGCCCCCCCTTTGGCCACTTTTCCCCTCACCGCCGGGAAAAATTGGATCGGCCGGGCCCCCCCTTTGGCCATGCCCCCTTCCCCCTTTTGGCCACGCCCCCTTCCCCCTTTGGCCACGCCCCCTTTTCCCCTCGCCGCCGGGGGAAAATTGGATCGGCCGGGCCCTCCCCTTTGGCCACACCCATTTTTCCCCTCGCCGCCGGGGAAAAATTGGATCGGCCGGGCCCCCCCTTTGGCCACGCCCACTTTTCACCTCGCCGACGGGGAAAAATTGGATCAGCCGGGCCCCCTTTGGCCACGCCCACTTTTCCCCTCGCCGCCAGGGGAAAATTGGATCGGCTGGGCCCCCCTTTGGCCACGCCCCCTTCCCCCCTTTGGCCACACCCCTTCCCCTTCTGGCCACGCCCCCTTTCCCCCCTTTGGCCACGCCCTCTTTTCCCCTCGCCGACGGGGAAAAATTGGATCAGCCGGGCCCCCCTTTAGCCACGCCCACTTTTCCCCTCGCCGCCGGGGAAAAATTGGATCGGCCAGGCCCCCTCTTTGGCCACGCCCCCTTCCCCCCCTTTGGCCACACCCCCTTCCCCCCTTTGGCCACACCCCCTTCCCCCTTTGGCCACGCCCCCTTATTCCCCTTTGGCCACGCCCCCTTTTCCCCTCGCCGACTTGGAAAAATTGGATCGCACGGGCCCCCCCTTTGGCCACGCCCACTTTTCCCTCCTTTGGCCACGCCTCCTTCCCCCCTTTGGCCACGCCCTCTTTTCCCTCCTTTGGCCATGCCCCGTTTCCCCTCGCGGCCGGGGGAAAATTGGATCGTCCGGGGCCCCCCTTTGGCCACGACCCCTTTTCCCTCCTTTTCCCCCGCCCCCTTCCCCCCTTTGGCCACGCCCCCTTACCCCTTTGGCCACGCCCCCTTACCCATTTGGCCACGCCCCCTTCCCCCCTTTGGCCACGCCCCCTCCCCCCCTTTGGCCACGCCCCCTTCCCCCCTTTGGCCACGCCCCCTTTCCCCCCTTTGCCCATGCCCCCTCCCCCTTTGGCCATGCCCCCTCCCCCTTTGGCCTCGCCCCCTTTCCCCCCTTGGCCATGCCCCCTTTGGCCACGCCCCTCCCCCTTTGGCACGCCCCCTTTGGCCACGCCCCCTTTCCCCCTTTGGCCACGCCCCCTTTTCCCCTCGCCGACGGGGAAAAATTGGATCAGCTGGACCCCCCCTTTGGCCACGCCCACTTTTCCCCTCGCCGCCGGGGAAAAATTGGATCGGCCGGGGCCCCCCCTTTGGCCACGCCCCCTTTTCCCTCCTTTGGCCACGACTCCTTCCCCATTGGCCACGCCCCCTTACCCCTTTGGCCACGCCCCCTTCCCCCCTTTGGCCACGCTCCTTTCCCCCTTTCGCCACGCCCCTTTGGCCACGCCCCCTTTGGCCACGCCTGCTTTATCCCCTTTGGCCATGCCCCCTTTGGCTACTCCCCCTTTCCCTACTTTGGCCACGCCCCCTCCCCCCCTTGGCCACACTCCCTTCCCCTTTGAACACGCCTCCACTTTGGCCATGCCCCCTTTGGCCCCTTTTCCCCCTTTTGGCCACACCCCCTTCCCCCTTTGGCCACGGCCCCTTTCCCCCCTTTGGCCATGCCCCCTCCCCCTTTGGCCTCGCCCCCTTTCCCCCCATGGCCACGCCCCCTTTGGCCACGCCCCTCCCCCTTTGGCCACGCCCCTCCCCTTTGGCACGCCCCCTTTGGCCACGCCCCCTTTCCCCCTTTGGCATGCCCCCTTTGGCCACGCCCCTTTCTCCCCTTTGGCCACGCCCCTTTGGCCACGCCCATTTCTCCCCTTTGGCCATGCCCCTTTGGCCACGCCCCCTTCCCCCCTTTGGCCACGCCCCCTTTCCCCCTTTGGCCACGCCCCTTAACCCCTTTGGCCACGCCCCCTTCACCCCTTTGGCCACGCCCCCTTCACCCCTTTGGCCACGCCCCCTTTTTCCTCTTTTGGCCACGCCCCCGTCCCCCCGTTGGCAACGCCCTCATTCCCCCCGTTGGCAACGCCCCCTTTCCCCCCTTTGGCCTCGCCCCCTTTCCCCCCTTTGGCCTCGCCCCCTTTTTCCCCCTTTGGCCACGCCCACTTTTCCCCTCGCCGCCAGGGGAAAATTGGATCGGCTGGGCCCCCCCTTTGGCCACGCCCCCTTCCCCCCTTTGGCCACACCCCTTCCCCTTCTGGCCACGCCCCCTTTCCCCCCTTTGGCCACGCCCCCTTTTCCCCTTGTCGACGGGGAAAAATTGGATCAGCCGGGCCCCCCCTTTAGCCACGCCCACTTTTCCCCTCGCCGCCGGGGAAAAATTGGATCGGCCAGGCCCCCTCTTTGGCCACGCCCCCTTCCCCCCATTGGCCACACCCCCTTCCCCCCCTTTGGCCACGCCCCCTTATTCCCCTTTGGCCACGCCCCCTTTTCCCCTCGCCGACTTGGAAAAATTGTATCGCACGGGCCCCCCCTTTGGCCACGCCCACTTTTCCCCTCGCCGCCGGGGAAAAATTGGATCGGCCGGGGCCCCCCCTTTGGCCACGCCCACTTTTCCCTCCTTTGGCCACGCCTCCTTCCCCCCTTTGGCCACGCCCCCTTTTCCCTCCATTGGCCATGCCCCGTTTCCCCTCGCGGCCGGGGAAAAATTGGATCGTCCGGGGCCCCCCTTTGGCCACGCCCCCTTTTCCCTCCTTTGCCCCCGCCCCCTTCCCCCCTTTGGCCACGCCCCCTTACCCCTTTGGCCATGCCCCCTTCCCCCCTTTGGCCACGCTCCTTTCCCCCTTTGGCCACGCCCCTTTGGCCACACCCCCTTCCCCCTTTGGCCACGCCCCCTTTCCCCCCTTTGGCCATGCCCCCTCCCCCTTTGGCCATGCCCCCTCCCCCTTTGGCCTCGCCCCCTTTCCCCCCTTGGCCATGCCGCCTTTGGCCACGCCCCCTTTGGTCACGCCCCTCCCCCTTTGGCACGCCCCCTTTGGCCACGCCCCCTTTTCCCCTCGCCGCCGGGGAAAAATTGGATCGGCTGGGCCCCCTCTTTGGCCACGCCCCCTTCCCCCCTTTGGCCACACCCCCTTCCCCCCTTTGGCCACACCCCCTTCCCCCATTGGCCACGCCCCCTTCCCCCCTTTGGCCACGCTCCTTTCCCCCTTTCGCCACGCCCCGTTGGCCACGCCCCCTTTGGCCACGCCTGCTTTATCCCCTTTGGCCATGCCCCCTTTGGCTACTCCCCCTTTCCCTACTTTGGCCACGCCCCCTCCCCCCCTTGGCCACACTCCCTTCCCCTTTGGACACGCCTCCACTTTGGCCACGCCCCCTTTGGCCCCTTTTCCCCCTTTTGGCCACACCCCCTTTCCCCCCTTTGGCCATGCCCCCTCCCCCTTTGGCCTCGCCCCCTTTCCCCCCTTGGCCACGCCCCCTTTGGCAACGCCCCCTTTGGCCACGCCCCTCCCCCTTTGGCACGCCCCCTTTGGCCACGCCCCCTTTCCCTCTTTGGCACGCCCCCTTTGGCCACGCCCCTTTCTCCCCTTTGGCCACGCCCCTTTGGCCACGCCCATTTCTCCCCTTTGGCCATGCCCCTTTGGCCACGCCCCCTTCCCCTTTGGTCACGCCCTTTTTCCCCCTTTGGCCACGCCCCCTTCCCCTTTGGCCACGCCCCTTCCCCTTTGGCCACGCCCCCTTCACCCCTTTGGCCACGCCCCCTTTTTCCTCTTTTGGCCACACCCCCTTTCCCCTTTGGCCACGCCCCCTCCCCTGTGGTCACGCCCCCTTCCCCCTCTGGCCACGCCCCCTTCCCCCTTTGGCCACTTCCCTTTCTCCCCTTTGGCCACGCCCCTTTGGCCACGCCCCTTTCCCCTTTGGCCACGCCCTTCCCCTTTGGCCACGCCCCCTTCACCCCTTTGGCCACGCCCCCTTCACCCCTTTGGCCACGCCCCCTTTTTCCTCTTTTGTCCACGCCCCCGTCCCCCCGTTGGCAACGCCCTCATTCCCCCCGTTGGCAACGCCCCCTTTCCCCCTTTGGCCTCGCCCCCTTTTTCCCCCTTTGGCCACGCCCCCTTCCCCCTTTGGCCACGCCCCCTCCCCCTTTGGCCACGCCCCTTTGGCCACGCCCCCTTTGACCATGCCCCCTTTGGTCACGCCCCTTCCCCCTTTGGCCACGCCCCCTTCACCCTTTGGCCACGCCCCCTTCCCCCTTGGCCACGCCCCCTTTGGCCACACCCCTTCCCCCTTTGGCCACGCCCCTTCCCCCTTTGGCCACGCCCCCTTCCCCCTTTTGGCCATGCCCCCTTACCCCTTTTGGCCACGCCCCCTTTCCCCCTTTGCCCACGCCCCCTTTCCCCCTTTGCCCACGCCCCCTGAGGCCATGCCCCTGTAACGGACCGTTTCACTTACAAGAGGATAAAACCCAGTTTAGGCGATAATCCCCTTTCCAGATGCACAGGCAGCTACTGCAAACACCATTCTCCCGACTGTAGACACACGAACACTGAATCCGAGAAACCTTTAAAATTCTCCCAAGCATATGAATGCTGTAGACCATTGAATAGGAACCATGCGAATAGGCTTGTACTCCTAGCAGTCAACTGGAACAGCATGCAATAAATCCTTCCCCCAATAATGAGACGACACATCACTTTGAGGGTAAAACAGGAACTCTCGACTGGCTCATCCAGCCTGGCTTTTATTACATGAGTACACATACAGGCCACACCCAGGGGGAGGCATAAAAGAACCAATGACATAGATGTTACCTCCCACACATCCCCTCCCCTTAGTGTGACACATAATCCCATTATGCATACAGTGTAAAATGTACTTTTACACAACTTTCATAACTTTAAAACCATACATCACATCCGCATAAAAATACATATCCACAATCAATCCATTCAGGGGAACAACATATTAAAAAATGGCATGAATCCGACCAGGGGTTCAAAAGTTACTAAAAGTATCTTTTGTCCCCCCTGTCTGGCAGAAAAACATCCCCACAATGCACCCTGGCTTCCTCCCTTCTGCCCTGGAGTTAATTGGAGAAGTAATCCAATTATCCAGGACTAGAGGCAGACTCCATTAACCACATGGTTGCAAAACGACATAAAACACTTTAAAATACATAAAGTCACATTTTACACATAACACACAGACATTTCACATATCCCCAGATAGCTGGGATCTGAGCGCACAAAACTACCGAATAGCGCGCAGATCCTATTCACACAGTACAATTGCCATGGAGCTAAAGTCTTTCCCATAGTCTTTCATTATATGAATAGGCTCCATGGTATAGCTATCTGGGGTATTACATTCCCATAAAGTCTGGTCCATAGTCCAAAGGCAAGAGGCGGGCAATCAGCCCCCTCCAAGGACACGTGGCGAGGTCGGTTTCGCCACAGCCCCCTTCCCCCCTTTGGCCACGCCCCCTTCCCCCTTTGGCCACGCTTCCTTTCCCCCTTTGGCCACGCCCCTTCCCCTTTGGCCACGCCCCCTTCCCCCTTTGGCCACGCCCCCGCCCCCTTTGGCCACGCCCCCTTTGGCCACGCCCCCTTTGGCCACGCCCCTTCCCCTTTGGCCACGCCGCCTTTGGCAACGCCCCCTTCCCCCTTTGGCATCGCCCCTTTTCCCCCTTTGGCCACACCCCCTTTCCCCTTTGGCCACGCCCCCTTCACCCTTTGGCCACGCCCCCTTCCCCCTTGGCCACGCCCCCTTTGGCCACGCCCCTTCCCCCTTTGGCCACGCCCCTTCCCCCTTTGGCCACGCCCCCTTCCCCCTTTGGCCACGCCCCTTCCCCCTTTGGCCACGCCCCCTTCCCCCTTTTGGCCATGCCCCCTTACCCCTTTTGGCCACGCCCTCTTTTCCCCTCGCCGCCGGGGAAAAATTGGATCAGCCGGGCCCCCCCTTTAGCCACGCCCACTTTTCCCCTCGCCGCCGGGGAAAAATTGGATCGGCCAGGCCCCCTCTTTGGCCACGCCCCCTTCCCCCCCTTTGGCCACACCCCCTTCCCCCCCTTTGGCCACACCCCCTTCCCTCTTTGGCCACGCCCCCTTTTCCCCTCGCCGACTTGGAAAAATTGGATCGCACGGGCCCCCCCTTTGGCCACGCCCACTTTTCCCCTCACCGCCGGGGAAAAATTGGATCGGCCGGGGCCCCCCCTTTGGCCACGCCCCCTTTTCCCTCCTTTGGCCACATCTCCTTCCCCCCTTTGGCCACGCCCCCTTTTTCCTCCTTTGGCCATGCCCCGTTTCCCCTCGCGGCCGGGGGAAAATTGGATCGTCCGGGGCCCCCCTTTGGCCACGCCCCCTTTTCCCTCCTTTGTTCCCGCCCCCTTCCCCCATTTGGCCACGCCCCCTTACCCCTTTGGCCACGCCCCCTTACCCCTTTGGCCACGCCCCCTTCCCCCCTTTGGCCACGCTCCTTTCCCCCTTTGGCCACGCCCCTTTGGCCACACCCCCTTCCCCCTTTGGCCACGCCCCCTTTCCCCCCTTTGGCCATGCCCCTTTGGCCATGCCCCCTCCCCCTTTGGCCTCGCCCCCTTTCCCCCCTTGGCCATGCCCCTTTGGCCACGCCCCCTTTGGTCACGCCCCTCCCCCTTTGGCACGCCCCCTTTGGCCACGCCCCCTTTCCCCCTTTGGCCACGCCCCCTTTTCCCCTCGCCGCCGGGGAAAATTTTGATCGGCCGGGCCCCCCCTTTGGCCACGCCCACTTTTCCCCTCGCCGACAGGGAAAAATTGGATCGGCCGGGCCCCCCTTTGGCCACGCCCTCTTTTCCCCTCGCCACCGGCGAAAAATTGAATCGGCCGGGCCCCCCTTTGGCCACGCCCCCTTCCCCACCTTGGCCACGCCCCCTTCCCCACCTTTGGCCACGCCCCCTTTCCCCCTTTGGCCATGCCCCCTTAACCCCTTTGGCCATGCCCCCTTTCCCCCTCGCCGCCGGGAAAAAATTGGATCGGCCGGGCCCCCCCTTTGGCCACGCCCCCTTTCCCCCCTTTTGCCACGCCCCTTTACCCCTCGCCGACGGGGAAAAATTGGATCAGCCGGGCCCCCCCTTTGGCCACGCCCACTTTTCCCCTCGCCGCCGGGAAAAATTGGATCGGCCGGGCCCCCCCTTTGGCCATGCCCCCTTCCCCCTTTTGGCCACGCCCCCTCCCCCCTTTGGCCATGCCCCCTTTCCCCCCTTTGGCCACGCCCCCTTTTCCCCTCGCCGCCGGGGAAAAATTGGATCGGCCGGGCCCTCCCCTTTGGCCACACCCATTTTTCCCCTCGCCGCCGGGAAAAATTGGATCGGCCGGGCCCCCCCTTTGGCCACGCCTTCTTTTCCCCTCGCCGACAGGGAAAAATTGGATCGGCCGGGCCCCCCTTTGGCCACGCCCACTTTTCCCCTCGCCACCGGCGAAAAATTGAATCGGCCGGGCCCCCCCTTTGGCCACGCCCCCTTCTCCACCTTTGGCCACGCCCCCTGCCCCCTTTGGCCACGCCCCCTTTTCCCCTCGCCACCGGGGAAAAATTTGATCGGCCGGGCCCCCCCTTAGGCCACGCCCACTTTTCCCCTCGCCACCGGCGAAAAATTGAATTGGCCGGGCCCCCCCTTTGGCCATGCCCCCTTCCCCCTTTTGGCCACGCCCCCTCCCCCCTTAGGCCACTTTTCCCCTCGCTGCCGGGGGAAAATTGGATCGGCCGGGCCCCCCCTTTAGCCACGCCCACTTTTCCCCTCGCCGACAGGGAAAAATTGGATCGGCCGGGCCCCCCTTTGGCCACGCCCTCTTTTCCCCTCGCCACCGGCGAAAAATTTAAACGCCCGGGCCCCCCTTTGGCCACGCCCCCTTCCCCACCTTTGGCCACGCCCCCTTTCCCCCTTTGGCCATGCCCCCTTAACCCCTTTGGCCATGCCCCCTTTTCCCCTCGCCGCCGGGAAAAAATTGGATCAGCCGGGCCCCCCCTTTGGCCACGCCCACTTTTCCCCTCGCCGCCGTGAAAAATTGGATCGGCCGGGCCCCCCCTTTGGCCATGCCCCCTTCCCCCTTTTGGCCACGCCCCCTCCCCCCTTTGGCCACGCCCCCTTTCCCCCCTTTGGCCATGCCCCCTTTTCCCCTCACCGCCGAGGAAAAATTGGATCGGCCTGGCCCTCCCCTTTGGCCACACCCATTTTTCCCCTCGCCGCCGGGGAAAAATTTGATCGACCGGGCCCCCCCTTTGGCCACGCCTTCTTTTCCCCTCGCCGACAGGGAAAAATTGGATCGGCCGGGCCCCCCTTTGGCCACGCCCACTTTTCCCCTCGCCACCGGCGAAAAATTGAATCGGCCGGGCCCCCCCTCTGGCCACGCCCCCTTCCCCACCTTTGGCCACGCCCCCTGCCCTTTTTGGCCACGCCCCCTTCCACCCTTTGGCCATGCCCCCTTTCCACCTCGCCGCCGGGAAAAAATTGGATCGGCCGGGGTCCCCCCTTTGGCCACACCCACTTTTCCTCTCGCTGCCGGGGAAAAATTGGATCGGCCAGGCCCACCCTTTGGCCACGCCCCCTTTCCCCCCTTTGGCCACGCCCATTTTCCCCTCGCCGCCGGGGGAAAATTGGATTGGTCCGGGCTCCCCCCTTTGACCACGCCCCCTTCCCCACCTTGGCCACGCCCCCTTCCCCACCTTTGGCCACGCCCCCTTTCCCCACCTTTGGCCACGCCCCCTTTCCCCCTTTGGCCATGCCCCCTTAACCCCTTTGGCCATGCCCCCTTTCCCCCTCGCCGCCGGGAAAAAATTGGATCGGCCGGGCCCCCCCTTTGGCCACGCCCCCTTTCCCCTTTGGCCATGCCCCCTTTCCCCCCTTTTGCCACGCCCCTTTACCCCTCGCCGACGGGGAAAAATTGGATCAGCCGGGCCCCCCCTTAGGCCACGCCCACTTTTCCCCTCGCCGCCGGGAAAAATTGGATCGGCCGGGCCCCCCCTTTGGCCATGCCCCCTTCCCCCTTTTGGCCACGCCCCCTCCCCCCTTTGGCCACGCCCCCTTTCCCCCCTTTGGCCACGCCCCCTTTTCCCCTCGCCGCCGGGGAAAAATTGGATCGGCCAGGCCCTCCCCTTTGGCCACACCCATTTTTCCCCTCGCCGCCGGGAAAAATTGGATCGGCCGGGCCCCCCCTTTGGCCACGCCTTCTTTTCCCCTCGCCGACAGGGAAAAATTGGATCGGCCGGGCCCCCCTTTGGCCACGCCCACTTTTCCCCTCGCCACCGGCGAAAAATTGAATCGGCCGGGCCCCCCCTTTGGCCACGCCCCCTTCCCCACCTTTGGCCACGCCCCCTGCCCCCTTTGGCCACGCCCCCTTTTCCCCTCGCCGCCGGGGAAAAATTTGATCGGCCGGGCCCCCCCTTAGGCCACGCCCACTTTTCCCCTCGCCACCGGCGAAAAATTGAATTGGCCGGGCCCCCCCTTTGGCCATGCCCCCTTCCCCCTTTTGGCCACGCCCCCTCCCCCCTTAGGCCACTTTTCCCCTCGCTGCCGGGGAAAAATTGGATCGGCCGGGCCCCCCCTTTAGCCACGCCCACTTTTCCCCTCGCCGACAGGGAAAAATTGGATCGGCCGGGCCCCCCTTTGGCCACGCCCTCTTTTCCCCTCGCCACCGGCGAAAAATTTAAACGCCCGGGCCCCCCTTTGGCCACGCCCCCTTCCCCACCTTTGGCCACGCCCCCTTTCCCCCTTTGGCCATGCCCCCTTAACCCCTTTGGCCATGCCCCCTTTTCCCCTCGCCGCCGGGAAAAAATTGGATCAGCCGGGCCCCCCCTTTGGCCACGCCCACTTTTCCCCTCGCCGCCGTGAAAAATTGGATCGGCCGGGCCCCCCCTTTGGCCATGCCCCCTTCCCCCTTTTGGCCACGCCCCCTCCCCCCTTTGGCCACGCCCCCTTTCCCCCCTTTGGCCACGCCCCCTTTTCCCCTCGCCGCCGAGGAAAAATTGGATCGGCCGGGCCCTCCCCTTTGGCCACACCCTTTTTTCCCCTCGCCGCCGGGGAAAAATTTGATCGACCGGGCCCCCCCTTTGGCCACGCCTTCTTTTCCCCTCGCCGACAGGGAAAAATTGGATCGGCCGGGCCCCCCTTTGGCCACGCCCACTTTTCCCCTCGCCACCGGCGAAAAATTGAATCGGCCGGGCCCCCCTCTGGCCACGCCCCCTTCCCCACCTTTGGCCACGCCCCCTGCCCTTTTTGGCCACGCCCCCTTCCCCCCTTTGGCCATGCCCCCTTTCCACCTCGCCGCCGGGAAAAAATTGGATCGGCCGGGGTCCCCCCTTTGGCCACACCCACTTTTCCTCTCGCTGCCGGGGAAAAATTGGATCGGCCAGGCCCACCCTTTGGCCACGCCCCCTTTCCCCCCTTTGGCCACACCCACTTTTCCTCTCGCTGCCGGGGAAAAATTGGATCAGCCGGGCCCCCCCTTTGGCCACGCCCACTTTTCCCCTCGCCGCCGGGAAAAATTGGATCGGCCGGGCCCCCCCTTTGGCCATGCCCCCTTCCCCCTTTTGGCCACGCCCCCTCCCCCCTTTGGCCACGCCCCCTTTCCCCCCTTTGGCCACGCCCCCTTTTCCCCTCGCCGCCGGGGAAAAATTGGATCGGCCGGGCCCTCCCCTTTGGCCACACCCATTTTTCCCCTCGCCGCCGGGAAAAATTGGATCGGCCGGGCCCCCCCTTTGGCCACGCCTTCTTTTCCCCTCGCCGACAGGGAAAAATTGGATCGGCCGGGCCCCCCTTTGGCCACGCCCACTTTTCCCCTCGCCACCGGCGAAAAATTGAATCGGCCGGGCCCCCCCTTTGGCCACGCCCCCTTCCCCACCTTTGGCCACGCCCCCTGCCCCCTTTGGCCACGCCCCCTTTTCCCCTCGCCGCCGGGGAAAAATTTGATCGGCCGGGCCCCCCCTTAGGCCACGCCCACTTTTCCCCTCGCCACCGGCGAAAAATTGAATTGGCCGGGCCCCCCCTTTGGCCATGCCCCCTTCCCCCTTTTGGCCACGCCCCCTCCCCCCTTAGGCCACTTTTTCCCTCGCTGCCGGGGAAAAATTGGATCGGCCGGGCCCCCCCTTTAGCCACGCCCACTTTTCCCCTCGCCGACAGGGAAAAATTGGATCGGCCGGGCCCCCCTTTGGCCACGCCCTCTTTTCCCCTCGCCACCGGCGAAAAATTTAAACGCCCGGGCCCCCCTTTGGCCACGCCCCCTTCCCCACCTTTGGCCACGCCCCCTTTCCCCCTTTGGCCATGCCCCCTTAACCCCTTTGCCCATGCCCCCTTTTCCCCTCGCCGCCGGGAAAAAATTGGATCAGCCGGGCCCCCCCTTTGGCCACGCCCACTTTTCCCCTCTTCGCCGTGAAAAATTGGATCGGCCGGGCCCCCCCTTTGGCCATGCCCCCTTCCCCCTTTTGGCCACGCCCCCTCCCCCCTTTGGCCACGCCCCCTTTCCCCCCTTTGGCCACGCCCCCTTTTCCCCTCGCCGCCGAGGAAAAATTGGATCGGCCGGGCCCTCCCCTTTGGCCACACCCTTTTTTCCCCTCGCCGCCGGGGAAAAATTTGATCGACCGGGCCCCCCCTTTGGCCACGCCTTCTTTTCCCCTCGCCGACAGGGAAAAATTGGATCGGCCGGGCCCCCCTTTGGCCACGCCCACTTTTCCCCTCGCCACCGGCGCAAAATTGAATCGGCCGGGCCCCCCCTCTGGCCACGCCCCCTTCCCCACCTTTGGCCACGCCCCCTGCCCTTTTTGGCCACGCCCCCTTCCCCCCTTTGGCCATGCCCCCTTTCCACCTCGCCGCCGGGAAAAAATTGGATCGGCCGGGGTCCCCCCTTTGGCCACACCCACTTTTCCTCTCGCTGCCGGGGAAAAATTGGATCGGCCAGGCCCACCCTTTGGCCACGCCCCCTTTCCCCCCTTTGGCCACGCCCATTTTCCCCTCGCCGCCGGGGGAAAATTGGATTGGTCCGGGCTCCCCCCTTTGACCACGCCCCCTTCCCCACCTTGGCCACGCCCCCTTCCCCCTTTGGCCACGCCCCCTTTCCCCATTTGGCCACGCCCCCTTTTCCCCTCGCCGACGGGGGAAAATTGGATCAGCCGGGCCCCCCCCTTTGGCCACGCCCCCTTTTCCCCTCGCCGCCGGGGGAAAATTTGATCGGCCGGGCCCCCCCTTAGGCCACGCCCACTTTTCCCCTCGCCACCGGCGAAAAATTGAATTGGCCGGGCCCCCCCTTTGGCCATGCCCCCTTCCCCCTTTTGGCCACGCCCCCTCCCCCCTTAGGCCACTTTTCCCCTCGCTGCCGGGGAAAAATTGGATCGGCCGGGCCCCCCCTTTGGCCACGCCCACTTTTCCCCTCGCCGACAGGGAAAAATTGGATCGGCCGGGCCCCCCTTTGGCCACGCCCTCTTTTCCCCTCGCCACCGGCGAAAAATTGAATCGGCCGGGCCCCCCTTTGGCCACGCCCCCTTCCCCACCTTTGGCCACGCCCCCTTCCCCACCTTTGGCCACGCCCCCTTTCCCCCTTTGGCCATGCCCCCTTAACCCCTTTGGCCATGCCCCCTTTCCCCCTCGCCGCCGGGAAAAAATTGGATCGGCCGGGCCCCCCCTTTGGCCACGCCCCTTTTCCCCTCGCCGCCGGGGGAAAATTGGATTGGTCCGGGCTCCCCCTTTGGCCATGCCCCCTTCCCCCTTTTGGCCACGCCCCCTCCCCCCTTTGGCCACGCCCCCTTTCCCCCCTTTGGCCACGCCCCTTTGCCCCTCGCCGCCGGGGGAAAATTGGATTGGTCCGGGCTCCCCCCTTTGACCACGCCCCCTTCCCCCTTTGGCCACGCCCCCTTTCCCCCTTTGGCCACGCCCCCTTTTCCCCTCGCCGACGGGGGAAAATTGGATCAGCCGGCCCCCCCCTTTGGCCACGCCCACTTTTCCCCTCGCCGCCAGGGAAAAATTGGAACGGCCGGGCCCCCGCTTTGGCCACGCCCCTTTGGCCACGCCCCCTTCCCCCTTTGGCCACGCCTCCTGTGGCCACGCCCCCTTCCCCCCTTTGGCCACGCCCCCTTCCCCCTTTGGCCACGCCTTATTCGGGCACGCCCCCTTTGGCTACACCCCCTTTGGCCACGCCCCCTTTGGCCACGCCCCCTTTGGCATCACCCCTTTCCCCCTTTGGCCACGCCCCCTTTCCCCCTTTGGCCACGCCCCCTTTCCCCTTTGGCCACGCCCCCTTTGGCCACGCCCCCTTTGGCCACGCCCCTTCCCCCTCTGACCACGCCCCCTCCCCCTGTGGTCACGCCTCCTTTCCCCCCCTTTGGCCACGCCCTTTTTGGCCACGGCCCCTTTCCCTCCCTTTGGTCATGCCCCCTTTGGCCACACCCATTTGGTCACGCCCCTTTGGCCACGCCCCCTTTGGCCACGCCCCCTTTGGCCATGCCCCCTTTCCCTTTGGCCACGTCCCTTTCCCCTTTGGCCACGCCCCCTTTCCCCTTTGGCCACGCCCCCTTTCCCCTTTGGCCACGCCCCCTTTTCTCCCCATTGGCCATGCCCCTTTCCCCATATTTGGCCACACCCCCTTCCCCCCCTTTGGCCACGCCCCCTTTCCCCCTCGCCGCCGGGGAAAAATTGGATCGGCCGGGCCCCCCCTTTGGCCACGCCCCCTTTTCCCCTCGCCGCCGGGGAAAAATTGGATCGCCGGGCCCCCCCTTTGGCCACTTTTCGCCTTGGCCACGCCCCTTTCCCCCGTTGGCCATGCCCCCTTTGGCCACGCCCCGTTTCTCCCCTTTGACCACGCCCCTTTGGCCACTCCCCCTTCCCCCTTTGGCCACGCCCCCTTCCCCCTTTGGCCACGCCCCCTTCCCCCTTTGGCCATGCCCCCTTCCCCCTTTGGCCACGCCCCTTCCCCCTATGGTCACGCCCCCTTCCCCCTATGGCCACGCCCCCTTTGGCAACGCCCCTTGCCCCCTTTCCCCTTTGGCCACGCCCCCATTCCCCTTTGGCCACGCCCCCTCCCCCTTTGGTCACGCCCCTTCCCCCTCTGGTCACGCCCCCTCCCCCTCTGGTCACGCCCCCTCCCCCCTTTGGCCACGCCCCCTTTTGCCACGCCCCCTCCCCCTGTGGTCACGCCCCCTTTGGCCACGCCCCCTTTGGCCACGGCCCCTTTCCCTCCCTTTGGTCACGCCCCCTTCCCCCTTTGGCCACGCCCCTTTTCCCCCTTTGGTCACGCCCCTTTTCCCCCTTTGGTCACGCCCCTTTGGCCACGCCCCTTCCCCCTTTTGCCACGCCCCCTTGGCCACGCCCCATTTGGCCACGCCCCTTTACCTTTGGCCACGCCCCCTTTCCCTTTGGCCACGCCCCCTTTCCCTTTGGCCACGCCCCCTTTTCCCCTCGACGCCGGGGAAAAATTGGATCGGCCGGGCCCCCCCTTTGGCCACGCCCCCTTTT
Source organism: Pelobates fuscus (assembly GCF_036172605.1). Classification (NCBI taxonomy): domain Eukaryota; kingdom Metazoa; phylum Chordata; class Amphibia; order Anura; family Pelobatidae; genus Pelobates; species Pelobates fuscus. Next base: position 127,374 of record NW_026961979.1, on the reverse strand, counting down.
CCCCTCGCCGCCGGGGAAAAATTTGAACGTCCGGGCCCCCCCTTTGGCCACTTTTCCCCTCGCCGCCGGGAAAAATTGGATCGGCCGGGCCCCCCCTTTGGCCATGCCCCCTTCCCCCTTTTGGCCACGCCCCCTTCCCCCTTTGGCCACGCCCCCTTTCCCCCCTTTGGCCACGCCCCCTTTTCCCCTCGCCGCCAGGGAAAAATTGGATCGGCCGGGCCCTCCCCTTTGGCCACACCCATTTTTCCCCTCGCCGCCGGGGAAAAATTGGATCGGCTGGGCCCCCCTTTGGCCACGCCCCCTTCCCCCTTTGGCCACGCCCCTTCCCCCTCTGGTCACGCCCCCTCCCCCCTTTGGCCACGCCCCCTTTGGCCACGCCCCCTCCCCCTGTGGTCACGCCCCCTCCCCCTGTGGTCATGCCCCCTTCCCCCTTTGGCCACGCCCCCTTTGGCCATGCCCCCTTTGACCACGCCCCATTTGGCCACGCCCCCTTTGGCCACGCCCCTTTCCCCCTCTGGCCACGCCCCTTTCCCCTTTGGCCACGCCCCTTTCCCCTTGGGCCACGCCCCTTCCCCCTTGGGCCACGCCCCCTCCCCCTTGGGCCACGCCCCCTTCCCTTTTGCCACGCCCCCTTCCCCTTTGGCCACGCCCCCTTTGGCCACGCCCCTTTCCCCTCTGGCCATTCCCCTTCCCCTTTGGCCACGCCCCCTTTGGCCACGCCCTTTTTAGCCACGGCTCCTTTCCCTCCCTTTGGTCACGCCCCCTTGGTCACGCCCCCTTCCCCTTTGGCCACGCCCCTATTCACCCTTTGGCCACGCCCCTTTGGTCACGCCCCCTTCCCCCTTTGGCCACGCCCCTTCCCCCTCTGGTCACGCCCCCTCCCCCCTTTGGCCACGCCCCCTTTGGCCACGCCCCCTCCCCCTGTGGTCACGCCCCCTCCCCCTGTGGTCATGCCCCCTTCCCCCTTTGGCCACGCCCCCTTTGGCCATGCCCCCTTTGACCACGCCCCATTTGGCCACGCCCCCTTTGGCCACGCCCCTTTCCCCCTCTGGCCACGCCCCTTTCCCCTTTGGCCACGCCCCTTTCCCCTTGGGCCACGCCCCTTCCCCCTTGGGCCACGCCCCCTCCCCCTTGGGCCACGCCCCCTTCCCTTTTGCCACGCCCCCTTCCCCTTTGGCCACGCCCCCTTTGGCCACGCCCCTTTCCCCTCTGGCCATTCCCCTTCCCCTTTGGCCACGCCCCCTTTGGCCACGCCCTTTTTAGCCACGGCTCCTTTCCCTCCCTTTGGTCACGCCCCCTTGGTCACGCCCCCTTCCCCTTTGGCCACGCCCCTATTCACCCTTTGGCCACGCCCCTTTGGTCACGCCCCTTTGGCCACGCCCCCTTTGGCCATGCCCCCTTTCCCTCCCTTTTGTCACGCCCCCCTTTGGCCACGCCCCCTTCCCCCCTTTGGCTATGCCCCCTTTGGCCATGCCCCATTCCCCCTGTGGCCACGCCCCCTTTCCCTTTGGCCACACCCCCTTTGGCCTCACCCCTCCCCCTTTGGCCATGCCTCCTTTGGCCACGCCCCCTTTCTCCATTTTCTCCCCTTTGGCCATGCCCCCTGTGGCCACGCCCCCTGTGGCCACGCCCCCTTCCCCATTTGGCCACGCCCCCTTCCCCCTTTGGTCACGCCCCCTTTCCCCCTTTGGCCTCGCCCCTTCCCCCTTGGTCACGCCCCCTTTGGCCACGCCCCCTTCCCCCTTTGGCAACTCCCCCTTTGGCCACGCCCCTTCCCCTTTGGCCATGCCCCCTTTCCCCCTTTGGCCACGCCCCCCTTTGCCCACGCCCCTTCCCCCTTTGGCCACGCCCCTTTCCTCTCTTTGGCCACGCCCCCCCTTTCTCCCTTTTCTCCCCTTTGGCCATGCCCCCTGTGGCCACGCCCCCTTCCCCCTTTTGCCACGCCCCCTTTTCCATCCTTTGGCCACGCCCCCTTCACCTTTGGCCATGCCCCATTTGGCCACACCCCCTTCCCCCTTTGGCCACGCCCCCTTCCCCCTTTGGCCACACCCCCTTCCCCCTTTGGTCACGCCCCCTTACCCCTTTGGCCACGCCCCCTTTTCCCCTCGCCGACTTGGAAAAATTGGATCGCACGGGCCCCCCCTTTGGCCACGCCCACTTTTCCTCTCTTTTGTCACGCCCCCTTTGGCCACGCCCCCTTCCCCCCTTTGGCCATGCCCCCTTTGGCCACGCCCCCTTCCCCCTTTGGCATCCCCCTTTGGCCACGCCCCTTTGGCCATGCCCCCTTCCCCCTGTGGCCACGCCCCCTTTCCCTTTGGCCACGCCCCCTTTGGCCTTGCCCCCTCCCCCCTTTGGCCACGCCTCCTTTGGCCACGCCCCCTTTCTTCCTTTTCTCCCCTTTGGCCACGCCCCCTGTGGCCACGCCCCCTTCCCCCTTCGGCCACGCCCCCTTTTCCCTCCTTTGGCCACGCCCCCTTCCCCCTTTGGTCACGCCCCCTTACCCCTTTGGCCACGCCCCCTTCCCCCTTTGGCCACGCTCCTTTCCCCCTTTCGCCACGCCCCTTTGGCCATGCCCCCTTCCCCCCTTTGGCCACACCCCCTTCCCCCTTTGGCCACGCCCCCTTCCTCCCTTTGGCCACACCCCCTTCCCCCTTTGGTCACGCCCCCTTACCCCTTTGGCCACGCCCCCTTCCCCCCTTCCCCCCTTTGGCCACGCTCCTTTCCCCCTTTCGCCACGCCCCTTTGGCCATGCCCCCTTCCCCCCTTTGGCCACACCCCCTTCCCCCTTTGGCCACGCCCCCTTCCACCCTTTGGCCACACCCCCTTCCCCCTTTGGCCACGCCCCCTTATTCCCCTTTGGCCACGCCCCCTTTTCCCCTCGCCGACTTGGAAAAATTGGATCGGCCGGGGCCCCCCCTTTGGCCACGCCCCCTTTTCCCTCCTTTGGCCACGCCTCCTCTTCCCCCCTTTGGCCACGCCCCCTTTTCCCCCCTTTGGCCATGCCCCCTTTTCCCTCCTTTGCCCCCGCCCCCTTCCCCCTTTGGTCACGCCCCCTTCCCCCCTTTGGCCACGCTCCTTTCACCCTTTCGCCACGCCCCATTGGCAGCGCCCCCTTCCCCCTTTGGCCACGCCCCCTTTATCCCCTTTGGCCATGCCCCCTTTGGCTACTCCCCCTTTCCCTACTTTGGCCACGTCCCCTCCCCCCCTTTGGCCATGCCCCCTCCCCCTTTGGCCTCGCCCCCTTTCCCCCCTTGGCCACGCCCCCTTTGGCCACGCCCCTCCCCCCTTTGGCACGCCCCCTTTGGCCACGCCCCCTTCCCCCTTTGGCTACTCCCCCTTCCCCCTTTGGCCACGCCCCCTTTCCCCCCCTTTGGCCATGCCCCCTCCCCCTTTGGCCTCGCCCCCTTTCCCCTTTGGCCACGCCCCCTTTGGCCACGCCCCTCCCCCCTTTGGCACGCCCCCTTTGGCAACGCCCCCTTGCCCCCTTTGGCCACGCCCCCTTTGGCCACGCCCCCTTTGGCCACGCCCCCTTTGGCCACGCCCCTTTGGCCACGCCCCTTTGGCCACGCCCCTTTGGCCGCGCCCCATTCTCCCCTTTGGCCACGCCCCTTTGGCCACGCCCCTTTCCCCTTTGGCCACGCCCTTCCCCTTTGGCCACGCCCCCTTCACCCCTTTGGCCACGCCCCCTTTTTCCCCTCGCCGACGGGGAAAAATTGGATCGGCCGGGCCCCCCTTTGGCCACGCCCACTTTTCCCCTCGCCACCGGCGAAAAATTGAATCGGCCGGGCCCCCCTTTGGCCACGCCCCCTTCCCCACCTTTGGCCACGCCCCCTGCCCCCTTTGGCCACGCCCCTTCCCCCTCTGGTCACGCCCCCTCCCCCCTTTGGCCACGCCCCCTTTGGCCACGCCCCCTCCCCCTGTGGTCACGCCCCCTCCCCCTGTGGTCATGCCCCCTTCCCCCTTTGGCCACGCCTCCTTTGGCCACGCCCTTTTTGGCCACGGCCCCTTTCACTCCCTTTGGTCATGCCCCCCTTGGCCACGCCCCCTTCCCCCTTTGGCCACGCCCCTTTCCCCCCTTTGGTCACACCCTTTTGTCACGCCCCTTTGGCAACGCCCCTTCCCCCTTTGGCCACGCCCCCTTTGGCCACGCCCCCTTTCACTTTGGCCACGCCCCCTTTCCCCCCTTTGGCCACGCCCCCTTTTCCCCTCACTGCCGGGGAAAAATTGGATCGGCCGGGCCCCCCCCTTTGGCCACGCCCCCTTTTCCCCTCGTCGCCGGGAAAAAATTTGAACGTCCGGGCCCCCCCTTTGGCCACTTTTCCCCTTGGCCCCTGGTAAAAATTGGATCGGCCGGGCCCCCCCTTTGGCCATGCCCCCTTCCCCCTTTTGGTCACGCCTACTTCCCCCTTTTGGCCACGCCCCCTTTTCCCCTCGCCGCCGGGGGAAAATTGGATCGGCCGGGCCCCCCCTTTGGCCACTTTTCCCCTCACCGCCGGGAAAAATTGGATCGGCCGGGCCCCCCCTTTGGCCATGCCCCCTTCCCCCTTTTGGCCACGCCCCCTTCCCCCTTTGGCCACGCCCCCTTTTCCCCTCGCCGCCGGGGGAAAATTGGATCGGCCGGGCCCTCCCCTTTGGCCACACCCATTTTTCCCCTCGCCGCCGGGGAAAAATTGGATCGGCCGGGCCCCCCCTTTGGCCACGCCCACTTTTCCCCTCGCCGACGGGGAAAAATTGGATCAGCCGGGCCCCCTTTGGCCACGCCCACTTTTCCCCTCGCCGCCAGGGGAAAATTGGATCGGCTGGGCCCCCCTTTGGCCACGCCCCCTTCCCCCCTTTGGCCACACCCCTTCCCCTTCTGGCCACGCCCCCTTTCCCCCCTTTGGCCACGCCCTCTTTTCCCCTCGCCGACGGGGAAAAATTGGATCAGCCGGGCCCCCCCTTTAGCCACGCCCACTTTTCCCCTTGCCGCCGGGGAAAAATTGGATCGGCCAGGCCCCCTCTTTGGCCACGCCCCCTTCCCCCCCTTTGGCCACACCCCCTTCCCCCCTTTGGCCACACCCCCTTCCCCCTTTGGCCACGCCCCCTTTTCCCCTTGCCGACTTGGAAAAATTGGATCGCACGGGCCCCCCCTTTGGCCACGCCCACTTTTCCCTCCTTTGGCCACGCCTCCTTCCCCCCTTTGGCCACGCCCCCTTACCCCTTTGGCCACGCCCCCTTACCCTTTGGCCACGCCCCCTTCCCCCCTTTGGCCACGCCCCCTTCCCCCTTTGGCCACGCCCCCTTCCCCCCTTTGGCCACGCCCCTTTGGCCACACCCCCTTCCCCCTTTGGCCACGCCCCCTTTCCCCCCTTTGGCCATGCCCCCTCCCCCTTTGGCCATGCCCCCTCCCCCTTTGGCCTCGCCCCCTTTCCCCCCTTGGCCATGCCCCCTTTGGCCATGCCCCCTTTGGCCACGCCCCCTTTGGTCACGCCCCTCCCCCTTTGGCACGCCCCCTTTGGCCACGCCCCCTTTCCCCCTTTGGCCACGCCCCCTTTTCCCCTCGCCGACGGGGAAAAACTGGACCAGCTGGACCCCCCCTTTGGCCACGCCCACTTTTCCCCTCGCCGCCGGGGAAAAATTGGATCGGCCGGGCCCCCCCTTTGGCCACGCCCCCTTTTCCCTCCTTTGGCCACGACTCCTTCCCCATTGGCCACGCCCCCTTACCCCTTTGGCCACGCCCCCTTCCCCCTTTGGCCACGCTCCTTTCCCCCTTTCGCCACGCCCCTTTGGCCACGCCCCCTTTGGCCACGCCTGCTTTATCCCCTTTGGCCATGCCCCCTTTGGCTACTCCCCCTTTCCCTACTTTGGCCACGCCCCCTCCCCCCCTTGGCCACACTCCCTTCCCCTTTGGACACGCCTCCACTTTGGCCATGCCCCCTTTGGCCCCTTTTCCCCCTTTTGGCCACACCCCCTTCCCCCTTTGGCCACGGCCCCTTTCCCCCCTTTGGCCATGCCCCCTCCCCCTTTGGCCTCGCCCCCTTTCCCCCCTTGGCCACGCCCCCTTTGGCCACGCCCCTCCCCCTTTGGCCACGCCCCTCCCCTTTGGCACGCCCCCTTTGGCCACGCCCCCTTTCCCCCTTTGGCATGCCCCCTTTGGCCACGCCCCTTTCTCCCCTTTGGCCACGCCCCTTTGGCCACGCCCATTTCTCCCCTTTGGCCATGCCCCTTTGGCCACGCCCCCTTCCCCCCTTTGGTCACGCCCCCTTTCCCCCTTTGGCCACGCCCCTTCACCCCTTTGGCCACGCCCCCTTCACCCCTTTGGCCACGCCCCCTTCACCCCTTTGGCCACGCCCCCTTTTTCCTCTTTTGGCCACGCCCCCGTCCCCCCGTTGGCAACGCCCTCATTCCCCCCGTTGGCAACGCCCCCTTTCCCCCCTTTGGCCTCGCCCCCTTTCCCCCCTTTGGCCTCGCCCCCTTTTTCCCCCTTTGGCCACGCCCACTTTTCCCCTCGCCGCCAGGGGAAAATTGGATCGGCTGGGCCCCCCCATTGGCCACGCCCCCTTCCCCCCTTTGGCCACACCCCTTCCCCTTCTGGCCACGCCCCCTTTCCCCCCTTTGGCCACGCCCCCTTTTCCCCTTGTCGACGGGGAAAAATTGGATCAGCCGGGCCCCCCCTTTAGCCACGCCCACTTTTCCCCTCGCCGCCGGGGAAAAATTGGATCGGCCAGGCCCCCTCTTTGGCCACGCCCCCTTCCCCCCTTTGGCCACACCCCCTTCCCCCCCTTTGGCCACGCCCCCTTATTCCCCTTTGGCCACGCCCCCTTTTCCCCTCGCCGACTTGGAAAAATTGTATCGCACGGGCCCCCCCTTTGGCCACGCCCACTTTTCCCCTCGCCGCCGGGGAAAAATTGGATCGGCCGGGGCCCCCCCTTTGGCCACGCCCCCTTTTCCCTCCTTTGGCCACGCCTCCTTCCCCCCTTTGGCCACGCCCCCTTTTCCCTCCTTTGGCCATGCCCCGTTTCCCCTCGCGGCCGGGGAAAAATTGGATCGTCCGGGGCCCCCCTTTGGCCACGCCCCCTTTTCCCTCCTTTGCCCCCGCCCCCTTTTCCCTCCTTTGCCCCCGCCCCCTTCCCCCCTTTGGCCACGCCCCCTTACCCCTTTGGCCATGCCCCCTTACCCCTTTGGCCATGCCCCCTTCCCCCCTTTGGCCACGCTCCTTTCCCCCTTTGGCCACGCCCCTTTGGCCACACCCCCTTCCCCCTTTGGCCACGCCCCCTTTCCCCCCTTTGGCCATGCCCCCTCCCCCTTTGGCCATGCCCCCTCCCCCTTTGGCCTCGCCCCCTTTCCCCCCTTGGCCATGCCCCCTTTGGCCACGCCCCCTTTGGTCACGCCCCTCCCCCTTTGGCACGCCCCCTTTGGCCACGCCCCCTTTCCCCCTCGCCGACGGGGAAAAATTGGATCAGCTGGGCCCCCCCTTTGGCCACGCCCACTTTCCCCCTCGCCGCCGGGGAAAAATTGGATCGGCTGGGCCCCCTCTTTGGCCACGCCCCCTTCCCCCCTTTGGCCACACCCCCTTCCCCCCTTTGGCCACGCCCCCTTCCCCCCTTTGGCCACGCCCCCTTATTCCCTTTGGCCACACCCCCTTTTCCCCTCGCCGACTTGGAAAAATTGGATCGCCCGGGCCCCCCCTTTGGCCATGCCCACTTTTCCCCTCGCCGCCGGGGAAAAATTGGATCGGCCGGGGCCCCCCCTTTGGCCACGCCCCCTTTTCCCTCCTTTGGCCACGACTCCTTCCCCCATTGGCCACGCCCCCTTCCCCCCTTTGGCCACGCTCGTTTCCCCCTTTCGCCACGCCCCTTTGGCCACGCCCCCTTTGGCCACGCCTGCTTTATCCCCTTTGGCCATGCCCCCTTTGGCTACTCCCCCTTTCCCTACTTTGGCCACGCCCCCTCCCCCCCTTGGCCACACTCCCTTCCCCTTTGGACACGCCTCCACTTTGGCCACGCCCCCTTTGGCCCCTTTTCCCCCTTTTGGCCACACCCCCTTTCCCCCCTTTGGCCATGCCCCCTCCCCCTTTGGCCTCGCCCCCTTTCCCCCCTTGGCCACGCCCCCTTTGGCCACGCCCCCTTTGGCCACGCCCCTCCCCCTTTGGCCACGCCCCCTTTGGCCATGCCCCTCCCCCTTTGGCACGCCCCCTTTGGCCACGCCCCCTTTCCCTCTTTGGCACGCCCCCTTTGGCCACGCCCCTTTCTCCCCTTTGGCCACGCCCCTTTGGCCACGCCCATTTCTCCCCTTTGGCCATGCCCCTTTGGCCACGCCCCCTTCCCCCCTTTGGTCACGCCCCCTTTCCCCCTTTGGCCACGCCCCCTTCCCCTGTGGCCACGCCCCTTCCCCTTTGGCCACGCCCCCTTCACCCCTTTGGCCACGCCCCCTTTTCCCTCTTTTGGCCACACCCCCTTTCCCCTTTGGCCACGCCCCCTCCCCTGTGGTCACGCCCCCTTCCCCCTCTGGCCACGCCCCCTTCCCCCTTTGGCCACTTCCCTTTCTCCCCTTTGGCCACGCCCCTTTGGCCACGCCCCTTTCCCCTTTGGCCACGCCCTTCCCCTTTGGCCACGCCCCCTTCACCCCTTTGGCCACGCCCCCTTTTTCCTCTTTTGTCCACGCCCCCGTCCCCCCGTTGGCAACGCCCTCATTCCCCCCGTTGGCAACGCCCCCTTTCCCCCTTTGGCCTCGCCCCCTTTTTCCCCCTTTGGCCACGCCCCCTTCCCCCTTTGGCCACGCCCCCGCCCCCTTTGGCCACGCCCCTTTGGCCACGCCCCCTTTGACCATGCCCCCTTTGGTCACGCCCCTTCCCCCTTTGGCCACGCCCCCTTCACCCTTTGGCCACGCCCCCTTCCCCCTTGGCCACGCCCCCTTTGGCCACGCCCCTTCCCCTTTGGCCACGCCCCTTCCCCCTTTGGCCACGCCCCCTTCCCCCTTTGGCCACGCCCCCTTCCCCCTTTTGGCCATGCCCCCTTACCCCTTTTGGCCACGCCCCCTTTCCCCCTTTGCCCACGCCCCCTTTCCCCCTTTGCCCACGCCCCCTGAGGCCATGCCCCTGTAACAGACCGTTTCACTTACAAGAGGATAAAACCCAGTTTAGGCGATAATCCCCTTTCCAGATGCACAGGCAGCTACTGCAAACACCATTCTCCCGACTGTAGACACACGAACACTGAATCCGAGAAACCTTTAAAATTCTCCCAAGCATATGAATGCTGTAGACCATTGAATAGGAACCATGCGAATAGGCTTGTACTCCTAGCAGTCAACTGGAACAGCATGCAATAAATCCTTCCCCCAATAATGAGACGACACATCACTTTGAGGGTAAAACAGGAACTCTCGACTGGCTCATCCAGCCTGGCTTTTATTACATGAGTACACATACAGGCCACACCCAGGGGGAGGCATAAAAGAACCAATGACATAGATGTTACCTCCCACACATCCCCTCCCCTTAGTGTGACACATAATCCCATTATGCATACAGTGTAAAATGTACTTTTACACAACTTTCATAACTTTAAAACCATACATCACATCCGCATAAAAATACATATCCACAATCAATCCATTCAGGGGAACAACATATTAAAAAATGGCATGAATCCGACCAGGGGTTCAAAAGTTACTAAAAGTATCTTTTGTCCCCCCTGTCTGGCAGAAAAACATCCCCACAATGCACCCTGGCTTCCTCCCTTCTGCCCTGGAGTTAATTGGAGAAGTAATCCAATTATCCAGGACTAGAGGCAGACTCCATTAACCACATGGTTGCAAAACGACATAAAACACTTTAAAATACATAAAGTCACATTTTACACATAACACACAGACATTTCACATATCCCCAGATAGCTGGGATCTGAGCGCACAAAACTACCGAATAGCGCGCAGATCCTATTCACACAGTACAATTGCCATGGAGCTAAAGTCTTTCCCATAGTCTTTCATTATATGAATAGGCTCCATGGTATAGCTATCTGGGGTATTACATTCCCATAAAGTCTGGTCCATAGTCCAAAGGCAAGAGGCGGGCAATCAGCCCCCTCCAAGGACACGTGGCGAGGTCGGTTTCGCCACAGCCCCCTTCCCCCCTTTGGCCACGCCCCCTTCGGCCACGCTTCCTTTCCCCCTTTGGCCACGCCCCTTCCCCTTTGGCCACGCCCCCTTCTCCCTTTGGCCACGCCCCCGCCCCCTTTGGCCACGCCCCCTTTGGCCACGCCCCCTTTGGCCACGCCCCCTTTGGCCACGCCCCCTTTGGCCACGCCCCTTCCCCTTTGGCCACGCCGCCTTTGGCAACGCCCCCTTCCCCCTTTGGCATCGCCCCTTTTCCCCCTTTGGCCACACCCCCTTTCCCCTTTGGCCAAGCCCCCTCCCCTGTGGTCACGCCCCCTTCCCCCTCTGGCCACGCCCCCTTCCCCCTTTGGTCATGCCCCCCTTGGCTACGCCCCCTTCCCCCTTTTGTCACTCCCCTTTGGCCACGCCCCCTTTGGCCACGCCCCCTTTCCCTTTGGCCACGCCCCCTTTCCCCCTTTGACCACGCCCCCTTTTCTCCCCTTTGGCCATTCCCCTTTCCCCCCCTTTGGCCACACCCCCTTTCCCCCCCTTTAGCCACGCCCACTTTTCCCCTTGCCGCCGGGGAAAAATTGGATCGGCCAGGCCCCCTCTTTGGCCACGCCCCCTTCCCCCCCTTTGGCCACACCCCCTTCCCCCCTTTGGCCACACCCCCTTCCCCCTTTGGCCACGCCCCCTTTTCCCCTCGCCGACTTGGAAAAATTGGATCGCACGGGCCCCCCCTTTGGCCACGCCCACTTTTCCCTCCTTTGGCCACGCCTCCTTCCCCCCTTTGGCCACGCCCCCTTACCCCTTTGGCCACGCCCCCTTACCCTTTGGCCACGCCCCCTTCCCCCCTTTGGCCACGCCCCCTTCCCCCTTTGGCCACGCCCCCTTCCCCCCTTTGGCCACGCCCCTTTGGCCACACCCCCTTCCCCCTTTGGCCACGCCCCCTCCCCCTTTGGCCATGCCCCCTCCCCCTTTGGCCTCGCCCCCTTTCCCCCCTTGGCCATGCCCCCTTTGGCCACGCCCCCTTTGGTCACGCCCCTCCCCCTTTGGCACGCCCCCTTTGGCCACGCCCCCTTTCCCCCTTTGGCCACGCCCCCTTTTCCCCTCGCCGACGGGGAAAAACTGGACCAGCTGGACCCCCCCTTTGGCCACGCCCACTTTTCCCCTCGCCGCCGGGGAAAAATTGGATCGGCCGGGCCCCCCCTTTGGCCACGCCCCCTTTTCCCTCCTTTGGCCACGACTCCTTCCCCATTGGCCACGCCCCCTTACCCCTTTGGCCACGCCCCCTTCCCCCTTTGGCCACGCTCCTTTCCCCCTTTCGCCACGCCCCTTTGGCCACGCCCCCTTTGGCCACGCCTGCTTTATCCCCTTTGGCCATGCCCCCTTTGGCTACTCCCCCTTTCCCTACTTTGGCCACGCCCCCTCCCCCCCTTGGCCACACTCCCTTCCCCTTTGGACACGCCTCCACTTTGGCCATGCCCCCTTTGGCCCCTTTTCCCCCTTTTGGCCACACCCCCTTCCCCCTTTGGCCACGGCCCCTTTCCCCCCTTTGGCCATGCCCCCTCTCCCTTTGGCCTCGCCCCCTTTCCCCCCTTGGCCACGCCCCCTTTGGCCACGCCCCTCCCCCTTTGGCCACGCCCCTCCCCTTTGGCACGCCCCCTTTGGCCACGCCCCCTTTCCCCCTTTGGCATGCCCCCTTTGGCCACGCCCCTTTCTCCCCTTTGGCCACGCCCCTTTGGCCACGCCCATTTCTCCCCTTTGGCCATGCCCCTTTGGCCACGCCCCCTTCCCCCCTTTGGTCACGCCCCCTTTCCCCCTTTGGCCACGCCCCTTCACCCCTTTGGCCACGCCCCCTTCACCCCTTTGGCCACGCCCCCTTCACCCCTTTGGCCACGCCCCCTTTTTCCTCTTTTGGCCACGCCCCCGTCCCCCCGTTGGCAACGCCCTCATTCCCCCCGTTGGCAACGCCCCCTTTCCCCCCTTTGGCCTCGCCCCCTTTCCCCCCTTTGGCCTCGCCCCCTTTTTCCCCCTTTGGCCACGCCCACTTTTCCCCTCGCCGCCAGGGGAAAATTGGATCGGCTGGGCCCCCCCTTTGGCCACGCCCCCTTCCCCCCTTTGGCCACACCCCTTCCCCTTCTGGCCACGCCCCCTTTCCCCCCTTTGGCCACGCCCCCTTTTCCCCTTGTCGACGGGGAAAAATTGGATCAGCCGGGCCCCCCCTTTAGCCACGCCCACTTTTCCCCTCGCCGCCGGGGAAAAATTGGATCGGCCAGGCCCCCTCTTTGGCCACGCCCCCTTCCCCCCTTTGGCCACACCCCCTTCCCCCCCTTTGGCCACGCCCCCTTATTCCCCTTTGGCCACGCCCCCTTTTCCCCTCGCCGACTTGGAAAAATTGTATCGCACGGGCCCCCCCTTTGGCCACGCCCACTTTTCCCCTCGCCGCCGGGGAAAAATTGGATCGGCCGGGGCCCCCCCTTTGGCCACGCCCCCTTTTCCCTCCTTTGGCCACGCCTCCTTCCCCCCTTTGGCCACGCCCCCTTTTCCCTCCTTTGGCCATGCCCCGTTTCCCCTCGCGGCCGGGGAAAAATTGGATCGTCCGGGGCCCCCCTTTGGCCACGCCCCCTTTTCCCTCCTTTGCCCCCGCCCCCTTTTCCCTCCTTTGCCCCCGCCCCCTTCCCCCCTTTGGCCACGCCCCCTTACCCCTTTGGCCATGCCCCCTTACCCCTTTGGCCATGCCCCCTTCCCCCCTTTGGCCACGCTCCTTTCCCCCTTTGGCCACGCCCCTTTGGCCACACCCCCTTCCCCCTTTGGCCACGCCCCCTTTCCCCCCTTTGGCCATGCCCCCTCCCCCTTTGGCCATGCCCCCTCCCCCTTTGGCCTCGCCCCCTTTCCCCCCTTGGCCATGCCCCCTTTGGCCACGCCCCCTTTGGTCACGCCCCTCCCCCTTTGGCACGCCCCCTTTGGCCACGCCCCCTTTCCCCCTCGCCGACGGGGAAAAATTGGATCAGCTGGGCCCCCCCTTTGGCCACGCCCACTTTCCCCCTCGCCGCCGGGGAAAAATTGGATCGGCTGGGCCCCCTCTTTGGCCACGCCCCCTTCCCCCCTTTGGCCACACCCCCTTCCCCCCTTTGGCCACGCCCCCTTCCCCCCTTTGGCCACGCCCCCTTATTCCCTTTGGCCACACCCCCTTTTCCCCTCGCCGACTTGGAAAAATTGGATCGCCCGGGCCCCCCCTTTGGCCATGCCCACTTTTCCCCTCGCCGCCGGGGAAAAATTGGATCGGCCGGGGCCCCCCCTTTGGCCACGCCCCCTTTTCCCTCCTTTGGCCACGACTCCTTCCCCCATTGGCCACGCCCCCTTCCCCCTTTGGCCACGCTCCTTTCCCCCTTTCGCCACGCCCCTTTGGCCACGCCCCCTTTGGCCACGCCTGCTTTATCCCCTTTGGCCATGCCCCCTTTGGCTACTCCCCCTTTCCCTACTTTGGCCACGCCCCCTCCCCCCCTTGGCCACACTCCCTTCCCCTTTGGACACGCCTCCACTTTGGCCACGCCCCCTTTGGCCCCTTTTCCCCCTTTTGGCCACACCCCCTTTCCCCCCTTTGGCCATGCCCCCTCCCCCTTTGGCCTCGCCCCCTTTCCCCCCTTGGCCACGCCCCCTTTGGCCACGCCCCCTTTGGCCACGCCCCTCCCCCTTTGGCCACGCCCCCTTTGGCCATGCCCCTCCCCCTTTGGCACGCCCCCTTTGGCCACGCCCCCTTTCCCTCTTTGGCACGCCCCCTTTGGCCACGCCCCTTTCTCCCCTTTGGCCACGCCCCTTTGGCCACGCCCATTTCTCCCCTTTGGCCATGCCCCTTTGGCCACGCCCCCTTCCCCCCTTTGGTCACGCCCCCTTTCCCCCTTTGGCCACGCCCCCTTCCCCTTTGGCCACGCCCCTTCCCCTTTGGCCACGCCCCCTTCACCCCTTTGGCCACGCCCCCTTTTCCCTCTTTTGGCCACACCCCCTTTCCCCTTTGGCCACGCCCCCTCCCCTGTGGTCACGCCCTCTTCCCCCTCTGGCCACGCCCCCTTCCCCCTTTGGCCACTTCCCTTTCTCCCCTTTGGCCACGCCCCTTTGGCCACGCCCCTTTCCCCTTTGGCCACGCCCTTCCCCTTTGGCCACGCCCCCTTCACCCCTTTGGCCACGCCCCCTTTTTCCTCTTTTGTCCACGCCCCCGTCCCCCCGTTGGCAACGCCCTCATTCCCCCCGTTGGCAACGCCCCCTTTCCCCCTTTGGCCTCGCCCCCTTTTTCCCCCTTTGGCCACGCCCCCTTCCCCCTTTGGCCACGCCCCCGCCCCCTTTGGCCACGCCCCTTTGGCCACGCCCCCTTTGACCATGCCCCCTTTGGTCACGCCCCTTCCCCCTTTGGCCACGCCCCCTTCACCCTTTGGCCACGCCCCCTTCCCCCTTGGCCACGCCCCCTTTGGCCACGCCCCTTCCCCTTTGGCCACGCCCCTTCCCCCTTTGGCCACGCCCCCTTCCCCCTTTGGCCACGCCCCCTTCCCCCTTTTGGCCATGCCCCCTTACCCCTTTTGGCCACGCCCCCTTTCCCCCTTTGCCCACGCCCCCTTTCCCCCTTTGCCCACGCCCCCTGAGGCCATGCCCCTGTAACAGACCGTTTCACTTACAAGAGGATAAAACCCAGTTTAGGCGATAATCCCCTTTCCAGATGCACAGGCAGCTACTGCAAACACCATTCTCCCGACTGTAGACACACGAACACTGAATCCGAGAAACCTTTAAAATTCTCCCAAGCATATGAATGCTGTAGACCATTGAATAGGAACCATGCGAATAGGCTTGTACTCCTAGCAGTCAACTGGAACAGCATGCAATAAATCCTTCCCCCAATAATGAGACGACACATCACTTTGAGGGTAAAACAGGAACTCTCGACTGGCTCATCCAGCCTGGCTTTTATTACATGAGTACACATACAGGCCACACCCAGGGGGAGGCATAAAAGAACCAATGACATAGATGTTACCTCCCACACATCCCCTCCCCTTAGTGTGACACATAATCCCATTATGCATACAGTGTAAAATGTACTTTTACACAACTTTCATAACTTTAAAACCATACATCACATCCGCATAAAAATACATATCCACAATCAATCCATTCAGGGGAACAACATATTAAAAAATGGCATGAATCCGACCAGGGGTTCAAAAGTTACTAAAAGTATCTTTTGTCCCCCCTGTCTGGCAGAAAAACATCCCCACAATGCACCCTGGCTTCCTCCCTTCTGCCCTGGAGTTAATTGGAGAAGTAATCCAATTATCCAGGACTAGAGGCAGACTCCATTAACCACATGGTTGCAAAACGACATAAAACACTTTAAAATACATAAAGTCACATTTTACACATAACACACAGACATTTCACATATCCCCAGATAGCTGGGATCTGAGCGCACAAAACTACCGAATAGCGCGCAGATCCTATTCACACAGTACAATTGCCATGGAGCTAAAGTCTTTCCCATAGTCTTTCATTATATGAATAGGCTCCATGGTATAGCTATCTGGGGTATTACATTCCCATAAAGTCTGGTCCATAGTCCAAAGGCAAGAGGCGGGCAATCAGCCCCCTCCAAGGACACGTGGCGAGGTCGGTTTCGCCACAGCCCCCTTCCCCCCTTTGGCCACGCCCCCTTCGGCCACGCTTCCTTTCCCCCTTTGGCCACGCCCCTTCCCCTTTGGCCACGCCCCCTTCTCCCTTTGGCCACGCCCCCGCCCCCTTTGGCCACGCCCCCTTTGGCCACGCCCCCTTTGGCCACGCCCCCTTTGGCCACGCCCCCTTTGGCCACGCCCCTTCCCCTTTGGCCACGCCGCCTTTGGCAACGCCCCCTTCCCCCTTTGGCATCGCCCCTTTTCCCCCTTTGGCCACACCCCCTTTCCCCTTTGGCCAAGCCCCCTCCCCTGTGGTCACGCCCCCTTCCCCCTCTGGCCACGCCCCCTTCCCCCTTTGGTCATGCCCCCCTTGGCTACGCCCCCTTCCCCCTTTTGTCACTCCCCTTTGGCCACGCCCCCTTTGGCCACGCCCCCTTTCCCTTTGGCCACGCCCCCTTTCCCCCTTTGACCACGCCCCCTTTTCTCCCCTTTGGCCATTCCCCTTTCCCCCCCTTTGGCCACACCCCCTTTCCCCCCCTTTGGCCACGCCCCCTTTTCCCCTCGCCGCCGGGGAAAAATTGGATCGGCTGCCCCCCCCCTTTGGCCACGCCCTCTTTTACCCTCGCCGCCGGGGAAAAATTCTATCGGCCGGGCCCCCCCTTTGGCCACTTTTCCCCTCACCGCCGGGAAAAATTGGATCGGCCGGGCCCCCCCTTTGGCCATGCCCCCTTCCCCCTTTTGGCCACGCCCCCTTCCCCCTTTGGCCACGCCCCCTTTGGCATCGCCCCTTTCCCCCTTTGGCCACGCCCCTTAGGCCACGCCCCCTTTGGCCACGCCCCCTTCCCCACGTTGGCCACGCCCCCTTTGGCCACGACCCCTTTCCCTCCCTTTTGTCACGCTCCCCTTTGGCCACGCCCCCTTCCCCCTATGGCCACACCCCCTTTCCCCTTTGGCCACGCCCCGTTCCCCCTTTGGCCACGCCCCATTTGGCCACGCCCCCTTTGGCACGCCCCTTCCCCCTCTGGCCACGCCCCCTTCCCCCTCTGGCCACGCCCCTTTGGCCATGCCCCCTCCCCCTTTGGTCATGCCCCTTCCCCCTTTGGCCACGCCCCCTTCCCCCTTTGGCCACGCCCCCTTTGGCTACACCCACATCCCCCTTTGGCCATGCCCCCTTTGGCCACGCCCCTTTGGCCATGCCCCTTCCCCCTTTAGCCACGCCCCCTTGGCCACGCCCCCTTCCCCTTTGGCCACGCCCCCTCCCCCTTTGGCCACACCCCCTTTGGCCACGCCCCTTCCCCCTCTGGCCACTACCCCTTCCCCCTTTGGCCACGCCCCCTCCCCCTTTGGCCACACCCCATTTGGCCACGCCCCTTCCCCCTCTGGCCACTACCCCTTCCCCCTGTGGCCACGCCCCCTTTGGCCACGCCCCCTCCCCCTGTGGTCACGCCCCCTTCCCCCTTTGGCCACGCCCCCTTTGGCCACGCCCTTTTTGGCCACGGCCCCTTTCCCTCCCTTTTGTCACGCCCCCTTGACCATGCCCCCTTCCCCCGTTGGCACGCCCCTTTTCCCCCTTTGGCCACGACCCTTTTGCCACGCCCCTTTGGCCACGCCCCCTTCCCCCTTCCCCCTTTGGCCACGCCCCTTTGGCCACGCCCCATTCCCCTTCCCCCTTTGGCCACTCCCCCTTCCCCCTGTGGTCACGCCCCCTTTCCCTCGTTGGCGACGCCCCTTTGACAACGCCCCCTTTTCCTCCCTTTTGTCACGCCCCCCTTTGGCCACGCCCCCTTCCCTCTATGGCCACACCCCCTTTCCCCTTTGGCCACGCCCCGTTCCCCCTTTGGCCACGCCCCCTTTGGCCACGCCCCTTCCCCCTTTGGCCACGCCCCCTTTGGCACGCCCCTCCCCCCTCTGGCCACGCCCCCTTCCCCCTTTGGCCACGCCCCTTTGGCCATGCCCCCTCCCCCTTTGGTCATGCCCCTTCCCCCTTTGGCCACGCCCCCTTCCCCCTTTGGCCACGCCCCCTTTGGCCACACCCACTTCCCCCTTTGGCCATGCCCCCTTTGGCCACGCCCCTTCCCCCTTTGGCCATGCCCCCTTTGGCCACGCCCCTTCCCCCCTTTAGCCACGCCCCCTTGACCACGCCCCCTTCCCCTTTGGCCACGCCCATTTTCCCCTTTGGCCATGCCCCCTTTGGTCACGCCCCCTTCCCCTTCGTCCACGCCCCCCTTTGGCCACGCCCCCTCCCCCTTTGGCCATGCCCCCTTCCCCCTTTGGCCACACCCCCTTCCCGTTCGGCCATGCCCCCTTTGGCCACGCCCCCTCCCCCTTTGGCCACGCCCCCTCCCCTTTGGCCACTCCCCCTCCCCCTTTGGCCATGCCCCTTTGCCCCATTGGCCACGCCCCCTTTGGCCACGCCCCCTTTGGCCACGCCCCCTTCACCCCTTTGGCCACGCCCCCCTGTGCCTACGCCCCCTTCCCCCTCTGGCCACGACCCCTTCCCCCCTTTGGCCACGACCTTTTGGCCACGCCCCCTTCCCCCCGTTGGCCACGCCCCCTTCCCCCTTTGGCCACGCCCCTTTGGCCACGCCCCCTTTGGCCGCGCCCCCTTTGGCCACGCCCCCTTTGGCCACGCCCCCTTTGGCCACGCCCCTTTGGCCACGCCCCCTTTTCTCCCCTTTGGCCATGCCCCTTTCCCTCCCTTTGGTCACGCCCCCCTTGGCCACGCCCCCTTTCCCCTTTGGCCACGCCCCTTTCCCCCTTTGGCCACACCCATTTTGTCACGCCCCTTTGGCCACGCCCCTTCCCCATTTGGCCACGCCCATTTGGCCACGCCCATTTGGCCACGCCCATTTGGCCACGCCCCCTTTGGCCACGCCCCCTTTGGCCACGCCCCCTTTGGCCACGCTCCCTTTCCCCACTTTGGCCACGCTCCCTTTTCTCCCCTTTGGCCACGCTCCCTTTTCTCCCCTTTGGCCATGCTCCCTTTTCTCCCCTTTGGCCACATCCCCTTTCCCACCTTTGGCCACATCCCCTTTCCCACCTTTGGCCACGCCCCCTTTTCCCCTCGCCGCCGGGGAATAATTGGATCGGCCGGGCCCCCCCTTTGGCCACGCCCCCTTTTCCCCTCGCCGCCGGGGAAAAATTTGATCGGCCGGGCCCCCCCTTTGGCCACGCCCACTTTTCCCCTCGCCGACAGGGAAAAATTGGATCGGCCGGGCCCCCCTTTGGCCACGCCCTCTTTTCCCCTCGCCACCGGCGAAAAATTGAATCGGCCGGGCCCCCCTTTGGCCACGCCCCCTTCCCCACCTTGGCCACGCCCCCTTCCCCACCTTTGGCCACGCCCCCTTTCCCCCTTTGGCCATGCCCCCTTAACCCCTTTGGCCATGCCCCCTTTCCCCCTCGCCGCCGGGAAAAAATTGGATCGGCCGGGCCCCCCCTTTGGCCACGCCCCCTTTCCCCCTTTGGCCACGCCCCCTTTCCCCCTTTGGCCATGCCCCCTTTCCCCCCTTTTGCCACGCCCCTTTTCCCCTCGCCGCCGGGGGAAAATTGGATTGGTCCGGGCTCCCCCCTTTGACCACGCCCCCTTCCCCCTTTGGCCATGCCCCCTTTCCCCCCTTTTGCCACGCTTCTTTTCCCCTCGCCGACGGGGAAAAATTGGATCAGCCGGGCCCCCCCTTTGGCCACGCCCACTTTTCCCCTCGCCGCCGGGAAAAATTGGATCGGCCGGGCCCCCCCTTTGGCCATGCCCCCTTCCCCCTTTTGGCCACGCCCCCTCCCCCTTTGGCCACGCCCCCTTTCCCCCCTTTGGCCACGCCCCCTTTTCCCCTCGCCGCCGGGGAAAAATTGGATCGGCCGGGCCCTCCCCTTTGGCCACACCCATTTTTCCCCTCGCCGCCGGGAAAAATTGGATCGGCCGTGCCCCCCCTTTGGCCACGCCTTCTTTTCCCCTCGCCGACAGGGAAAAATTGGATCGGCCGGGCCCCCCTTTGGCCACGCCCAATTTTCCCCTCGCCACCGGCGAAAAATTGAATCGGCCGGGCCCCCCCTTTGGCCACGCCCCCTTCCCCACCTTTGGCCACGCCCCCTTTTCCCCTTTGGCCACGCCCCCTTTTCCCCTTTGGCCACGCCCCCTTCCCCTTGGCCACGCCCCCTTTGGCCACGCCCCCTTCCCTCTTTGGCCACGACCCCTTCCCCCTTTTGGCCACGCCCCCTTCCCCCTTTTGGCCACGCCCCCTTCCCCCTTTGGCCACGCCCCCTTCCCCCCTTTGGCCACGCCCCCTTTCCCCCTTTGCCCACACCCCTTGAGGCCATGCCCCTGTAACGGACCGTTTCACTTACAAGAGGATAAAACCCAGTTTAGGCGATAATCCCCTTTCCAGATGCACAGGCAGCTACTGCAAACACCATTCTCCCGACTGGAGACACACGAACACTGAATCCGAGAAACCTTTTAAATTCTCCCAAGCATATGAATGCTGTAGACCATTGAATAGGAACCATACGAATAGGCTTGTACTCCTAGCAGTCAACTGGAACAGCATGCAATAAATCCTTCCCCCCAATAATGAGACGACACATCACTTTGAGGGTAAAACAGGAACTCTCGACTGGCTCATCCAGCCTGGCTTTTATTACATGATTACACATACAGGCCACACCCAGGGGGAGGCATAAAAGAACCAATGACATAGATGTTACCTCCCACACATCCCCTCCCCTTAGTGTGACACATAATCCCATTATGCATACAGTGTAAAATGTACTTTTACACAACTTTCATAACTTTAAAACCATACATCACATCCACATAAAAATACATATCCACAATCAATCCATTCAGGGGAACAACATATTAAAAAATGGCATGAATCCGACCAGGGGTTCAAAAGTTACTAAAAGTATCTTTTGTCCCCCCTGTCTGACAGAAAAACATCCCCACAATGCACCCTGGCTTCCTCCCTTCTGCCCTGGAGTTAATTGGAGAAGTAATCCAATTATCCAGGACTAGAGTCAGACTTCATTAACCACATGGTTGCAAAACGACATAAAACACTTTAAAATACATAAAGTCACATTTTACACATTACACACAGACATTTCACATATCCCCAGATAGCTGGGATCTGAGCGCACAAAACTACCGAATAGCGCGCAGATCCTATTCACACAGTACAATTGCCATGGAGCTAAAGTCTTTCCCATAGTCTTTCATTATATGAATAGGCTCCATGGTATAGCTATCTGGGGTATTACATTCCCATAAAGTCTGGTCCATAGTCCAAAGGCAAGAGGCGGGCAATCAGCCCCCTCCAAGGACACGTGGCGAGGTCGGTTTCGCCACACTTCTCCCCTTTACCCCCCAGACTAACAGGGTATCTGACCTCCTGCCGGTCAGTGCCCTGGTTAGTCCAGCAACCCACCCACAAAACAGAAACAGCAGTACAGCCCACCCACAATAACTGGTTACTACACCTGGGTAGAGGAGAACTTTGTCCAGGTGTCTCACCACGGCTGTGTGGGGGACTGGTAGTCTGCCCTGGTGGGTTGCTGAGTGGGCAGAGACCAGCGGTACTCTGCTCTGGTGCCAGTACTACCGCGGAAGTAGCCTGGTTGGAGCCTGGTTGTGGGAGGGAGAGACCAACTGTCTCCCCTCTGGCTATACTGCTCTGTGGCTGGGGGACAGGACCAACCATCCCTACCCCTGGTGCTGTAAGTGCAGAGACTACGGTCCCATCTGCACAGATGTGGGGCTTAACATTTCCCCTTGGTGGGTTAGGCTGCCGCTGGAGAGAGGGTGTAACAAGCTCCTCTCTCTGGATGGTAAACTGCCGCTGGGGAGAAAGGATGGCACCTTCTGCTCCCTGGGGTACACACTGCCGCTGGGGAGGAAGGACTGCACCTTCTGCTCCCTGAGACACACACTGCCACTGGGGAGGGAAGACGCTGCTCTCCTCTCCCTTCACTTCACACTGCCTTCCTGGCATATCACTTTGCTGCTGGGGGGCAGGAACAACAACCTCTGCCCCCTGTAACTCAGCCTGCCGCTGGGGAGGAAGGACGGCACCTTCATCTCCCTGGGACTTACTCTGCCGCTGGGGATCTGGGCCTGCTGCCCACCACCCCGTTGGGCCCGGTGGAGAGACCTCGGTCCCATCTCCACCTGCCTGTTGTGGTTCCTCACAGGACCAATCTTGTTGGTTCCTCTGCGTCATTCGCAGCATGAGGTACGCCTGTACATCGTTGTAGACCCGGAATGCCATTTGCTCCGCTCGGGCTGGTGAGAATAGAGCCATCCTGCTCCTATATTCCCTGGCAAACTCGAATTCCTCCTCCTCCCTCGGAGGTGCTGTAGCAGCTGCGACTCTGTCTCCTTCCATTTTCCTGATTTCCTTTGTAGATAGGGTCGCTGTACGGATACTAGCGTTGCCCTCAATTTGTAATCCAGAAATGGTGTTGTCTGTAGCTGTCCCTCTGGTTGTAGGAACGATCCCGCCGCTTGCCACCAATTGTAACGGACCGTTTCACTTACAAGAGGATAAAACCCAGTTTAGGCGATAATCCCCTTTCCAGATGCACAGGCAGCTACTGCAAACACCATTCTCCCGACTGTAGACACACGAACACTGAATCCGAGAAACCTTTAAAATTCTCCCAAGCATATGAATGCTGTAGACCATTGAATAGGAACCATGCGAATAGGCTTGTACTCCTAGCAGTCAACTGGAACAGCATGCAATAAATCCTTCCCCCAATAATGAGACGACACATCACTTTGAGGGTAAAACAGGAACTCTCGACTGGCTCATCCAGCCTGGCTTTTATTACATGAGTACACATACAGGCCACACCCAGGGGGAGGCATAAAAGAACCAATGACATAGATGTTACCTCCCACACATCCCCTCCCCTTAGTGTGACACATAATCCCATTATGCATACAGTGTAAAATGTACTTTTACACAACTTTCATAACTTTAAAACCATACATCACATCCGCATAAAAATACATATCCACAATCAATCCATTCAGGGGAACAACATATTAAAAAATGGCATGAATCCGACCAGGGGTTCAAAAGTTACTAAAAGTATCTTTTGTCCCCCCTGTCTGGCAGAAAAACATCCCCACAATGCACCCTGGCTTCCTCCCTTCTGCCCTGGAGTTAATTGGAGAAGTAATCCAATTATCCAGGACTAGAGGCAGACTCCATTAACCACATGGTTGCAAAACGACATAAAACACTTTAAAATACATAAAGTCACATTTTACACATAACACACAGACATTTCACATATCCCCAGATAGCTGGGATCTGAGCGCACAAAACTACCGAATAGCGCGCAGATCCTATTCACACAGTACAATTGCCATGGAGCTAAAGTCTTTCCCATAGTCTTTCATTATATGAATAGGCTCCATGGTATAGCTATCTGGGGTATTACATTCCCATAAAGTCTGGTCCATAGTCCAAAGGCAAGAGGCGGGCAATCAGCCCCCTCCAAGGACACGTGGCGAGGTCGGTTTCGCCACAGCCCCCTTCCCCCCTTTGGCCACGCCCCCTTCGGCCACGCTTCCTTTCCCCCTTTGGCCACGCCCCTTCCCCTTTGGCCACGCCCCCTTCTCCCTTTGGCCACGCCCCCGCCCCCTTTGGCCACGCCCCCTTTGGCCACGCCCCCTTTGGCCACGCCCCCTTTGGCCACGCCCCTTCCCCTTTGGCCATGCCGCCTTTGGCAACGCCCCCTTCCCCCTTTGGCATCGCCCCTTTTCCCCCTTTGGCCACACCCCCTTTCCCCTTTGGCCAAGCCCCCTCCCCTGTGGTCACGCCCCCTTCCCCCTCTGGCCACGCCCCCTTCCCCCTTTGGTCATGCCCCCCTTGGCTACGCCCCCTTCCCCCTTTTGTCACTCCCCTTTGGCCACGCCCCCTTTGGCCACGCCCCCTTTCCCTTTGGCCACGCCCCCTTTCCCCCTTTGACCACGCCCCCTTTTCTCCCCTTTGGCCATTCCCCTTTCCCCCCCTTTGGCCACACCCCCTTTCCCCCCCTTTGGCCACGCCCCCTTTTCCCCTCGCCGCCGGGGAAAAATTGGATCGGCTGCCCCCCCCCTTTGGCCACGCCCTCTTTTACCCTCGCCGCCGGGGAAAAATTCTATCGGCCGGGCCCCCCCTTTGGCCACTTTTCCCCTCACCGCCGGGAAAAATTGGATCGGCCGGGCCCCCCCTTTGGCCATGCCCCCTTCCCCCTTTTGGCCACGCCCCCTTCCCCCTTTGGCCACGCCCCCTTTGGCATCGCCCCTTTCCCCCTTTGGCCACGCCCCTTAGGCCACGCCCCCTTTGGCCACGCCCCCTTCCCCACGTTGGCCACGCCCCCTTTGGCCACGACCCCTTTCCCTCCCTTTTGTCACGCTCCCCTTTGGCCACGCCCCCTTCCCCCTATGGCCACACCCCCTTTCCCCTTTGGCCACGCCCCGTTCCCCCTTTGGCCACGCCCCATTTGGCCACGCCCCCTTTGGCACGCCCCTTCCCCCTCTGGCCACGCCCCCTTCCCCCTCTGGCCACGCCCCTTTGGCCATGCCCCCTCCCCCTTTGGTCATGCCCCTTCCCCCTTTGGCCACGCCCCCTT
This sequence comes from Pelobates fuscus, assembly GCF_036172605.1. Lineage (NCBI taxonomy): Eukaryota > Metazoa > Chordata > Amphibia > Anura > Pelobatidae > Pelobates > Pelobates fuscus. Next base: position 103,018 of record NW_026961979.1, on the reverse strand, counting down.
CCCCCTTTGGCCACGCCCCCTTTGGCTACACCCACTTCCCCCTTTGGCCATGCCCCCTTTGGCCACGCCCCTTTGGCCATGCCCCTTCCCCCTTTAGCCACGCCCCCTTGGCCACGCCCCCTTCCCCTTTGGCCACGCCCCCTCCCCCTTTGGCCACACCCCCTTTGGCCACGCCCCTTCCCCCTCTGGCCACTACCCCTTCCCCCTTTGGCCACGCCCCCTCCCCCTTTGGCCACACCCCATTTGGCCACGCCCCTTCCCCCTCTGGCCACTACCCCTTCCCCCTGTGGCCACGCCCCCTTTGGCCACGCCCCCTCCCCCTGTGGTCACGCCCCCTTCCCCCTTTGGCCACGCCCCCTTTGGCCACGCCCTTTTTGGCCACGGCCCCTTTCCCTCCCTTTTGTCACGCCCCCTTGACCATGCCCCCTTCCCCCGTTGGCACGCCCCTTTTCCCCCTTTGGCCACGACCCTTTTGCCACGCCCCTTTGGCCACGCCCCCTTCCCCCTTCCCCCTTTGGCCACGCCCCTTTGGCCACGCCCCATTCCCCTTCCCCCTTTGGCCACTCCCCCTTCCCCCTGTGGTCACGCCCCCTTTCCCTCGTTGGCGACGCCCCTTTGACAACGCCCCCTTTTCCTCCCTTTTGTCACGCCCCCCTTTGGCCACGCCCCCTTCCCTCTATGGCCACACCCCCTTTCCCCTTTGGCCACGCCCCGTTCCCCCTTTGGCCACGCCCCCTTTGGCCACGCCCCTTCCCCCTTTGGCCACGCCCCCTTTGGCACGCCCCTCCCCCCTCTGGCCACGCCCCCTTCCCCCTTTGGCCACGCCCCTTTGGCCATGCCCCCTCCCCCTTTGGTCATGCCCCTTCCCCCTTTGGCCACGCCCCCTTCCCCCTTTGGCCACGCCCCCTTTGGCCACACCCACTTCCCCCTTTGGCCACGCCCCTTCCCCCTTTGGCCATGCCCCCTTTGGCCACGCCCCTTCCCCCCTTTAGCCACGCCCCCTTGACCACGCCCCCTTCCCCTTTGGCCACGCCCATTTTCCCCTTTGGCCATGCCCCCTTTGGTCACGCCCCCTTCCCCTTCGTCCACGCCCCCCTTTGGCCACGCCCCCTCCCCCTTTGGCCATGCCCCCTTCCCCCTTTGGCCACACCCCCTTCCCGTTCGGCCATGCCCCCTTTGGCCACGCCCCCTCCCCCTTTGGCCACGCCCCCTCCCCTTTGGCCACTCCCCCTCCCCCTTTGGCCATGCCCCTTTGCCCCATTGGCCACGCCCCCTTTGGCCACGCCCCCTTTGGCCACGCCCCCTTCACCCCTTTGGCCACGCCCCCCTGTGCCTACGCCCCCTTCCCCCTCTGGCCACGACCCCTTCCCCCCTTTGGCCACGACCTTTTGGCCACGCCCCCTTCCCCCCGTTGGCCACGCCCCCTTCCCCCTTTGGCCACGCCCCTTTGGCCACGCCCCCTTTGGCCGCGCCCCCTTTGGCCACGCCCCCTTTGGCCACGCCCCCTTTGGCCACGCCCCTTTGGCCACGCCCCCTTTTCTCCCCTTTGGCCATGCCCCTTTCCCTCCCTTTGGTCACGCCCCCCTTGGCCACGCCCCCTTTCCCCTTTGGCCACGCCCCTTTCCCCCTTTGGCCACACCCATTTTGTCACGCCCCTTTGGCCACGCCCCTTCCCCATTTGGCCACGCCCATTTGGCCACGCCCATTTGGCCACGCCCCCTTTGGCCACGCCCCCTTTGGCCACGCCCCCTTTGGCCACGCTCCCTTTCCCCACTTTGGCCACGCTCCCTTTTCTCCCCTTTGGCCACGCTCCCTTTTCTCCCCTTTGGCCATGCTCCCTTTTCTCCCCTTTGGCCACATCCCCTTTCCCACCTTTGGCCACATCCCCTTTCCCACCTTTGGCCACGCCCCCTTTTCCCCTCGCCGCCGGGGAATAATTGGATCGGCCGGGCCCCCCCTTTGGCCACGCCCCCTTTTCCCCTCGCCGCCGGGGAAAAATTTGATCGGCCGGGCCCCCCCTTTGGCCACGCCCACTTTTCCCCTCGCCGACAGGGAAAAATTGGATCGGCCGGGCCCCCCTTTGGCCACGCCCTCTTTTCCCCTCGCCACCGGCGAAAAATTGAATCGGCCGGGCCCCCCTTTGGCCACGCCCCCTTCCCCACCTTGGCCACGCCCCCTTCCCCACCTTTGGCCACGCCCCCTTTCCCCCTTTGGCCATGCCCCCTTAACCCCTTTGGCCATGCCCCCTTTCCCCCTCGCCGCCGGGAAAAAATTGGATCGGCCGGGCCCCCCCTTTGGCCACGCCCCCTTTCCCCCTTTGGCCACGCCCCCTTTCCCCCTTTGGCCATGCCCCCTTTCCCCCCTTTTGCCACGCCCCTTTTCCCCTCGCCGCCGGGGGAAAATTGGATTGGTCCGGGCTCCCCCCTTTGACCACGCCCCCTTCCCCCTTTGGCCATGCCCCCTTTCCCCCCTTTTGCCACGCTTCTTTTCCCCTCGCCGACGGGGAAAAATTGGATCAGCCGGGCCCCCCCTTTGGCCACGCCCACTTTTCCCCTCGCCGCCGGGAAAAATTGGATCGGCCGGGCCCCCCCTTTGGCCATGCCCCCTTCCCCCTTTTGGCCACGCCCCCTCCCCCTTTGGCCACGCCCCCTTTCCCCCCTTTGGCCACGCCCCCTTTTCCCCTCGCCGCCGGGGAAAAATTGGATCGGCCGGGCCCTCCCCTTTGGCCACACCCATTTTTCCCCTCGCCGCCGGGAAAAATTGGATCGGCCGTGCCCCCCCTTTGGCCACGCCTTCTTTTCCCCTCGCCGACAGGGAAAAATTGGATCGGCCGGGCCCCCCTTTGGCCACGCCCAATTTTCCCCTCGCCACCGGCGAAAAATTGAATCGGCCGGGCCCCCCCTTTGGCCATGCCCCCTTCCCCACCTTTGGCCACGCCCCCTTTTCCCCTTTGGCCACGCCCCCTTTTCCCCTTTGGCCACGCCCCCTTCCCCTTGGCCACGCCCCCTTTGGCCACGCCCCCTTCCCTCTTTGGCCACGACCCCTTCCCCCTTTTGGCCACGCCCCCTTCCCCCTTTTGGCCACGCCCCCTTCCCCCTTTGGCCACGCCCCCTTCCCCCCTTTGGCCACGCCCCCTTTCCCCCTTTGCCCACACCCCTTGAGGCCATGCCCCTGTAACGGACCGTTTCACTTACAAGAGGATAAAACCCAGTTTAGGCGATAATCCCCTTTCCAGATGCACAGGCAGCTACTGCAAACACCATTCTCCCGACTGGAGACACACGAACACTGAATCCGAGAAACCTTTTAAATTCTCCCAAGCATATGAATGCTGTAGACCATTGAATAGGAACCATACGAATAGGCTTGTACTCCTAGCAGTCAACTGGAACAGCATGCAATAAATCCTTCCCCCCAATAATGAGACGACACATCACTTTGAGGGTAAAACAGGAACTCTCGACTGGCTCATCCAGCCTGGCTTTTATTACATGATTACACATACAGGCCACACCCAGGGGGAGGCATAAAAGAACCAATGACATAGATGTTACCTCCCACACATCCCCTCCCCTTAGTGTGACACATAATCCCATTATGCATACAGTGTAAAATGTACTTTTACACAACTTTCATAACTTTAAAACCATACATCACATCCACATAAAAATACATATCCACAATCAATCCATTCAGGGGAACAACATATTAAAAAATGGCATGAATCCGACCAGGGGTTCAAAAGTTACTAAAAGTATCTTTTGTCCCCCCTGTCTGACAGAAAAACATCCCCACAATGCACCCTGGCTTCCTCCCTTCTGCCCTGGAGTTAATTGGAGAAGTAATCCAATTATCCAGGACTAGAGTCAGACTTCATTAACCACATGGTTGCAAAACGACATAAAACACTTTAAAATACATAAAGTCACATTTTACACATTACACACAGACATTTCACATATCCCCAGATAGCTGGGATCTGAGCGCACAAAACTACCGAATAGCGCGCAGATCCTATTCACACAGTACAATTGCCATGGAGCTAAAGTCTTTCCCATAGTCTTTCATTATATGAATAGGCTCCATGGTATAGCTATCTGGGGTATTACATTCCCATAAAGTCTGGTCCATAGTCCAAAGGCAAGAGGCGGGCAATCAGCCCCCTCCAAGGACACGTGGCGAGGTCGGTTTCGCCACACTTCTCCCCTTTACCCCCCAGACTAACAGGGTATCTGACCTCCTGCCGGTCAGTGCCCTGGTTAGTCCAGCAACCCACCCACAAAACAGAAACAGCAGTACAGCCCACCCACAATAACTGGTTACTACACCTGGGTAGAGGAGAACTTTGTCCAGGTGTCTCACCACGGCTGTGTGGGGGACTGGTAGTCTGCCCTGGTGGGTTGCTGAGTGGGCAGAGACCAGCGGTACTCTGCTCTGGTGCCAGTACTACCGCGGAAGTAGCCTGGTTGGAGCCTGGTTGTGGGAGGGAGAGACCAACTGTCTCCCCTCTGGCTATACTGCTCTGTGGCTGGGGGACAGGACCAACCATCCCTACCCCTGGTGCTGTAAGTGCAGAGACTACGGTCCCATCTGCACAGATGTGGGGCTTAACATTTCCCCTTGGTGGGTTAGGCTGCCGCTGGAGAGAGGGTGTAACAAGCTCCTCTCTCTGGATGGTAAACTGCCGCTGGGGAGAAAGGATGGCACCTTCTGCTCCCTGGGGTACACACTGCCGCTGGGGAGGAAGGACTGCACCTTCTGCTCCCTGAGACACACACTGCCACTGGGGAGGGAAGACGCTGCTCTCCTCTCCCTTCACTTCACACTGCCTTCCTGGCATATCACTTTGCTGCTGGGGGGCAGGAACAACAACCTCTGCCCCCTGTAACTCAGCCTGCCGCTGGGGAGGAAGGACGGCACCTTCATCTCCCTGGGACTTACTCTGCCGCTGGGGATCTGGGCCTGCTGCCCACCACCCCGTTGGGCCCGGTGGAGAGACCTCGGTCCCATCTCCACCTGCCTGTTGTGGTTCCTCACAGGACCAATCTTGTTGGTTCCTCTGCGTCATTCGCAGCATGAGGTACGCCTGTACATCGTTGTAGACCCGGAATGCCATTTGCTCCGCTCGGGCTGGTGAGAATAGAGCCATCCTGCTCCTATATTCCCTGGCAAACTCGAATTCCTCCTCCTCCCTCGGAGGTGCTGTAGCAGCTGCGACTCTGTCTCCTTCCATTTTCCTGATTTCCTTTGTAGATAGGGTCGCTGTACGGATACTAGCGTTGCCCTCAATTTGTAATCCAGAAATGGTGTTGTCTGTAGCTGTCCCTCTGGTTGTAGGAACGATCCCGCCGCTTGCCACCAATTGTAACGGACCGTTTCACTTACAAGAGGATAAAACCCAGTTTAGGCGATAATCCCCTTTCCAGATGCACAGGCAGCTACTGCAAACACCATTCTCCCGACTGTAGACACACGAACACTGAATCCGAGAAACCTTTAAAATTCTCCCAAGCATATGAATGCTGTAGACCATTGAATAGGAACCATGCGAATAGGCTTGTACTCCTAGCAGTCAACTGGAACAGCATGCAATAAATCCTTCCCCCAATAATGAGACGACACATCACTTTGAGGGTAAAACAGGAACTCTCGACTGGCTCATCCAGCCTGGCTTTTATTACATGAGTACACATACAGGCCACACCCAGGGGGAGGCATAAAAGAACCAATGACATAGATGTTACCTCCCACACATCCCCTCCCCTTAGTGTGACACATAATCCCATTATGCATACAGTGTAAAATGTACTTTTACACAACTTTCATAACTTTAAAACCATACATCACATCCGCATAAAAATACATATCCACAATCAATCCATTCAGGGGAACAACATATTAAAAAATGGCATGAATCCGACCAGGGGTTCAAAAGTTACTAAAAGTATCTTTTGTCCCCCCTGTCTGGCAGAAAAACATCCCCACAATGCACCCTGGCTTCCTCCCTTCTGCCCTGGAGTTAATTGGAGAAGTAATCCAATTATCCAGGACTAGAGGCAGACTCCATTAACCACATGGTTGCAAAACGACATAAAACACTTTAAAATACATAAAGTCACATTTTACACATAACACACAGACATTTCACATATCCCCAGATAGCTGGGATCTGAGCGCACAAAACTACCGAATAGCGCGCAGATCCTATTCACACAGTACAATTGCCATGGAGCTAAAGTCTTTCCCATAGTCTTTCATTATATGAATAGGCTCCATGGTATAGCTATCTGGGGTATTACATTCCCATAAAGTCTGGTCCATAGTCCAAAGGCAAGAGGCGGGCAATCAGCCCCCTCCAAGGACACGTGGCGAGGTCGGTTTCGCCACAGCCCCCTTCCCCCCTTTGGCCACGCCCCCTTCCCCCTTTGGCCACGCTTCCTTTCCCCCTTTGGCCACGCCCCTTCCCCTTTGGCCACGCCCCCTTCCCCCTTTGGCCACGCCCCCGCCCCCTTTGGCCACGCCCCCTTTGGCCACGCCCCCTTTGGCCACGCCCCCTTTGGCCACGCCCCCTTTGGCCACGCCGCCTTTGGCAACGCCCCCTTCCCCCTTTGGCATCGCCCCTTTTCCCCCTTTGGCCACACCCCCTTTCCCCTTTGGTCACGCCCCCTCCCCTGTGGTCACGCCCCCTTCCCCCTCTGGCCACGCCCCCTTCCCCCTTTGGTCATGCCCCCCTTGGCTACGCCCCCTTCCCCCTTTTGTCACTCCCCTTTGGCCACGCCCCCTTTGGCCACGCCCCCTTTCCCTTTGGCCACGCCCCCTTTCCCCCTTTGACCACGCCCCCTTTTCTCCCCTTTGGCCATTCCCCTTTCCCCCCCTTTGGCCACGCCCCCTTTTCCCCTCGCCGCCGGGGAAAAATTGGATCGGCTGCCCCCCCCCCTTTGGCCACGCCCTCTTTTCCCCTCGCCGCCGGGGAAAAATTCTATCGGCCGGGCCCCCCCTTTGGCCACTTTTCCCCTCACCGCCGGGAAAAATTGGATCGGCCGGGCCCCCCCTTTGGCCATGCCCCCTTCCCCCTTTTGGCCACGCCCCCTTCCCCCTTTGGCCACGCCCCCTTTTCCCCTCGCCGCCGGGGGAAAATTGGATCGGCCGGGCCCTCCCCTTTGGCCACACCCATTTTTCCCCTCGCCGCCGGGGAAAAATTGGATCGGCCGGGCCCCCCCTTTGGCCACGCCCACTTTTCCCCTCGCTGACGGGGGAAAATTGGATCAGCCGGGCCCCCTTTGGCCACGCCCACTTTTCCCCTCGCCGCCAGGGGAAAATTGGATCGGCTGGGCCCCCCTTTGGCCACGCCCCCTTCCCCCCTTTGGCCACACCCCTTCCCCTTCTGGCCACGCCCCCTTTCCCCCCTTTGGCCACGCCCTCTTTTCCCCTCGCCGACGGGGAAAAATTGGATCAGCCGGGCCCCCCCTTTAGCCACGCCCACTTTTCCCCTCGCCGCCGGGGAAAAATTGGATCGGCCAGGCCCCCTCTTTGGCCACGCCCCCTTCCCCCCCTTTGGCCACACCCCCTTCCCCCCTTTGGCCACACCCCCTTCCCTCTTTGGCCACGCCCCCTTTTCCCCTCGCCGACTTGGAAAAATTGGATCGCACGGGCCCCCCCTTTGGCCACGCCCACTTTTCCCCTCACCGCCGGGGAAAAATTGGATCGGCCGGGGCCCCCCCTTTGGCCACACCCCCTTTTCCCTCCTTTGGCCACGCCTACTTCCCCCCTTTGGCCACGCCCCCTTTTTCCTCCTTTGGCCATGCCCCGTTTCCCCTCGCGGCCGGGGGAAAATTGGATCGTCCGGGGCCCCCCTTTGGCCACGCCCCCTTTTCCCTCCTTTGTTCCCGCCCCCTTCCCCCCTTTGGCCACGCCCCCTTACCCCTTTGGCCACGCCCCCTTACCCCTTTGGCCACGCCCCCTTCCCCCCTTTGGCCACGCTCCTTTCCCCCTTTGGCCACGCCCCTTTGGCCACACCCCCTTCCCCCTTTGGCCACGCCCCCTTTCCCCCCTTTGGCCATGCCCCTTTGGCCATGCCCCCTCCCCCTTTGGCCTCGCCCCCTTTCCCCCCTTGGCCATGCCCCCTTTGGCCACGCCCCCTTTGGTCACGCCCCTCCCCCTTTGGCACGCCCCCTTTGGCCACGCCCCCTTTCCCCCTTTGGCCACGCCCCCTTTTGCCACGCCCCCTTTCCCCCTTTGGCCACGCCCCCTTTTCCCCTCGCCGCCGGGGAAAATTTTGATCGGCCGGGCCCCCCCTTTGGCCACGCCCACTTTTCCCCTCGCCGACAGGGAAAAATTGGATCGGCCGGGCCCCCCTTTGGCCACGCCCTCTTTTCCCCTCGCCACCGGCGAAAAATTGAATCGGCCGGGCCCCCCTTTGGCCACGCCCCCTTCCCCACCTTGGCCACGCCCCCTTCCCCACCTTTGGCCACGCCCCCTTTCCCCCTTTGGCCATGCCCCCTTAACCCCTTTGGCCATGCCCCCTTTCCCCCTCGCCGCCGGGAAAAAATTGGATCGGCCGGGCCCCCCCTTTGGCCACGCCCCCTTTCCCCTTTGGCCATGCCCCCTTTCCCCCCTTTTGCCACGCCCCTTTACCCCTCGCCGACGGGGAAAAATTGGATCAGCCGGGCCCCCCCTTTGGCCACGCCCACTTTTCCCCTCGCCGCCGGGAAAAATTGGATCGGCCGGGCCCCCCCTTTGGCCATGCCCCCTTCCCCCTTTTGGCCACGCCCCCTCCCCCCTTTGGCCACGCCCCCTTTCCCCCCTTTGGCCACGCCCCCTTTTCCCCTCGCCGCCGGGGAAAAATTGGATCGGCCGGGCCCTCCCCTTTGGCCACACCCATTTTTCCCCTCGCCGCCGGGAAAAATTGGATCGGCTGGGCCCCCCCTTTGGCCACGCCTTCTTTTCCCCTCGCCGACAGGGAAAAATTGGATCGGCCGGGCCCCCCCTTTGGCCACGCCCACTTTTCCCCTCGCTGACGGGGAAAAATTGGATCAGCCGGGCCCCCTTTGGCCACGCCCACTTTTCCCCTCGCCGCCAGGGGAAAATTGGATCGGCTGGGCCCCCCTTTGGCCACGCCCCCTTCCCCCCTTTGGCCACACCCCTTCCCCTTCTGGCCACGCCCCCTTTCCCCCCTTTGGCCACGCCCTCTTTTCCCCTCGCCGACGGGGAAAAATTGGATCAGCCGGGCCCCCCCTTTAGCCACGCCCACTTTTCCCCTCGCCGCCGGGGAAAAATTGGATCGGCCAGGCCCCCTCTTTGGCCACGCCCCCTTCCCCCCCTTTGGCCACACCCCCTTCCCCCCTTTGGCCACACCCCCTTCCCTCTTTGGCCACGCCCCCTTTTCCCCTCGCCGACTTGGAAAAATTGGATCGCACGGGCCCCCCCTTTGGCCACGCCCACTTTTCCCCTCACCGCCGGGGAAAAATTGGATCGGCCGGGGCCCCCCCTTTGGCCACGCCCCCTTTTCCCTCCTTTGGCCACGCCTACTTCCCCCCTTTGGCCACGCCCCCTTTTTCCTCCTTTGGCCATGCCCCGTTTCCCCTCGCGGCCGGGGGAAAATTGGATCGTCCGGGGCCCCCCTTTGGCCACGCCCCCTTTTCCCTCCTTTGTTCCCGCCCCCTTCCCCCCTTTGGCCACGCCCCCTTACCCCTTTGGCCACGCCCCCTTACCCCTTTGGCCACGCCCCCTTCCCCCCTTTGGCCACGCTCCTTTCCCCCTTTGGCCACGCCCCTTTGGCCACGCCCCCTTTCCCCCCTTTGGCCATGCCCCTTTGGCCATGCCCCCTCCCCCTTTGGCCTCGCCCCCTTTCCCCCCTTGGCCATGCCCCCTTTGGCCACGCCCCCTTTGGTCACGCCCCTCCCCCTTTGGCACGCCCCCTTTGGCCACGCCCCCTTTCCCCCTTTGGCCACGCCCCCTTTTGCCACGCCCCCTTCCCCCTTTGGCCACGCCCCCTTTTCCCCTCGCCGCCGGGGAAAATTTTGATCGGCCGGGCCCCCCCTTTGGCCACGCCCACTTTTCCCCTCGCCGACAGGGAAAAATTGGATCGGCCGGGCCCCCCTTTGGCCACGCCCTCTTTTCCCCTCGCCACCGGCGAAAAATTGAATCGGCCGGGCCCCCCTTTGGCCACGCCCCCTTCCCCACCTTGGCCACGCCCCCTTCCCCACCTTTGGCCACGCCCCCTTTCCCCCTTTGGCCATGCCCCCTTAACCCCTTTGGCCATGCCCCCTTTCCCCCTCGCCGCCGGGAAAAAATTGGATCGGCCGGGCCCCCCCTTTGGCCACGCCCCCTTTCCCCTTTGGCCATGCCCCCTTTCCCCCCTTTTGCCACGCCCCTTTACCCCTCGCCGACGGGGAAAAATTGGATCAGCCGGGCCCCCCCTTTGGCCACGCCCACTTTTCCCCTCGCCGCCGGGAAAAATTGGATCGGCCGGGCCCCCCCTTTGGCCATGCCCCCTTCCCCCTTTTGGCCACGCCCCCTCCCCCCTTTGGCCACGCCCCCTTTCCCCCCTTTGGCCACGCCCCCTTTTCCCCTCGCCGCCGGGGAAAAATTGGATCGGCCGGGCCCTCCCCTTTGGCCACACCCATTTTTCCCCTCGCCGCCGGGAAAAATTGGATCGGCTGGGCCCCCCCTTTGGCCACGCCTTCTTTTCCCCTCGCCGACAGGGAAAAATTGGATCGGCCGGGCCCCCCTTTGGCCACGCCCACTTTTCCCCTCGCCACCGGCGAAAAATTGAATCGGCCGGGCCCCCCCTTTGGCCACGCCCCCTTCCCCACCTTTGGCCACGCCCCCTGCCCCCTTTGGCCACGCCCCCTTTTCCCCTCGCCGCCGGGGAAAAATTTGATCGGCCGGGCCCCCCCTTAGGCCACGCCCACTTTTCCCCTCGCCACCGGCAAAAAATTGAATTGGCCGGGCCCCCCCTTTGGCCATGCCCCCTTCCCCACCTTTGGCCACGCCCCCTTCCCCACCTTTGGCCACGCCCCCTTTCCCCCTTTGGCCATGCCCCCTTAACCCCTTTGGCCACGCCCCCTTCCCCACCTTTGGCCACGCCCCCTTCCCCACCTTTGGCCATGCCCCCTTCCCCCTTTTGGCCACGCCCCCTCCCCCCTTTGGCCACGCCCCCTTTCCCCCCTTTGACCACGCCCCCTTTTCCCCTCGCCGCCGAGGAAAAATTGGATCGGCCGGGCCCTCCCCTTTGGCCACACCCATTTTTCCCCTCGCCGCCGGGGAAAAATTTGATCGACCGGGCCCCCCCTTTGGCCACGCCTTCTTTTCCCCTCGCCGACAGGGAAAAATTGGATCGGCCGGGCCCCCCTTTGGCCACGCCCACTTTTCCCCTCGCCACCGGCGAAAAATTGAATCGGCCGGGCCCCCCCTCTGGCCACGCCCCCTTCCCCACCTTTGGCCACGCCCCCTGCCCTTTTTGGCCACGCCCCCTTCCCCCCTTTGGCCATGCCCCCTTTCCACCTCGCCGCCGGGAAAAAATTGGATCGGCCGGGGTCCCCCCTTTGGCCACACCCACTTTTCCTCTCGCTGCCGGGGAAAAATTGGATCGGCCAGGCCCACCCTTTGGCCACGCCCCCTTTCCCCCCTTTGGCCACGCCCATTTTCCCCTCGCCGCCGGGGGAAAATTGGATTGGTCCGGGCTCCCCCCTTTGACCACGCCCCCTTCCCCCTTTGGCCACGCCCCCTTTCCCCATTTGGCCACGCCCCCTTTTCCCCTCGCCGACGGGGGAAAATTGGATCAGCCGGGCCCCCCCCTTTGGCCACGCCCCCTTTTCCCCTCGCCGCCGGGGAAAAATTTGATCGGCCGGGCCCCCCCTTAGGCCACGCCCACTTTTCCCCTCGCCACCGGCGAAAAATTGAATTGGCCGGGCCCCCCCTTTGGCCATGCCCCCTTCCCCCTTTTGGCCACGCCCCCTCCCCCCTTAGACCACTTTTCCCCTCGCCGCCGGGGAAAAATTGGATCGGCCGGGCCCCCCTTTTGGCCACGCCCACTTTTCCCCTCGCCGACAGGGAAAAATTGGATCGGCCGGGCCCCCCTTTGGCCACGCCCTCTTTTCCCCCCCCACCGGCGAAAAATTGAATCGGCCGGGCCCCCCTTTGGCCACGCCCCCTTCCCCACCTTTGGCCATGCCCCCTTCCCCACCTTTGGCCACGCCCCCTTTCCCCCTTTGGCCATGCCCCCTTAACCCCTTTGGCCATGCCCCCTTTCCCCCTCGCCGCCGGGAAAAAATTGGATCGGCCGGGCCCCCCCTTTGGCCACGCCCCTTTTCCCCTCGCCGCCGGGGGAAAATTGGATTGGTCCGGGCTCCCCCCTTTGACCAAGCCCCCTTCCCCCTTTGGTCACGCCCCCTTTCCCCCTTTGGACACGCCCCCTTTTCCCCTCGCCGACGGGGAAAAATTGGATCAGCCGGGCCCCCCCTTTGGCCACGCCCACTTTTCCCCTCGCCGCCGGGAAAAATTGGATCGGCTGGGCCCCCCTTTGGCCATGCCCCCTTCCCCCTTTTGGCCACGCCCCCTTTCCCCCCTTTGGCCACGCCCCCTTTTCCCCTCGCCGCCGGGGAAAAATTGGATCGGCCGGGCCCTCCCCTTTGGCCACACCCATTTTTCCCCTCGCCGCCGGGGAAAAATTGGATCGGCCGGGCCCCCCCTTTGGCCACACCTTCTTTTCCCCTCGCCGACAGGGAAAAATTGGATCGGCCGGGCCCCCCTTTGGCCACGCCCCCTTTCCCCCCTTTGGCCACGCCCCTTTTCCCCTCGCCGCCGGGGGAAAATTGGATTGGTCCGGGCTCCCCCCTTTGACCACGCCCCCTTCCCCCTTTGGCCACGCCCCCTTTCCCCTTTGGCCACGCCCCCTTTTCCCCTCGCCGACGGGGGAAAATTGGATCAGCCGGGCCCCCCCCTTTGGCCACGCCCACTTTTCCCCTCGCCGCCAGGGAAAAATTGGATCGGCCGGGCCCCCGCTTTGGCCACGCCCCTTTGGCCACGCCCCCTTCCCCCTTTGGCCACGCCCCCTTCCCCCTTTGGCCACGCCCCATTCGGGCACGCCCCCTTTGGCTACGCCCCCTTTGGCTACGCCCCCTTTGGCCACGCCCCCTTTGGCCACGCCCCCTTTGGCATCACCCCTTTCCCCCTTTGGCCACGCCCCCTTTCCCCCTTTGGCCACGCCCCCTTTCCCCTTTGGCCACGCCCCCTTTGGCCACGCCCCTTCCCCCTCTGGCCACGCCCCCTCCCCCTGTGGTCACGCCTCCTTTCCCCCCCTTTGGCCACGCCCTTTTTGGCCACGGCCCCTTTCCCTCCCTTTGGTCATGCCCCCTTTGGCCACACCCATTTGGTCACGCCCCTTTGGCCACGCCCCTTTGGCCACGCCCCCTTTGGCCACGTCCCTTTCCCCTTTGGCCACGCCCCCTTTCCCCTTTGGCCACGCCCCCTTTCCCCTTTGGCCACGCCCCCTTTTCCCTTTGGCCACGCCCCCTTTTCTCCCCATTGGCCATGCCCCTTTCCCCATATTTGGCCACACCCCCTTCCCCCCCTTTGGCCACGCCCCCTTTCCCCCTCGCCGCCGGGGAAAAATTGGATCGGCCGGGCCCCCCCTTTGGCCACGCCCCCTTTTCCCCTCGCCGCCGGGGAAAAATTGGATCGCCGGGCCCCCCCTTTGGCCACTTTTCGCCTTGGCCACGCCCCTTTCCCCCGTTGGCCATGCCCCCTTTGGCCACGCCCCGTTTCTCCCCTTTGACCACGCCCCTTTGGCCACGCCCCCTTCCCCCTTTGGCCACGCCCCTTCCCCCTTTGGCCACGCCCCCTTCCCCCTTTGGCCACGCCCCCTTCCCCCTTTGGCCACGCCCCTTCCCCCTATGGCCACGCCCCCTTCCCCCTATGGCCACGCCCCCTTTGGCAACGCCCCTTGCCCCCTTTCCCCTTTGGCCACGCCCCATTCCCCTTTGGCCACGCCCCCTCCCCCTTTGGTCACGCCCCTTCCCCCTCTGGTCACGCCCCCTCCCCCTCTGGTCACGCCCCCTCCCCCCTTTGGCCATGCCCCCTTTTGCCACGCCCCCTCCCCCTGTGGTCACGCCCCCTTTGGCCACGCCCCCTTTGGCCACGGCCCCTTTCCCTCCCTTTGGTCACGCCCCCTTCCCCCTTTGGCCACGCCCCTTTCCCCCCTTTGGCCACGCCCCTTTTCCCCCTTTGGTCACGCCCCTTTGGCCACGCCCCTTCCCCCTTTTGCCACGCCCCCTTGGCCACGCCCCATTTGGCCACGCCCCCTTTCCCTTTGGCCACGCCCCCTTTCCCTTTGGCCACGCCCCCTTTCCTTTGGCCATGCCCCCTTTCCCTTTGGCCACGCCCCCTTACCCCCTTTGGCCACGCCTCCTTTTCCCCTCGACGCCGGGGAAAAATTGGATCGGCCGGGCCCCCCCTTTGGCCACGCCCCCTTTCCCCTCGCCGCCGGGGAAAAATTTGAACGTCCGGGCCCCCCCTTTGGCCACTTTTCCCCTCGCCGCCGGGAAAAATTGGATCGGCCGGGCCCTCCCCTTTGGCCACACCCATTTTTCCCCTCGCCGCCGGGGAAAAATTGGATCGGCCGGGCCCCCCCTTTGGCCACGCCTTCTTTTCCCCTTGCCGACAGGGAAAAATTGGATCGGCCGGGCCCCCCTTTGGCCACGCCCCCTTTCCCCCCTTTGGCCACGCCCCTTTTCCCCTCGCCGCCGGGGGAAAATTGGATTGGTCCGGGCTCCCCCCTTTGACCACGCCCCCTTCCCCACCTTTGGCCATGCCCCCTTCCCCACCTTTGGCCACGCCCCCTTTCCCCCTTTGGCCATGCCCCCTTAACCCCTTTGGCCATGCCCCCTTTCCCCCTCGCCGCCGGGAAAAAATTGGATCGGCCGGGCCCCCCCTTTGGCCACGCCCCTTTTCCCCCTTTGGACACGCCCCCTTTTCCCCTTTGGACACGCCCCCTTTTCCCCCTTTGGACACGCCCCCTTTTCCCCCTTTGGCCACGCCCCTTTTCCCCCTTTGGTCACGCCCCCTTTCCCCCTTTGGACACGCCCCCTTTTCCCCTCGCCGACGGGGAAAAATTGGATCAGCCGGGCCCCCCCTTTGGCCACGCCCACTTTTCCCCACGCCGCCGGGAAAAATTGGATCGGCTGGGCCCCCCTTTGGCCATGCCCCCTTCCCCCTTTTGGCCACGCCCCCTCCCCCCTTTGGCCACGCCCCCTTTCCCCCTTTGGCCACGCCCCCTTTTCCCCTCGCCGCCGGGGAAAAATTGGATCGGCCGGGCCCTCCCCTTTGGCCACACCCATTTTTCCCCTCGCCGCCGGGGAAAAATTGGATCGGCCGGGCCCCCCCTTTGGCCACGCCTTCTTTTCCCCTCGCCGACAGGGAAAAATTGGATCGGCCGGGCCCCCCTTTGGCCACGCCCCCTTTCCCCCCTTTGGCCACGCCCCTTTTCCCCTCGCCGCCGGGGGAAAATTGGATTGGTCCGGGCTCCCCCCTTTGACCACGCCCCCTTCCCCCTTTGGCCACGCCCCCTTTCCCCTTTGGCCACGCCCCCTTTTCCCCTCGCCGACGGGGGAAAATTGGATCAGCCGGGGCCCCCCTTTGGCCACGCCCACTTTTCCCCTCGCCGCCAGGGAAAAATTGGATCGGCCGGGCCCCCGCTTTGGCCACGCCCCTTTGGCCACGCCCCCTTCCCCCTTTGGCCACGCCTCCTGTGGCCACGCCCCCTTCCCCCCTTTGGCCACGCCCCCTTCCCCCTTTGGCCACGCCCCATTCGGGCACGCCCCCTTTGGCTACGCCCCCTTTGGCTACGCCCCCTTTGGCCACGCCCCCTTTGGCCACGCCCCCTTTGGCCACGCCCCCTTTGGCATCACCCCTTTCCCCCTTTGGCCACGCCCCCTTTCCCCTTTGGCCACGCCCCCTTTGGCCACGCCCCTTCCCCCTCTGGCCACGCCCCCTCCCCCTGTGGTCACGCCTCCTTCCCCCCCCTTTGGCCACGCCCTTTTTGGCCACGGCCCCTTTCCCTCCCTTTGGTCATGCCCCCTTTGGCCACACCCATTTTGTCACGCCCCTTTGGCCACGCCCCCTTTGGCCACGCCCCCTTTGGCCATGCCCCCTTTCCCTTTGGCCACGTCCCTTTCCCCTTTGGCCACGCCCCCTTTCCCCTTTGGCCACGCCCCCTTTCCCCTTTGGCCACGCCCCCTTTTCTCCCTATTGGCCATGCCCCTTTCCCCATATTTGGCCACACCCCCTTCCCCCCCTTTGGCCACGCCCCCTTTCCCCCTCGCCGCTGGGGAAAAATTGGATCGGCCGGGCCCCCCCTTTGGCCACGCCCCCTTTTCCCCTCGCCGCCGGGGAAAAATTGGATCGCCGGGCCCCCCCTTTGGCCACTTTTCGCCTTGGCCACGCCCCTTTCCCCCGTTGGCCACGCCCCCTTTGGCCACGCCCCGTTTCTCCCCTTTGACCACGCCCCTTTGGCACGCCCCCTTCCCCCTTTGGCCACGCCCCCTTCCCCCTTTGACCACGCCCCCTTCCCCCTTTGGCCACGCCCCCTTCCCCCTTTGGCCACGCCCCCTCCCCCCCATGGCCACGCCCCCTTTGGCAACGCCCCTTGCCCCCTTTCCCCTTTGGCCACGCCCCCATTCCCCTTTGGCCACGCCCCCTCCCCCTTTGGTCACGCCCCTTCCCCCTCTGGTCACGCCCCCTCCCCCTCTGGTCACGCCCCCTCCCCCCTTTGGCCATGCCCCCTTCGGCCACGGCCCCTTTCCCTCCCTTTGGTCACGCCCCCTTCCCCCTTTGGCCATGCCCCTTTTCCCCCTTTGGTCACGCCCCTTTTCCCCCTTTGGTCACGCCCCTTTGGCCACGCCCCTTCCCCCTTTTGCCACGCCCCCTTGGCCACGCCCCATTTGGCCACGCCCCCTTTCCCTTTGGCCACACCCCCTTTCCCTTTGGCCACGCCCCCTTTCCTTTGGCCATGCCCCCTTTCCCTTTGGCCACGCCCCCTTACCCCCTTTGGCCACGCCCCCTTTTCCCCTCGACGCCGGGGAAAAATTGGATCGGCCGGGCCCCCCCTTTGGCCACGCCCCCTTTTCCCCTCGCCGCCGGGGAAAAATTTGAACGTCCGGGCCCCCCCTTTGGCCACTTTTCCCCTCGCCGCCGGGAAAAATTGGATCGGCCGGGCCCCCCCTTTGGCCATGCCCCCTTCCCCCTTTTGGCCACGCCCCCTTCCCCCTTTGGCCACGCCCCCTTTTCCCCTCGCCGCCAGGGAAAAATTGGATCGGCCGGGCCCTCCCCTTTGGCCACACCCATTTTTCCCCTCGCCGCCGGGGAAAAATTGGATCGGCTGGGCCCCCCTTTGGCCACGCCCCCTTCCCCACCTTTGGCCACGCCCCCTGCCCCCTTTGGCCACGCCCCTTCCCCCTCTGGTCACGCCCCCTCCCCCCTTTGGCCACGCCCCCTTTGGCCACGCCACTCCCCCTGTGGTCACGCCCCCTCCCCCTGTGGTCATGCCCCCTTCCCCCTTTGGCCACGCCCCCTTTGGCCACGCCCCCTTTGGCCACGCCCCCTTTGGCCACGCCCCCTTTGGCCACGCCCCCTTTGGCCACGCCCCTTTCCCCCTCTGGCCACGCCCCTTTCCCCTTTGGCCACGCCCCTTCCCCCTTGGGCCACGCCCCCTTTGGCATCGCCCCTTTTTCCCCTTTGGCCACGCCCCCTTCCCTTTGGCCACGCCCCCTTCCCCTTTGGCCACGCCCCCTTTGGCCACGCCCCTTCCCCCTCTGGCCATTCCCCTTCCCCTTTGGCCACGCCCCCTTTGGCCACGCCCTTTTTAGCCACGGCTCCTTTCCCTCCCTTTGGTCACGCCCCCTTGGTCACGCCCCCTTCCCCTTTGGCCACGCCCCTATTCACCCTTTGGCCACGCCCCTTTGGTCACGCCCCTTTGGTCATGCCCCCTTTCCCTCCCTTTTGTCACGCCCCCCTTTGGCCACGCCCCCTTCCCCCTTTGGCTATGCCCCCTTTGGCCACGCCCCCTTCCCCCTTTGGCATCCCCCCTTTGGCAAGGCCCCTTTGGCCATGCCCCATTCCCCCTGTGGCCACGCCCCCTTTCCCTTTGGCCACACCCCCTTTGGCCTCACCCCTCCCCCTTTGGCCATGCCTCCTTTGGCCACGCCCCCTTTCTCCATTTTCTCCCCTTTGGCCACGCCCCCTGTGGCCACGCCCCCTGTGGCCACGCCCCCTTCCCCCTTTGGCCACGCCCCCTTCCCCCTTTGGTCACGCCCCCTTTCCCCCTTTGGCCTCGCCCCTTCCCCCTTGGTCACGCCCCCTTTGGCCACGCCCCCTTCCCCCTTTGGCCACTCCCCCTTTGGCCACGCCCCTTCCCCCTTTGGCCATGCCCCCTTTCCCCCTTTGGCCACGCCCCCCTTTGCCCACGCCCCTTCCCCCTTTGGCCACGCCCCTTTCCTCTCTTTGGCCACGCCCCCCCTTTCTCCCTTTTCTCCCCTTTGGCCATGCCCCCTGTGGCCACGCCCCCTTCCCCCTTTTGCCACGCCCCCTTTTCCATCCTTTGGCCACGCCCCCTTCACCTTTGGCCATGCCCCATTTGGCCACACCCCCTTCCCCCTTTGGCCACGCCCCCTTCCCCCTTTGGCCACACCCCCTTCCCCCTTTGGTCACGCCCCCTTACCCCTTTGGCCACGCCCCCTTTTCCCCTCGCCGACTTGGAAAAATTGGATCGCCCGGGCCCCCCCTTTGGCCACGCCCACTTTTCCTCTCTTTTGTCACGCCCCCTTTGGCCACGCCCCCTTCCCCCCTTTGGCCATGCCCCCTTTGGCCACGCCCCCTTCCCCCTTTGGCATCCCCCTTTGGCCACGCCCCTTTGGCCATGCCCCCTTCCCCCTGTGGCCACGCCCCCTTTCCCTTTGGCCACGCCCCCTTTGGCCTTGCCCCCTCCCCCTTTGGCCACGCCCCCTTTCTTCCTTGTCTCCCCTTTGGCCACGCCCCCTGTGGCCACGCCCCCTTCCCCCTTTGGCCACGCCCCCTTTTCCCTCCTTTGGCCACGCCCCCTTCCCCCTTTGGTCACGCCCCCTTACCCCTTTGGCCACGCCCCCTTCCCCCTTTGGCCACGCTCCTTTCCCCCTTTCGCCACGCCCCTTTGGCCATGCCCCCTTCCCCCCTTTGGCCACACCCCCTTCCCCCTTTGGCCACGCCCCCTTCCCCCCTTTGGCCACACCCCCTTCCCCCTTTGGTCACGCCCCCTTACCCCTTTGGCCACGCCCCCTTCCCCCCTTTGGCCATGCTCCTTTCCCCCTTTCGCCACGCCCCTTTGGCCATGCCCCCTTCCCCCTTTGGCCACACCCCCTTCCCCCTTTGGCCACGCCCCCTTCCACCCTTTGGCCACACCCCCTTCCCCCTTTGGCCACGCCCCCTTATTCCCCTTTGGCCACACCCCCTTTTCCCCTCGCCGACTTGGAAAAATTGGATCGCCCGGGCCCCCCCTTTGGCCACGCCCACTTTTCCTCTCGCCGCCGGGGAAAAATTGGATCGGCCGGGGCCCCCCCTTTGGCCACGCCTCCTTTTCCCCCCTTTGGCCACGCCCCCTTTATCCCCTTTGGCCATGCCCCCTTTGGCTACTCCCCCTTTCCCTACTTTGGCCACGTCCCCTCCCCCCCTTTGGCCATGCCCCCTTCCCCTTTGGCCTCGCCCCCTTTCCCCCCTTGGCCACGCCCCCTTTGGCCACGCCCCTCCCCCCTTTGGCACGCCCCCTTTGGCCACGCCCCCTTCCCCCTTTGGCTACTCCCCCTTCCCCCTTTGGCCACGCCCCCTTTCCCCCCCTTTGGCCACGCCCCCTTTGGCCACGCCCCTCCCCCCTTTGGCACGCCCCCTTTGGCCACGCCCCCTTCCCCCTTTGGCTACTCCCCCTTCCCCCTTTGGCCTCGCCCCCTTTCCCCCCTTGGCCACGCCCCCTTTGGCCACGCCCCTCCCCCCTTTGGCACGCCCCCTTTGGCAACGCCCCCTTGCCCCCTTTGGCCACGCCCCCTTTGGCCACGCCCCCTTTGGCCACGCCCCCTTTGGCCACGCCCCCTTTGGCCACGCCCCTTTGGCCACGCCCCTTTGGCCACGCCCCTTTCTCCCCTTTGGCCACGCCCCTTTCCCCTTTGGCCACGCCCCCTTCACCCCTTTGGCCACGCCCCCTTCACCCCTTTGGTCACGCCCCCTTCACCCCTTTGGCCACGCCCCCTTTTTCCCCTCGCCGCCGGGGAAAAATTGGATCGGCTGGGCCCCCCCTTTGCCCACGCCCACTTTTCCCCTCGCCGACGGGGAAAAATTGGATCGGCCGGGCCCCCCTTTGGCCACGCCCACTTTTCCCCTCGCCACCGGCGAAAAATTGAATCGGCCGGGCCCCCCTTTGGCCACGCCCCCTTCCCCACCTTTGGCCACGCCCCCTGCCCCCTTTGGCCACGCCCCTTCCCCCTCTGGTCACGCCCCCTCCCCCCTTTGGCCACGCCCCCTTTCGCCACGCCCCCTCCCCCTGTGGTCACGCCCCCTCCCCCTGTGGTCATGCCCCCTTCCCCCTTTGGCCACGCCTCCTTTGGCCACGCCCTTTTTGGCCACGGCCCCTTTCACTCCCTTTGGTCATGCCCCCCTTGGCCACGCCCCCTTCCCCCTTTGGCCACGCCCCTTTTCCCCCTTTGGTCACACCCTTTTGTCACGCCCCTTTGGCAACGCCCCTTCCCCCTTTGGCCACGCCCCCTTTGGCCACGCCCCCTTTCACTTTGGCCACGCCCCCTTTCCCCCCTTTGGCCACGCCCCCTTTTCCCCTCACTGCCGGGGAAAAATTGGATCGGCCGGGCCCCCCCTTTGGCCACGCCCCCTTTTCCCCTCGCCGCCGGGAAAAAATTTGAACGTCCGGGCCCCCCCTTTGGCCACTTTTCCCCTTGGCCCCTGGTAAAAATTGGATCGGCCGGGCCCCCCCTTTGGCCATGCCCCCTTCCCCCTTTTGGCCACGCCTACTTCCCCCTTTTGGCCACGCCCCCTTCCCCCTTTTGGCCACGCCCCCTTTTCCCCTCGCCGCCGGGGGAAAATTGGATCGGCCGGGCCCCCCCTTTGGCCACTTTTCCCCTCACCGCCGGGAAAAATTGGATCGGCCGGGCCCCCCCTTTGGCCATGCCCCCTTCCCCCTTTTGGCCACGCCCCCTTCCCCCTTTGGCCACGCCCCCTTTTCCCCTCGCCGCCGGGGGAAAATTGGATCGGCCGGGCCCTCCCCTTTGGCCACACCCATTTTTCCCCTCGCCGCCGGGGAAAAATTGGATCGGCCGGGCCCCCCCTTTGGCCACGCCCACTTTTCCCCTCGCCGACGGGGAAAAATTGGATCAGCCGGGCCCCCTTTGGCCACGCCCACTTTTCCCCTCACCGCCAGGGGAAAATTGGATCGGCTGGGCCCCCCTTTGGCCTGCCCCCTTCCCCCCTTTGGCCACACCCCTTCCCCTTCTGGCCACGCCCCCTTTCCCCCCTTTGGCCACGCCCTCTTTTCCCCTCGCCGACGGGGAAAAATTGGATCAGCCGGGCCCCCCTTTAGCCACGCCCACTTTTCCCCTTGCCGCCGGGGAAAAATTGGATCGGCCAGGCCCCCTCTTTGGCCACACCCCCTTCCCCCCTTTGGCCACACCCCCTTCCCCCTTTGGCCACGCCCCCTTATTCCCCTTTGGCCACGCCCCCTTTTCCAATCGCCGACTTGGAAAAATTGGATCGCACGGGCCCCCCCTTTGGCCACGCCCACTTTTCCCTCCTTTGGCCACGCCTCCTTCCCCCCTTTGGCCACGCCCCCTTTTCCCTCCTTTGGCCATGCCCCGTTTCCCCTCGCGGCCGGGGGAAAATTGGATCGTCCGGGGCCCCCCTTTGGCCACGACCCCTTTTCCCTCCTTTGCCCCCGCCCCCTTCCCCCCTTTGGCCACGCCCCCTTACCCCTTTGGCCACGCCCCCTTACCCCTTTGTCCACGCCCCCTTCCCCCCTTTGGCCACGCCCCTTCCCCCTTTGGCCACGCCCCCTTCCCCCCTTTGGCCACGCCCCTTTGGCCACACCCCCTTCCCCCTTTGGCCACGCCCCCTTTCCCCCCTTTGGCCATGCCCCCTCCCCCTTTGGCCTCGCCCCCTTTCCCCCCTTGGCCATGCCCCCTTTGGCCACGCCCCCTTTGGTCACGCCCCTCCCCCTTTGGCACGCCCCCTTTGGCCACGCCCCCTTCCCCCTTTGGCCACGCCCCCTTTTCCCCTCGCCGATGGGGAAAAATTGGATCAGCTGGACCCCCCCTTTGGCCACGCCCACTTTTCCCATCGCCGCCGGGGAAAAATTGGATCGGCCGGGGCCCCCCCTTTGGCCACGCCCCCTTTTCCCTCCTTTGGCCACGACTCCTTCCCCATTGGCCACGCCCCCTTACCCCTTTGGCCACGCCCCCTTCCCCCCTTTGGCCACGCTCCTTTCCCCCTTTCGCCACGCCCCTTTGGCCATGCCCCCTTTGGCCACGCCTGCTTTATCCCCTTTGGCCATGCCCCCTCCCCCCCTTGGCCACACTCCCTTCCCCTTTGGACACGCCTCCACTTTGGCCATGCCCCCTTTGGCCCCTTTTCCCCCTTTTGGCCACACCCCCTTCCCCCTTTGGCCACGGCCCCTTTCCCCCCTTTGGCCATGCCCCCTCCCCCTTTGGCCTCGCCCCCTTTCCCCCCTTGGCCACGCCCCCTTTGGCCACGCCCCTCCCCCTTTGGCCATGCCCCTCCCCTTTGGCACGCCCCCTTTGGCCACGCCCCCTTTCCCCCTTTGGCATGCCCCCTTTGGCCACGCCCCTTTCTCCCCTTTGGCCACGCCCCTTTGGCCACGCCCATTTCTCCCCTTTGGCCATGCCCCTTTGGCCACGCCCCCTTCCCCCCTTTGGTCACGCCCCCTTTCCCCCTTTGGCCACGCCCCTTCACCCCTTTGGCCACGCCCCCTTCACCCCTTTGGCCACGCCCCCTTCACCCCTTTGGCCACGCCCCCTTTTCCTCTTTTGGCCACGCCCCCGCCCCCCCGTTGGCAACGCCCTCATTCCCCCCGTTGGCAACGCCCTCATTCCCCCCGTTGGCAACGCCCCCTTTCCCCCCTTTGGCCTCGCCCCCTTTCCCCCCTTTGGCCTCGCCCTCTTTTTCCCCCTTTGGCCACGCCCACTTTTCCCCTCGCCGCCAGGGGAAAATTGGATCGGCTGGGCCCCCCCTTTGGCCACGCCCCCTTCCCCCCTTTGGCCACACCCCTTCCCCTTCTGGCCACGCCCCCTTTCCCCCCTTTGGCCACGCCCCCTTTTCCCCTTGTCGACGGGGAAAAATTGGATCAGCCGGGCCCCCCCTTTAGCCACGCCCACTTTTCCCCTCGCCGCCGGGGAAAAATTGGATCGGCCAGGCCCCCTCTTTGGCCACGCCCCCTTCCCCCCTTTGGCCACACCCCCTTCCCCCCCTTTGGCCACGCCCCCTTATTCCCCTTTGGCCACGCCCACTTTTCCCCTCGCCGCCGGGGAAAAATTGGATCGGCCGGGGCCCCCCCTTTGGCCACGCCCCCTTTTCCCTCCTTTGGCCACGCCTCCTTCCCCCCTTTGGCCACGCCCCCTTTCCCCTCCTTTGGCCATGCCCCGTTTCCCCTCGCGGCCGGGGAAAAATTGGATCGTCCGGGGCCCCCCTTTGGCCACGCCCCCTTTTCCCCTCGCCGACTTGGAAAAATTGTATCGCACGGGCCCCCCCTTTGGCCACGCCCACTTTTCCCCTCGCCGCCGGGGAAAAATTGGATCGTCCGGGGCCCCCCCTTTGGCCACGCCCCCTTTTCCCTCCTTTGGCCACGCCTCCTTCCCCCCTTTGGCCACGCCCCCTTTTCCCTCCTTTGGCCATGCCCCGTTTCCCCTCGCGGCCGGGGAAAAATTGGATCGTCCGGGGCCCCCCTTTGGCCACGCCCCCTTTTCCCTCCTTTGCCCCCGCCCCCTTTTCCCTCCTTTGCCCCCGCCCCCTTCCCCCCTTTGGCCACGCCCCCTTACCCCTTTGGCCACGCCCCCTTCCCCCCTTTGGCCACGCTCCTTTCCCCCTTTGGCCACGCCCCTTTGGCCACACCCCCTTCCCCCTTTGGCCACGCCCCCTTTCCCCCCTTTGGCCATGCCCCCTCCCCCTTTGGCCATGCCCCCTCCCCCTTTGGCCTCGCCCCCTTTTCCCCCTTGGCCATGCCCCCTTTGGCCACGCCCCCTTTGGTCACGCCCCTCCCCCTTTGGCACGCCCCCTTTGGCCACGCCCCCTTTCCCCCTTTGGCCACGCCCCCTTTTCCCCTCGCCGACGGGGAAAAATTGGATCAGCTGGGCCCCCCCTTTGGCCACGCCCACTTTTCCCCTCGCCGCCGGGGAAAAATTGGATCGGCTGGGCCCCCTCTTTGGCCACGCCCCCTTCCCCCCTTTGGCCACACCCCCTTCCCCCCTTTGGCCACACCCCCTTCCCCCCTTTGGCCACGCCCCCTTATTCCCTTTGGCCACGCCCCCTTTTCCCCTCGCCGACTTGGCAAAATTGGATCGCCCGGGCCCCCCCTTTGGCCATGCCCACTTTTCCCCTCGCCGCCGGGGAAAAATTGGATCGGCCGGGGCCCCCCCTTTGGCCACACCCCCTTTTCCCTCCTTTGGCCACGACTCCTTCCCCCATTGGCCACGCCCCCTTCCCCCCTTTGGCCACGCTCCTTTCCCCCTTTCGCCACGCCCCTTTGGCCACGCCCCCTTTGGCCACGCCTGCTTTATCCCCTTTGGCCATGCCCCCTTTGGCTACTTCCCCTTTCCCTACTTTGGCCACGCCCCCTTTGGCCCCTTTTCCCCCTTTTGGCCACACCCCCTTTCCCCCCTTTGGCCATGCCCCCTCCCCCTTTGGCCTCGCCCCCTTTCCCCCCTTGGCCACGCCCCCTTTGGCCACGCCCCCTTTGGCCACGCCCCTCCCCCTTTGGCCACGCCCCCTTTGGCCACGCCCCTCCCCCTTTGGCACGCCCCCTTTGGCCACGCCCCCTTTCCCCCTTTGGCCACGCCCCTTTGGCCACGCCCATTTCTCCCCTTTGGCCATGCCCCTTTGGCCACGCCCCCTTCCCCCTTTGGTCACGCCCCCTTTCCCCCTTTGGCCACGCCCCCTTCCCCTTTGGCCACGCCCCTTCCCCCTTGGCCACGCCCCCTTCACCCCTTTGGCCACGCCCCCTTTTTCCTCTTTTGGCCACGCCCCCGTCCCCCCGTTGGCAACGCCCTCATTCCCCCCGTTGGCAACGCCCCCTTTCCCCCCTTTCGCCTCGCCCCCTTTCCCCCCTTTGGCCTCGCCCCCTTTTTCCCCCTTTGGCCACGCCCCCTTTTTCCTCTTTTGGCCACGCCCCCGTCCCCCCGTTGGCAACGCCCTCATTCCCCCGTTGGCAACGCCCCCTTTCCCCCCTTTGGCCTCGCCCCCTTCCCCCTTTGACCACGCCCCCTTTGGTCACGCCCCTTTGGTCACGCCCCCTTTCCCCCTTTGGCCACGCCCCCTTTCCCCCTTTGGCCACGCCCCCTTCCCCTTGGCCACGCCCCCTTTGGCCACGCCCCCTTCCCTCTTTGGCCACGCCCCCTTCCCCCTTTTGGCCACGCCCCCTTCCCCCTTTTGGCCACGCCCCATTCCCCCTTTGGCCACGCCCCCTTCCCCCCTTTGGCCACGCTCCTTTCCCCCTTTCGCCACGCCCCTTTGGCAACGCCCCCTTTGGCCACGCCCCCTTTCTCCCCTTTGGCCATGCCCCCTTTGGCTATGCCCCCTTTCCCTACTCTGGCCACGCCCCCTCCCCCCTTGGCCACACTCCCTTCCCCTTTGGACACGCCTCCACTTTGGACACGCCCCTTTGGCCCCTTTTCCCCCTTTTGGCCACACCCCCTTCCCCCTTTGGCCACGCCCCCTTCCCCCTTTGGCCACGCCCCCTTTCCCCACTTTGGCCATGCCCCCTCCCCCTTTGGCCTCTCCCCCTTTGGCCACGCCCCCTTTGGCCACGCCCCTCCCCCTTTGACCACGCCCCCTTTTGCCACGCCCCCTTTCCCCCTTTGGCCACGCCCCTTTAGCCACGCCCCCTTTAGCCACGCCCCTTTCTCCCCTTTGGCCACGCCCCTTTTGCCACGCCCCTTTCGCCCCTTTGGCCACACCCCTTTGGCCATGCCACTTTGGCCATGCCCCTTTGGCCACGCCCCCTTTCCCCCCTTTGGCCACGCCCCCTTCACCCCTTTGGCCACGCCCCCTTTTTCCTCTTTTGAACACGCCGTTGGCAACGCCCTCATTCCCCCGTTGGCAACGCCCCTTTCCCCCCTTTGGCCACGCCCCCTTTTCCCCCTTTGGCCACGCCCACTTTTCCTCTCGCCGCCGGGGAAAAATTGCATCGGCCAGGCTCCCCCCTTTGGCCAAGCCCCCTTTCCCCCCTTTGGCCACGCCCCCTTTCCCCCCTTTGGCCACGCCCCCTTTCCCCACCCTTTGGCCACGCCCCCTTTCCCCCCTTTGGCTAAGCCCACTTTTCCTCTCGCCGCCGGGGAAAAATTGCATCGGCCAGGCCCCCCCTTTCGCCACGCCCCCTTTCCCCCCTTTGGCCACGCCCCCTTCCCCCTTTGGCCACGCCCCCTTTTCACCTCGCCGCCGGCGAAAATTGGATCGGCCGGGCCCCCCTTTGGCCACGCCCCCTTCCCCCCTTTGACCACGCCCCCTTCCCCCCTTTGACCACGCCACCTTTCCCCCCTTTGGCCACGCCCCTTTCCCCCCGTTGGCCACGCCCCCTTTTCCCCTCACCGCCGGGGAAAAATTGGATCGGCCGGGCCCCCCCTTTCGCCACGCCCCCTTCCCCCCCCTTTGGACACCCCCTCTTCCCACCCTTTGGCCATGCCCCTTTCCCCCCCTTTGGCCACGCCCCCTTTTCCCCTCGCCACCGGGGAAAAATTGCATGGGCCGGGCCCCCCCTTTGGCCACGCCCCCTTTTCCCCTCACCGCCGGGTAAAAATTGGATCGGCCGGGCCTCCCCCTTTGGCCACGCCCTCTTTTCCCCTTGCCACCGGGGAAATATTTTATCGGCCAGGCCCCCCCTTTGGCCACGCCCCCTTCCCCCCCTTTGGCCACGTCCCCTTTCCTACCCTTTGGCCACGCCCCCTTTTCCCCTCGCCGCCGGGGGGAAATTGGAACGGCCGGGCCCCCCCTTTGGCCACGCCCAATTTTCACCTCGCCGCCGGGGAAAAATTGGATCGGCCTGGCCTCCCCTTTCGCCACGCCCCCTTCCCCCCTTTGGCCACGCCCACTTTTCCTCTCGCCGCCGGGGAAAAATTGCATCGGCCAGGCTCCCCCCTTTGGCCACGCCCACTTTTCCCCTCGCCGCCGGGGAAAAATTAGATCGGCTGGGCCCCCCTTTGGCCACGCCCCCTCCCCCCCTTTGGCCACGCCCCCTTTCCCCCCTTTGGCCACGCCCCCTTTCCCCACCCTTTGGCCACGCCCCCTTTCCCCCCTTTGGCTAAGCCCACTTTTCCTCTCGCCGCCGGGGAAAAATTGCATCGGCCAGGCCCCCCCCTTTCGCCACGCCCCCTTTCCCCCCTTTGGCCACGCCCCCTTCCCCCTTTGGCCACGCCCCCTTTTCACCTCGCCGCCGGCGAAAATTGGATCGGCCGGGCCCCCCTTTGGCCACGCCCCCTTCCCCCCTTTGACCACGCCCCCTTCCCCCCTTTGACCACGCCACCTTTCCCCCCTTTGGCCACGCCCCTTTCCCCCCGTTGGCCACGCCCCCTTTTCCCCTCACCGCCGGGGAAAAATTGGATCGGCCGGGCCCCCCCTTTCGCCACGCCCCCTTCCCCCCCCTTTGGACACCCCCTCTTCCCACCCTTTGGCCATGCCCCTTTCCCCCCCTTTGGCCACGCCCCCTTTTCCCCTCGCCACCGGGGAAAAATTGCATGGGCCGGGCCCCCCCTTTGGCCACGCCCCCTTTTCCCCTCACCGCCGGGTAAAAATTGGATCGGCCGGGCCCCCCCTTTCGCCACGCCCCCTTCCCCCCCTTTGGACACCCCCTCTTCCCACCCTTTGGCCACGCCCTCTTTCCCCCCTTTGGCCACGCCCCCTTTTCCCCTCGCCGCCGGGGAAAAATTGGATAGGCCGGGCCTCCCCCTTTGGCCACGCCCTCTTTTCCCCTTGCCACCGGGGAAATATTTTATCGGCCAGGCCCCCCCTTTGGCCACGCCCCCTTCCCCCCCTTTGGCCACGTCCCCTTTCCTACCCTTTGGCCACGCCCCCTTTTCCCCTCGCCGCCGGGGGGAAATTGGAACGGCCGGGCCCCCCCTTTGGCCACGCCCAATTTTCACCTCGCCGCCGGGGAAAAATTGGATCGGCCTGGCCTCCCCTTTCGCCACGCCCCCTTCCCCCCTTTGGCCACGCCCACTTTTCCTCTCGCCGCCGGGGAAAAATTGCATCGGCCAGGCTCCCCCCTTTGGCCACGCCCACTTTTCCCCTCGCCGCCGGGGAAAAATTAGATCGGCTGGGCCCCCCTTTGGCCACGCCCCCTTCCCCCTTTGGCCTCGCCCCCTTTCCCACCTTTGGCCATGCCCCCTTTCCCCTCGCGGCCGGGGAAAAATTGGATCGGCTGGGCCCCCCCGTTGGCCACACCCCCTTTCCCCCTTTGGCCACGCCCCCTTTTCCCCTCGCCGCCCATTTTTTTTCGCCTCGCCGCAATTGAAAAAGGGAGCGGCCCAACAACGACAGAGCCGACGGTACGATAGGGGAGCCAGGGATCGCAGCTTTCAAGTCGGGCAAAAAGTATTAATTTTACGACCGGTCCACAAAGACAAGCTGCAGGCCTCCTGGCAGGGCCCATTCAAGGTGGTAATACAAATATGTGATACCACCTATGTGATCGGCCCAGTCGCAGGCGTACCCTACCAGGAGCGTACCGAAGAGGTAACTGCAATTTGCGCATCCGCAGCCGAGGATTTTGATAATCTACCTCTCCCAGACCTCCTAGATCAGGAGGGCCGGAACGGAGATCTACAGTTAGGGGAGCGGCTAAGCGCACAGAAGCGTACCCAAGTCCAAAGCCTAATTAGGGAAAAAGGGGCCACCTTCTCTAACTTACCCGGGTACACCCCTTTGCCAACCACAGTACCGCATCCCAGAATCAGTAAAAGAGAGTATGCATAAGGAGATTGAGGAGATGTTACAGCTAGGAGTGATAGAGCACTCTGGTAGCCCTTGGGCCTCCCTAGTAGTGGTAGTAATGGGACGGAACGACCAGTTTCTGCGTAGACTACCGGAGGCTCAATGACAAAACCACCTCAGATTCTTACCCTATGCCCCGGATAGAAAATGGCCAGTACCTCACCACAATAGATCTGTGCAAAGGGTACTGGCAGATTCCACTAGCCGAGGACGCCATTCCATGTCGGTGTTTGTCACCCCGTTTGGTTTGTACCAGTTCAAAGTCATGCCATTCGGGATGAAAAACGCCCCAGCTACCTTTCACAGGATAGTGGATCGGCTACTGGATGGGTTTCAGGAGTACGCTTGCGCCTACTTAGACGATATCGCCATTTTTATCTGCTCCTGGCCTGAACATCTGATCCACATAGGAGCCGTACTAGGATTAGGGAAGCAGCAAATGCCACAGTATGGCCGAGGTTCAGGACTTAGGGCACCGGGTAGGAAGCGGTCAGCAGAAACCCGTGCCTGCTAAGATAGAGGCTGTCGCCAAGTGGCCAACCAAAACACAGGTTTTAGCATTCCTAGGTACCGCAGGGTATTATCGTAAGTTCGCACCCTTACAGCATCCCTCACCGATTTAACTCGCAAGAACCTCCCCAAGGTAGTAGCTGGTTGAAGAGAACCTAATTATCTCCAGGCAGAGAGAAACATATTCTTTTTATTTTTTAACCAAACAGTATTAAAATACCTTACTTATATTTAGCCGAACGTAGTCCCCATGTTCCACATTCCCCAGATAGCTTGGATCTGAGCGCATATTATAGGTGAATAGTGCTCAGATGCCATGAATACAGTTCTCAATATCGTCGAGTAAAGTTTATTGTCCCCGATTGAATCCGAAAGAGTTCCATAGCTATCTGAGGTCGGTCTATCTTGTATGGCAGCCGGTGAATGGAAACGAATTATGCACGTTTGAAACGGAGCACGCTGAAGGAATTACTAGAGGCAAGGGGAACAATAGCCAGCAACAAGACAAAGGCTACCCTCATTGCTGAGCTCACCTCCAATGGAAGGAGAGCAAACAGAATTTCAGAAAGAGTTCAGGAGCACTGTACCCAACCACACCACCCAAGAGACTTTCGACAGGATCATGGCAGATGTGCAAGAATACCTCATGGCCAAACGGTTCCAACCAAACCAGCAATCCAGAGAGGGGTCACCGGCTCCACCCAGCATTATACAGGGAAAACCGGGGACGTGATGACGTAGACCGGAAGGTGTACGAACCGTAAGGGGGAGGGAGCCGTCGGAGATGATCAGCGCGAGGTAGCTGCTGCTTGAGACCACGCTAAGCTAAGCATGATACCGCTCAAAACACTGCCCGGGATAAAACCATTTCGGGTCTGATCTGGCTGCATACCGCTTATCTTATTGAGATCGCTGAAGCAGAAATTAAAGGGGCATGTCATCCTGTAAAGGTATTCCAAGGTATTTAAAAAAAAAAAAAAAGAAACGAAAAAGAGAGGGAGAAATAAAGGGGAGGAGGGGAAGAAAGTTATAAAGAAAGGAGGGAAAGAATGGGATAAGAGAGGAAGCAAAAGTGGATAAGATAAAATAAAAGAGACCATATCCTCCATAACTCAATAATCAATCATATGCCTCCTCCCAGTACAAACTCCACATATAACTCCCAAAGGTATTGCTCTACCAACAAAAGGAGAACAGGACCAGAAAGAAATTAAGAATTCAAAGGGAATGCTATCTAAACTGCCACTTAAACTGATAAAGAACTGTTAAAATACTGGGAATATCACCTAAACTGCTAAAAAAAAAAAGGAAAAAAAAATTGCTAAAAAAAAAACAAAAAACTGTAAGTTAGAAAAGCAGCCTGGCTTCAAACAAACAAATATCAAACAAATAAATAAAGGGGAAAAATATATATATATATATATATATATATATATATATATATATATAAGCGTGGAAAACAAACCCCGAATCTAAAGGATAACCCCTCTATTTCTCCTTTAAAAAAAAAAAAAAATGGCTTCCAACCGATCACAGGATCAGCAACATCAAAAATGGAAAAGAAATCTTCAAAACAAGAAAAGAGACTTTCTACATTTTTTTCTCCTCAAAAAACTCAAGGTATCAACGAAGACCTCTCCTCAGATTCCTTTATTGATACAACTTTGCCAGTTACAGAAACATCGACAATTACTATAGAAATTATAAAATCATTATTGGATGATGCTTTAAAACAGATATAAAAAGAGATCCAGAACAAATTTAAAATTCAGAAATATTCCAGAACAAACGATAAATTGAAAGACTTTATGAAGGAGCTGTTTATATCCCTCAAATTATGAATAGGTCCTCATGAATTAATAATGGACCGATGCCATAGAATCTTTAAGCCTACAAGTATCAAGAATGACTCCCCAAATTTTGTTTGCCTTAAAAAACAACAGATCAACAATATTTCAAACGTTAATAAAGCACAATCTGAGGTTTAGATGGCGACATCCTGCTTTCTTGCAAATATATTACCATAATGAATGGATTTCATTCACAACATTCGAGCCAATGAATGGCTGTCACAACATATAGAGAAGTAAAGCGAAACTAAAGTGGAAGGCAAGACCAGGAATAAAAGAGCAAGAGGGAAAGGAGAAAGAAAAGAGAAAGAGAAAAGAGAAAAAAAAATAGATACATGGTGAAATGAAAAGAATGAAAAGAAAATGGGCAAGAAGAGAAAGGGGGAAAAAGGAAAATTGAAGAAAAAAAAGAAAGAATCTCTTCTTGAAAAAAAAAAAGGGGAAATAAAATAAGAGACTGTAAAATCAGAACATCAGTCATAGTCCTATTGAAGTAGTAAACCACTTGTAGTCTATCAATCCCATAATAGATTAATAAGATGGTCTTGGAAAGATACTAAAAAAAAAAAAAAAAGCTTATAGACCTATTGGACTTAGTGTAATTGATCATTAAGTATTAATTACTTCAAGTATTGTTTTGTTGAAAATATTTAGGGGGTATCCTCACAGTAATTACCAGATTTTACTAATTACATGACGTAAAGTCATGATTTTATAAAGGACACGGAGGCGAATATTATGCTTATCTCTTTCTTTATTATACCTCAGCAGCAAAGAGAAGGTATAAACATTCATAGAAAAAAGTTTTAACAGGTTCTCCAAGGGTTAACACAACATTATACCCTTAACCAATAGGAACAGTCCTTCTATCTATAACTGCTCATGTGACCTTTCCTTTCCCTCTTTCTTTGGTCATGCCGAAGCTGTATCTTTATAACTTGAGAAGACACTGGAACACTTTATCCGTTGTGTCGAACATTCTCATATCGAACTTGTAGGAACTTGTCTGTGTGAACTGTGGTGACAACTGGTCATCCGTGGTGTCGCTTATTGTGGATTAAGCTGCAATGGGATAGAGAAAAAAGTGGTAAAATGTGATCTTAGGAACTGTTTGTCACAATGGTAGTGACTAAATCTTACTATATGTATTAGATACTACAGACTCACAAGTATATAAGGAACTGTTGTTCTATATAAATGAATTAAGTCTAGACAAAATAAGACACCACAATGACCCTTATTCTATTGTTTATTGGGTGGGAATTTCCCTCTTCTTTCGCCGATATAGGCTTGATATACTTACCATTTCATCTATTGGTTCTCTGACTGCACCACTCTCAAAATGGGTAGACACTCACCTTCAAAAAATTATGATTCACCTCCCCTCCTACATTAAAGATACAGGACACGTGTTGTCTCTGATGCAAGAGGTTGTGTGGCAGGAGAACTTCTGCTGGCTAACGATTGACGTGGCGGCCTTATACTCCAACATTGACCACAAGTTAGGTTTGAAAGCGGTCAAACATTTCCTTTTGGAAGACCCCCTTCTTCCACGATTTCAAGTGGAAGCCATTGTTGAAAGTATATCCTTCATTTTAACCCACAACTATTTTAGTTTCAATGGGCAATTTTATTTACAGAAGAAAGGGACAGCAATGGGGGCGAGCTTTGCCCCAGCATACGCCAACATCTTTATGGGTTTATGGGAGCATTCCAACATCTACCATAACCCTATCTGGAAGAGGCACCTGAAATTCTACAAACGCTTCATTGATGACATCCTGATCATTTGGGAAGGTGATCTAAATGAAGCTGAGGAGTTCGTTCAAAGTCTCAATAACAACGAGTGGGGGCTCTCCTTCACGAGCAACAAAAATAGATCTACTATTGAATTTCTGGATTTAATCCAGAGTGGGAAACCTGGTTATGTCCACACCAGAACATATAAAAAACAGGTGGATGTCAATGGTTTTTTACACTCCACGAGTGGTCATCATCCTACGTGGATTAATAATATCCCGTTTAGCCAGTTCACCAGGCTCCGACGCAATTGTTCCTTTTTGGAGAATTTTGAAGAGGAGTCGTTGGACCTTTGCCAGCGATTTCTGGATAAGAATTATGACCCTAGCATCATTGGTCGGGCGTACCAGAAGGCTAGAGGGCTCAATAGAGATTCCCTTATCAACCAGCGTAAAATTGGAATGAACGGAAAGAACTCTATAATTATCCCTGGGTTTGCAGCTGATATACTGATTTCATCACCTTCCCCCTCAGTCAAACATAGGGAGATCCTATCTCTATTGGAGAATCATCCGATAATAAGGAGACCTAAACCGAGGATAGACTTTCACATCAATACTAGAGAGGTGGGTCAGAATAAAGGTCCCATCTTCTCGACAACGTACAATAGGGCGTACAACCAGATCATTCATATCCTAAACAATCATTGGTCTATTCTGCGGTTGGATCCATGGCTTCGTTTCAGTATCCCTGAAGTACCCAGAGTAACATTCCGTAAAAATAGGAATCTAAAGAACCTATTGGCCCCTTCCAAATTTCCGACTGCAAAAACTAATCAAACATCGATATTATGTGAAGCAGGAAATTTCAAATGTGGTGCCACCCGATGCTTAACCTGCCAACACATATGTCACGGAAAAAAGAATTTTCCCCCTTCCTCTAAAGATGAGAACTTCCATACAACTACTAGAATCTCGTGCAATACCTCATTTGTGGTATATCTGTTGATATGTACTTGTGACTTGCTATATGTAGGTCAGACTTCGAGACCATTAAAAGCCAGGTTCAGGGAACACAGACGAGCCATCAGCAATCGTGATAAAAAATCTCCAGTAGCCAGACACTTCCAAATGGCCCATGACAGTAACCCTTCACAGCTTTTAGTAATGGGCATCGAGCATATTGCAGAGAATATACCCAATAGAAAATTAGCCTTAATTACAGCAGAAACTAAATGGATCTTTAGACTCAACACACTTACTCCTAATGGGTTAAATGAAGAAGTGGAATGTAACATTTAAAATTTGGAAGACATACTTATTTGTCCCTGTGAGTGAAAGATCTTTCACTGTCTCTATATGTGGGAGAGGATGAATCGGGAACCACATATATATTACGATTCACCTTAGACCCCATGGTCTCTTTAACACCTATATGAATCCTATATGAGTGTTCAGCATTTTTTTCCAATGTTCTTTTTCTTAATTATACATATAAATATATATACAAAAATATAGTGCTCAACATTTATTTTAATGTTCTTGTTCCTAATCTAA
Source organism: Pelobates fuscus (assembly GCF_036172605.1). Taxonomy (NCBI): domain Eukaryota; kingdom Metazoa; phylum Chordata; class Amphibia; order Anura; family Pelobatidae; genus Pelobates; species Pelobates fuscus. The sequence continues at coordinate 68,127 of NW_026961979.1, read as the reverse complement.
TATATATAAATAACAGATTTTTATAAAACAATTGAACTATATTATCATTATTATTATTTTTAAAAAAAGGCTCACAAATCAAGATTGATTAATTATCTCTGTTAAACTTGAGATTGAAATACTTTATTAGTAAAAATAAAAGTAAAAATAAAAATATATTTTTAATCTTTATTTTATGTCTATATATATATAATTTTTCGATGTTAATAATATGAGATTGTCCTAATAAGGATATATGTTTTCATTTATTATATTTTGTGTTTCTCTATCCACTTGCAGCATATTTTATTTTAGATCTGTAATGATCTCAGTTTATCAATTAACAATTATGACCATTTACTTTAGATCTGTAATGATCTCAGTTTATCAATTAACAATTATGACCATTTACTTTAGATCTGTAATGATCTCAGTTTATCAATTAACAATCATGACCATTCTATGAATCAATTAAGAGTGGGTATATAAACCCGGCTCTTAGACAGCAGACATTGTCTTGAAAAAGTCCTCCAGCTAGGACGAAACGCGTAGACGTGCTGTCTGCTACCTCACCAAACCTCCGACGGATTTGAACTTCCCAGCCGATTCGTCCTTTACGACCCGCCATTGATTTTCGGCAAGCGACCTGGCAAGAACGGCCTTTTTCCTGCAGCCCTCACGGTTTGGAGTTTATGTGCTCCTAGTTTCTCACCCGATGGTCGGACGAATAGGGTAAGTTGCTGAAGTGATATCCCCATAGTTTTCCATATCTGGATGTGATTTTTCACCTTTGGGGCCATCCCTATCGCTTCCCTCTTAGTCTTGACCAGGGTGTTTGGCTGGTGTTTGAGCTCCCTCTCCGTAAGACGGCTTGGTCGTCTGGGCACTATCCGTTTATCCACTTATATATTTTTTCACGGACTGGACTGGAGCCTACTGCTTGAACTTTTTTGAGTTCACATATAGTTTTTATGCTAATGTGCACATCTCTGATTTTTTACATCAGTCCTTTGTCGACAAGAATATGAATAAGGGGCCCCTTACTATTCATCACGTTTACATCTGATACTGGACGTTTTGAGATGTTGTTTCATTTTTTATGATTGGTTTATTATACAATAAATGATATTTTGTTATACTCTTATATATATGTGTAGAGTATTCTGATTCAGATAAGACTCACCCAGTACATTCAATTGTGGTTTATGGTGGTCATTGTGGTGATCTCGGCGAGATTGGTCATTTTTAAGTTTATTGATATTTTCATCTTGATTTTTATGTAGATCTGCACAATTAATTGGAGCGCTCACATACCAGTTATATACTTACCGGGTGGGCCAATATTCGCCTCCGTGTCCTTTATAAAATCATGACTTTACGTCATGTAATTAGTAAAATCTGGTAATTTTATTAAAGGACACGGAGGCTCATATTATGCTAGTTCAAAGCTGTGCAATGACTGTTGATTATACGTGGTCTGTAGGGTGAAAATAGTATTCCTTAAAGGTGGATTCTCGAGACCAATCTGCTGTCCGTAACAGGTCTTCCAGCCTGCATCCCAAGTTGAATACTTTAGATGCCATAGCTCTTCTAGTGGAGTGCGCTCCGTATACTGAGGTATCTATGTTTGCAGAGGTCATTATCCACTTCACCCATCGGGCTATCGTTATTGAAGATACTCGCTGATGTGGTGAGTTGATGGTCAGAAATAATTCATGATGTCCAGGGTTTCGAAATGCCTGTGTCCGTGTCTCATATTCTTTGAGACAGGCTATTGGGCACAGTTTTTTGTTGTGGGGGAATGCTGGATATGATACTGATGATGTCGCTGATTTAGTACGTCTGGAAATATTAAACGTTACTCCCGTTGGAGTGAACGTGCGTGCGTCGACGTCCAATGCCCTGACATCCGAGACTCTTTTGCAGGATATTAGGCATAAGAGCATGGCCAGTTTTGCTGATAGTTGTTTCATCGTGAGGTCAGAGTTCTGTGGCCATTGTTCCAAAAGGTTTAAGACCAAATTCACGTCCCATACTGTACTATATCGGGGTCGTGGTGGTCTTGCCAATCGAATTCCGCGTAAGAGTCTGCATACCAACAGATGTTTACCCGCTGGGAATCCTTCTATGCCCTTGTGTCCAGCGGATATTGCTGACCTGTATACATTGATGGTTCGGTATGCTAATCCTTGGTCGTATAGGTGTGTAATAAAACGTAACAGGTGGTTTACAGAGGCACATACGGGATCCACGTGTTGTTCCATGCACCAACCACTCCAGATGTTCCAAGCTTTAGAGTAGGATCTCCGTGTTCCAGGAGCCCAGGCTCCCGCCAGAAGTTCGAGAGTTGTTTGCGGAACGTTTGGCACGACCCAGGGTCCCCGGAAAGAAGCCATGCTAACAATTTGAGTTGTCCCTGCGTCATCAGAGGGTGTGGGTTCCCATCTGGGTCTGAAAGGAGACGTGGGTTCTCGGGTAGCATTCTGGGAAGATCTATGGACATCTCCATAAGTGAAGGGAACCAAGGCTGTGCAGTCCAGAATGGGGTTATGAGGACTAGGGACGTCCGTGCACGGTCGAGGTGTACTAGTGTTCGTGCCAGCAGAGCGTATAATCGTTTGTTCGGCCATGGTTGTAGGAACGCGTCCGTAGCCAATGCGTCTGGGTCCGGTCTCCAGCTGAAGAACTCTGGGAGTTGTGCATTCAACCGCGACGCAAACAGGTGTATATACATCGGACCCCATAGTGTTTGCAATCGTAGGAACGTCTCTCGGTTCAGGCGCCAATCGCTGGTATCCCGTAGGTGTCTGGAGTTCCAATCCGCTACGGTATTTGAAAGTCCCGGGATGTATTCGGCCCGTACTGTTATGTTGCGTTCTAAGCAAAAATTCTGTGGCTAAGTCTGCCAGGATTTTGGACTTGGTGCCGCCGAGGCGGTTGATGTACTGTACGGCTGATACGTTGTCCATCCTCAGGATGATGGAGCAATGTGTCGCGGGGCCCAGCAGGCTCTTTAGCGCGAACGATCCCGCCATTAATTCCAGGCTGTTGATATGTAGTGTCCTCTCCGATTGGGACCATTTTCCGCCTGTGGAGGTATGTCCACAGCGCGCTCCCCAGCCCCGTGTGCTGGCATCTGATTCTATTACGCAATCCGGGTTGTTGCCGAAGATTGCTCTGCCGTTCCACGCTTCCATGTGCTGTAGCCACCACTTGAGCTCCTCCTTGGCTGTGTGATCGAGTGGCACAGAGTCTGAGTAGGAGTGTCCTGAGCGTAGTTGTGCGGCTTTTAGTCTCTGTAGGGCCCTGTAGTGCAGGGGTCCCGGGAAGATCGCTTGTATGGAAGCGGAAAGGAGTCCAATTATTCTGGCTAGTTGTCTGACCGTGAGTATTGGACGAGCCAATGTTCTGCGGATCTCTTTCTTGATGATTTTTATCTTTGAGGGTGGTAGGCTTAGGGTCCCTAAGACCGCCCCTATCTCGAATCCTAGGAATTCTAAGGACTGGGAGGGGACTAGTACCGACTTCTCCCAGTTGATTAGAAATCCCAGGTTTTGTAGAAGTGTTATTGCCCAATATAAGTGTTGTTGTAGTAGTAGGGTGTCTTGTGCCATGATCAGCATATCGTCCAGATATATGATCATGCGAACCCCTCTGCTGCGTAGCAGCGCAACCACTGGTTTTAACACGTCTGAGAGTCCCAACGGAATTGAAGGAGATGTTGACATTCCTTCGCAATGGGGATGGTGAGATATGCATCTTGGAGGTCTAGCTTGACCATCCAATCCCCCAGCCTGAGAAGATCTCGTAGGCAATGAATCCCTTCCATTTTGAAATGGTGATAACTTACAAACGCATTGAGCGGGCGTAGGTTGATCACTGGTCTTACCCCACCGCCTTTCTTGGGGACCAGGAACAGGTTGCTCAGGAAGCCTGGGGAGTGAGGTGCGACCTGATAGATCGCTCCCTTCTCCTCCAGTGCTCTGATTTCCTTCGACACGAGTTCTCTGTCCCGTGGGGTGAACACCATCCGCCTTGGCATTGCGGATTGGGTTGGGCCCTTTACGAATTCTATGTGGTACCCTGTTACTGTGTTGAGAATCCAGGCATCGGACGTGAGTCTGTGCCATGCTCCGATAAATTTGGAAAGTCTGCCCCCCACGTGTGAGGTACGAGAGAGGGAAGGGGGGAAAGCACTTACCATAAGGTCGTCGGCCGTATGTGGAACCCCTGTGTCCTCTGGGCTGCCACGATCTGCCCCTGACCGGGAAGAAAGGTGCGGGGGTTCTGGTCTCCGTCTGGGAGCTCCGTGATGGGCGGCTGGACAGGCGGCCCTTGTACCTGCCAGCCCCTCCAAAAACCTTTGGGGAGAATACCCGTTTCAGGTTTGTTTGTGCCTTATCTATGGCTGTAAATGTGCTCACGTAGTTGCCCAGCTCTTTTACAAAATTGTCTCCGAAAAGGAGGCCTTTTGCCTGGGGTCCAGGCTCGGTTATGGCCATGTTGACCAGTTTAGGGTCTATTTTCATAAGAATTGTTTTCCGCCTCTCAGTACTAAGTGCGGCATTGGAGTTGCCGATGAGGCAGATAGAGCGTTGCGCCCACTCTCGGATCTCTAAGGGATCTAGTGGTGCGCCACCTGAGAGTGTCGCTTCGACTAAGTCGAAGATTTTTGCGCTGGGGCCCAAGGAGTCAAGCACCTTGTCCTGGCAGTGGCGTAAGGAGTAGTCCAGCCCTTTTTTGGCTTTCCAGCCTGCTTTACCCAGGAACTGGGCAATCTTAGGGGCCACCTCCGGTGTGGCGCAAGCCATATCGGGGACCGTTGGGCGTGGGCACTCTGCTCTTAACTTATTCCTGGTTGTTTTATCCAGGGGCTTCCTGATCCTGGCCGCTATATATTGGGCCACTTGGTCAGCTGGGAACCAGTCTGAAGACCTAGGATGTTGGAGGTCGTCTGGGTTAAATAGGGGCTCACCCTGAGGGTCTAGGATGATGGAGTCATCCGTGGACCCTTTACCCTTAGCTGGTGTGATCGCCAGGTTGCGCTCAGGGGAAGAGTTCCCTGATTCCAAAGAGCCGATTTCTTCGGACTCACTCATTACCTCCTCTATGTCCGAACCAGAGTCGGATGTCTCTGTCTGGGCTTTTGCCCATTTCCACGTCCTCACCGTTTTTGCCCGGCGGGTGGCTCTCTTACGTGGGGGCCCCACGTCCTCAGTAGTGACAGGGCGTGACCTGTCCGTCATGCTGGTTTTGGAGGTGTGTTTGCCCGTATGGTGGGTCTTCTCCGTAGCCTTACGGCCGCTGAGGGGCGCAGGCTTGTCAGTTTGGGCCTTGGGGCGGAGGCCGCTGGGGTTGTTGTTAGACGCCAGTATGGCGTTACTAATAGATTGTGTCAGGTTCTCTGACATCGCCCCCATTGCCGTGAAAATGGCTTGGGTGACCGATTTGGTCATGGTGGCATCCAGAAGCGAGTGAAACTCCTCCGAGTTCAACTGCTCCATGGATGCCATGTCCTCTCTCTGTGGTGAGCATGGACGTGTTAACTGGGGCACGTGTATGGTGTCCTTGCTGATATCAGTGGGTGTGGAAACCCCTTGGTCCCTGAGGTGCTGCATTACAGGCAGGTTATACAAATTTCTTGGGACGCTGAGTTAGTAAAAACAGGTATGTTAGGGTATACTGGATGACCCAGTGAATTTGCACCAAACTGTAAAAGGTGTGTGGAAAAAGGAGCTATCCCTTTAAACCCTATGTAGGGAAAAGGCAGAAGTAACTACTTGGGCAGTGAGCTCTGCTATTTTGCAAAGGGGATTCAGGCACAAACAAAGGCTGTCAGCTTACCGAGTGTTCCCTCCGGAATGGCCGCCAGGGAGCACTGGTAAGCTGCCAGCCAATGCCGATAGCCAATCCCTGAGCGTCCGCCCTCAGATACAGGGGGCGGGCGGAGAAAAAGCTTGGCAAGGACCAGCCAGACTGCTGGAAAATGGCCGCCGCGCCGTGCGGCCGTTATTGCGCATGCGCGAGCGGTCTCTGGGTTCAGAGCGCTCGCGCCGGTAACGGCCGCCGCGATTCGCAGGAGGATGAAGAAGAACGGGTAATAAACTACCCGGGGAGGTGTGGGAGGGGGGTTAACCGCCGGAGGGGGGAGGGAAACCCCAGTGAAGTCCTCTATCTGCACCAGGCGCCGATAGGCACCGGTCGGTAGCAGAGCAGAAGGATTAACATATCCCACACATAGGATTAAGACATGTAAATAACATAGAAAATAACATTAAAATTAAAGACATCAGTAAAAAAAGCTTTAACAAACTAAATAAGTTGCTCTGAGGAAAGCTAAAGTTAGATGGTACTTAGCTGAGGCAGCAGCAAAGAAAGAGGGAAAGGAAAGGTCACATGAGTAGTTATAGATAGAAGGACTGTTACTATTGGTTAAGAGTATAATGTTGTGTTAACCCTTGGAGAACCTGTTAAAACTTTTTTCTATGAATGTTTATACCTTCTCTTTGCTGCTGAGGTATAATAAAGAAAGAGATAAGCATAATATGAGCCTCCGTGTCCTTTAATAAAATCACATATTACAGTGGAACGTAATAGTATAAGATATAACACAATAATTTTGCACGGTGAATTGAGCACTGTAAATTGATCATGGCGAAGTTGTGGAACATAGCGTGAGATATTAAGGATTATAAGAGTATGTAATAGGAGTAGATAATATAGTATGATATATATATAGTAGATATAAGGTATTTGAGAAATTGAACACAGAACATAGTGTAATTCATCACATGAAATTATGCACAGGCAATGTTTGTAAGAAACCACTAGCAAATATGTATGTAAAGAGGAATTATTCATTTCTTAGATATCGCGCACTGTAAGCACAAGAAAAGGGCATTTGAAATTAAGATATGTTAAAGTACTATAGCACAGAAATTATCCATGTTATGATAAAAATTAAAAAAAAAAAAAAATGCTTTGAAGTAATTAGGCATTATAAGCTATTGGGCTATGCCACTGGAAACGTTGTAGGATAAGATTACAAAATACAGTCTATGAAAATATTTTAAGATAAGGTTACTCCTCTTCTCCCTAGTTTTATATACTGTCCCCTATTATCTCCAATTAGGACTCCCTCCCTGTGGGTATCTATATGATACTTTGATGTTGGAATCTTGTTGTATTCCAATATATAGGTGCTGCATAACCGGCAGGAGCTATACAGGTTTGATGCTTTTTAGCATCTTGAGTTATTTGTTGTTTGTTTCTAAATGTATTTGTATATATACTTAGCTGAAAATGGAATCGCTAGTTTACAGGGGATCGGTTAGAAATTAATCAATAAAAATGCTAAAATTGATATCAATAAATGCTCAAGGACTCAACTCCCCAAATAAAAGAGCATATCTATATAATACCCTAATAAAGGAAAAAGCTCAAATTTGGAACCCATTGGAAAAAACAAGATAATCACTATTGGAACTATAAAAAATTTAAAATTATTGCGGAAGCCTCGGATCAAATAAAAAAAAAAGGGGTTGCAATATTGTTTTCCAGTCTCATCAATTATTCATGAGATTATTCTGAAAGCGATACAGAAGGGAGATTTATTATATGGATAGGTAAGATAAACGAGATCTACTCGAACATCTATTTGCCAAATAAAGCTCCAATTAGATATCTATCGAAAATAATGAGAAGAGTAGAAACAATTCGTAAAGGAATACTATTGATAGCGGGTGATTTTAACTGTGTATCAGACCCTAAACTAGATAAACAAGTAAAATTTGGGCAACGTATAGATGGAAGTCTTGCTAACCAAGCAGCTTGCTTAAATAATTTGGCAAAAAAAAAGATATATTTGATCTATGGAGAATTTTTCATCCTAACGAACGTAACTATACCCATACTTCATCGGCACATAAAACCTCAGCAAGGATCTTTTAAAACGATTAGAAACAATCAAAATTGAAATTAATACATGGTCAGATCATGATCTTCTCATTTTAGAATTTAAAGAAAATGGGAAGAAAGACTTTTCGCCATGGAAACTGAATGATTTCCTATTAGCAAAAAAACAAAATATTGAATACATAAAGAATCTTTCAGATTTGTTTTTCAAGGAAAATCTCCCTGAAACAACATCTAACCAAAATGTATGGTGTACATATAAAGCTTGAGGGGGCACCAATATCTGAACTTTATCTACAATTATATAAATTACAAGCGCAAAATAAAAAAAAATCTTCAGAAGACATAATTAATCAGATAAAAAAAATACAAAAATATGATAAATCAAAAGATCCTTGAAAGAATAGAACTTAGTTTAAAACGACTTAAAACCAAATTCTACTATCGAAGCAATAAAATAAACAAATTACTGACTGATCGACTTAAAAAAAACAAAATGGAAAATAAGATATCTAAAATTATAGATGACGGAAAAGTCTTGTTGTCCCCAGAAGATATAGGTAACTCATTTAAGAAATATTATGGAAAATTATACAATCTCCAACATACACCTACAGAGCAGGCAATAGAAAGCTATTTAAATAAAATAAAAATTCCTAAAATTACTTTGACTCAAAAAGAAAAATTAAATCAAAAAATAACACAGTTAAACCTGTTTTTCAAATTATTTAAAAAAAACTATAGTTCGTAATATGACTGCAACGTTTAATGAGATGGCCTTTTCTGGCAAAATAACCCAAGAATTATTGAGAGCCAATATAAAACCTATTTTGAAACCTAATAAATCACCAACAGAAATAACAAACTATAGGCCTATCTCTTTGATAAACATAGATATTAAATTGTATGCTGCAATGTTGGCAAATAGAATTAATTTAATACTCCCTGAATTAATACACATAGATCAAATAGGATTTGTTAGAGGTCGCCATGCAAGTGATAATTCTCGCAGAATTATTGATTTATTTTGACCCTTTATTTTGACGCAGAAAAGGCTTTCGACAGGGTCGGATGGGGATATATGAAGAAGGTTTTGAGTGCATTTGGCTTTGAGGGATGGATCGCACAGGCTTTATATGGAGGTCCATCTGCGAGAATAATAGGTTATGATATATGCTCTGAATGGTTCGATATCAACAATGGAACACGACAGGGATGCCCATTGTCACCCCTGTTGTACGTTCTCTCAATCGAACCACTAGCTTTATCTATTAGAGAAAATCAGGTAATAAGAGGACTGATAATTGAAGACGTAGAAGCTAAATCCCGAAGACTTCACTTTTTAACTTAATGAAGGAAATTGAGAAATAGGAGGATGTCTCTAACTATAACCTCCAAAAAACAATAGCTTTATCAATCAATATAAATCTCCGTGTTTTATCCTCTCTCCAAGAAAAATGTTAATTTCACTGGACTAAAAAGGAATTTCAATATCTGGGAATTATGATTACGGCGAATCCTAAGAATATATTAGAAACTAATTTTCTAAAATTACTTAAACATACTAATATGATTTTAAAGAGTTGGCGTCCCTTAGAAATTTCTTGGTGGGGAAGAGTTAACACAGTAAAAGCATATGTTATTCCCAAATGGACTTATTTGTTTAACATGATCCCACTGACAGTTGGTAAACCATGGTTGGATATGCTCCAACACTCTTTTTCCAATTTCATTTGAATAATTTTTCAATTTCACCAAGAATAAAATCCCAAATTTTAACAAAAAAAAATCAATCAAGGAGGAATGGCCCTCCCATTAATAAAAGACATATATGCTGCTAGTATAATTTCCCATATATACAAGTTTCAGAGCATTGATTCAAGAAAACAACCATGGTATCAGATAGAATCGACAAGGATAACTGAGAAAGATCTCTCTCTTATGATCTGGGACGATAGAACTAATTATAATATACACTTAATGCAAGTTAATTCTTTGATTGTATCCCACTTGATCGGAGAATGGCACCGAATTAAAAAATTACTCAAGATATCAACTAAGATAATTGAAGGAGCAAATATAAGAGTTATTGAAAGGATTATCCCTGATATGAATCTCTCTAAATGGAGATCGCAAAGAGAGATTTATGTCAAAGATCTCCTTCAAAATAAAAAGTTGATGCCATTTAACGATCTTAAATTAAAATTAAACCTCCCTGATACAGAGGTATTCTCTTATTTTAGAGTTAGAGGATTTATATCGTTTATAAATCCTCTAAAATAAGAGAATCTTTATTAAAAAGAGAGAGCGATTTAAACAACTTAGTGTATAAGATCTTTGAGAAAGAAACAACAAAATCGATATGTTCCCTGGCCACAGATTTGATCAGACAAGTTTACTCAGATATCCACCCTACGGCGAAAAAACAATGGGAGAAAGATCTCAATATAGTTTTGACTGATAAGGTCTGGTGTATACCCATGAAAGTTCTAAGAAAATATATACACTGTTTAAACTTAATAGAAACTTTCTTTAAAGTTTATCATAGGTGGTATTTAGTACCAACGAGACTAGCCAAAATATCTACATTAAATTCGTCTCTATGTTGGAGATGTCAAAAATATGAAGGGGACATGTTACATATATGGTGGAGTTGCCCAAAAATTTCGAACTTATGGGACTCAATCTACTCTTTTTTAGAGTTCTTTAATATTAAAGTTAAAATGTACCCATATACGGGGTTACTCCAACTGAGATGGAATAGATTCCCAAAAGACCAACTAATATTAATTATACATTCTTTTATAGCGGCGAAGATATTAATAGCAAGATCTTGGAAACAAACTTATACACCCGATAATAGACAGTTTATAACCCAATTATTATATCAGCTTGAAATGGAAAGAGGGGTTGTTTTCTCTAATGATAATAGCAAACATATACACCACCTAGAAAAGTGGTTATCGAAAATTAAAGACTGTTTCACCTGATCTGATTCCCTCTTCCTCTCTTGTCTAATCTAAATATTGTTTAACGCTATCTACAGGGACATAGGATATAGCTTTCGTATGATAACCAGAAGTTGAACTGTAAAGATGAGCTCATATTAATCATAGAAAATACATTTAGCATTTTTGATAATATGATATCTAAGTTTAAGATCGTCCTAGACAACTAGCTAATTTCTACTACTTCTTGCTCCCAAGTATTGTAATGTTTTTCATGTTATGTTAAATTTGGATGCCATCAGGGTAAGAGATATGATGTAGGCTCATATCATAATCTTTTGTATGTATACATTTATATGAAATATCTGATGGTACTGTCTATGTATGTAAAAAAAATAATAATCAGTGTAATTGAAAAGGATTTTTTTCCAACAATAAAGAAATATTAAATATATACAGGGAAAACCAAAAATTCCCTACCAAGCCTTTAAAAACTTCACGGACACAGAGGGCGATATTGAAGGATATTTGCAGGACTTTGAAAGACTGTGCCAGCTGCATGATATCGGGCCCCAAGACCAGAAGCCTACCGGGCAGTGCCTGATGAGGACAGCAGAGACTACCAGAAGGTAAAGCAGGCCATCCTAGTCCGGTATGCCATTACCCCCGAGGAATACCGACTCCAATTCCGGGACCTGAAAAAACAAGAAAAGGACTCCCACGCAGAGTTTGCGTACCGCTTACACCGAGCAGCCACGGGGTGGATTGATGCGGCGCAAGCAACTACCCGGGAAGATCTCATTCAATTACTCTTGTTGGAACAGTTCTACCGGAGACTAACTACTGATATGCAAAACTGGGTAAGAGATCGTAAACCATGCACCTTACAAGACTTGGCTAAATTAGCGGACGAACATCAAGACACCAGGCGAGAGCAGCATTTACCACCCAGGGTATTCCCCCAGTCGACAAACCACAGGCCTGCCTTGGCCGAAATGGCTCACCCACGATCCGGGGGAGCTAACAACCAATACCAATCTAGGTACTCCCTCCCGGGCACACATCAGAAGCCACACCTGCAACCAACTGGGGCATGTACAACGAGAATGCCCCCGAAACAGGGCACGACCTTCATGGCCCAACCAAGGCCAACCTCCTGGCACTCGGGCTGCGGTACACTGCTATGAGAGTGAATCATTCATCCAGCCCTCCACAGCCACCCAGGTGGAGGAACCCATCGCCAAGTCGTCCACGTAGAAGGGAAGCGTATGGAGGGACTGTGAGATTCCGGGGCCACCATCACCTTGGTCCGAAACCACCTTGTCCCAAAGGACCAGCTTACGGGGGATTGTGTAGCAGTGCGGGTGGCAGGGGGAGCGATCAACCAGGTTCCCACGGCCAACATACATTTGAATTGGGGAGTGGGGTAACCACACTGCCCTTCTCTGGGATGCCCCCCTAGAATTTGGGTGCTAGGTCGCTCTAGACCCGTTCTTGCAGGTCTACAAAGACCGATTAGACAAGAACCAGGCAGGTTTAGAAGGAGAGATATATGCTTGGGATCAAGGGTTATTATACCGGTATGCAGAGAAGGTAGTAGCTGGGTCTATTCCCATACCCATAAAGCAGTTAATTGTGCCTCGAAAGTATAGACAGGAGTTACTGCGCATAGCGCACGACATACCCTTATCCGGTCATTTAGGGATCAGCCGAACTAAACATCGAATGATGCAGAACTTCTTCTGGCTAGCTATTGTAAGGAAACCACGTCTAGCCAAACCTCTTTCGGTAGATAGACCTCTGTTCGGTAGTCCCAAGGAACGAAATCCATACGAAATACAAATAGCTTCACAAGATAATTCCCTTAGTAAAGCAGGATCAGCTAAGCTTTATTCACATACAGGGCTTTTTATGCAGGTCCCCATGCAAGGGGACATCCCACAGGGAGGAGTAACATTTATCGAATCCTGTACAGTAAAAATATAAAACACACCCAACATAAACATATAGTTCCCTCCCCTAGCCCTGGAAAAAAATGTTTCCGGTGTAAGCTAATAGCATCCAGTCAGTGTCCTTCAAGCAGCTCTGTCAGGCCTACAGTTTGTGCTCTGCAGAACTGTTCCAGTGCACATTGCCAATCACATCTGGTATCTCTATAGCGTGCTTTTACAAAGAAAAAAGGTTTCCAGTGTAAGCTAACAGCAGCCAGTCAGTGTCCTTCAAGCGGCTCTGTCAGGCCTTCGTTCAGCGTGTGCTCTGCAGAACTATTATCTCCCAGGACAAAGGCAAAACTCCATTACACACGTGGGGACACAAAAACAGACTAGCACTTTAAAATACATAAAATCGGGGCGTGGCCAACTGCCGGACAAGATGGATGCATAATCCTTAGCTTCGGCACATGAGCTGACAATTTACTTCAATCACAGCACACAGAACGACATCCACACTCTATTACAGAAAATGTCCCACCACAAAGGGAAAAAGAACCGAGCGAAAGCGGAGAAACATAATTTCTTTCAGCAGAAATCGCACTCGGACACATCAGGCCTACACAGTGCCACACAGGATGGCGACGAGGCATCTGACGATGAGAGCATTGCTCAGCCTCTCTTGGAGCCCGGAGAAACCTTAATACCTTGCTACGGTGAAACAATCTGCGGCTGAGAGGGGTACCTGAGTCAGTACTCCCGGTCGATCTACAAGAATATGTAAGAGGCCTGCTGCGAGCCTGTGCTCGCTATACCAGCTGACATGCTACTGCTGGACAGGGTACATCGAGTTCCACGTCCACGCCACCTTCCTGACTCCACACCCAGGGATGTCCTGATGCGAGCACATTACTATCATGTCAAAGAGCACATCTTACATCCCAGTAGGAACAAATCGAAACCACCGGAAGCCTATGCTGCAGTAAAACTCTCACCTGACATCCCAGCGGCGACACTCCGCAAGAGGAAAGAATTTTCGCCTGTCACAACCGCGCTTCACAATAATGGAATGCGATACATATGGAGTTACCCTACAAAATTATTGGTGACGAAAGACGGCGCCCTCAAAATCATTTCGTCCACAGAAGATGGAATCCGAAAACTAAAGGAGTGGGGAATGAACCCCCAACTTGAAGTCGCACAAGACTCTTCTCCAGGCAGACTCCAGCTGGAATGGCAAGCGGTTTCCAGCAACCGCTAGGCCGCAAAGGACGACACACAGAGGGACACGCAAGTATCGCACACAATCATTCACAATCATTCACAAGGCATAACGTAACTGTGGGGGTCCGCTGGGGCTGTCTCCCCCTGTTCCCTCTCCATGAAGTCACCCGATTGACGGATAGTTAAATGCCGCACTGGGTGTGTTGGATGATCTGCCTTGTATACCCAGCCGCTTGCGGCCGAGCGGGAGATGGATAGCTGTACGGGACAATGTTTACTTTGTCGCTATGACTGCTCAACGACTACCACACACCATGATAAAGGGAGCTTGGAACTGTGGGGCCGTGTCTGCAGAATATTGATGGACCTAAATAGGACACTTGCTGATGGCTGATGGCTGGGTGGACCCGGTGCGGGGAGACGTGCGGGCGTGTGGGGAACAGAGACCGCAATATACATAATGATGAGCCCGTGGTGCCCTGCAGTGGGGTCCAGAGATGACGGGTCGTCCGGGGGATGGGGGGGGGGGGACCCGGGGATAGTGACAGGAGAGTCTGGATGAACTCACACAATGTGTTATAACCCCTACAGAATGCCTACAACAGACCGCACAGATCTGGAGACACAGCTTAGCAATCAAAAGATCTACCACTAGCTTACACCCTCGAGCATTACAAAGTTAAAAAAAAAAGTTCTGTTCAATTTTCTGGGCACAATTAGCTCACGCGCCACACCACAGGAGACAAACCCCAACCGACACACCAGTTTCCCAACGTTGGGAACATGTAAATATCCCACTACCTCTTCCCCTCTGATTTCTCTCCCCACCATCCAACCCAAGTCGAAGCATAATCAAAATCATGACATCACAATAACATGTGATCACACAACGGAAACCATTCTGACACAACCTGAAGATACTAACCATTAATGCGTGCGGTTTAAATACGCCGCACAAACGAAGAGTCCTACTTGTGATACCGGAGAAACTGACGGAAGCCATGCACAGAGAGATGGACACAGGTTTCTTCAGGAAGGAAGATTCTTTATTCGATTCAACGAACGGGACTCAGAGGGACTAGTGTCACCAAAATACAACAAGATCTGAGCCCCGGACAATAGTGTAGGCTCCTTATATAGGCATGTAACTCCACCCATAATTAGCTCCACCCACACATACTCTTACCCAATCAATCGAACAAGAACTAACTTCCTGTTTGACCACATGGCTTGCCCAGCACAATGGAGGAGGGGAGTACTACATCCTGTATTCTCGCACATGCTCCGTACACTACTGATTGTATCTTTGCCACGTGCAACCAACCGACCTATACACCAGTATATGCACGTACACATGCCAAGTGGTAATCTCGGCCTACTAAATTTATTTTTAATGAGATTCCACCACACTAGAAACAGCAAACACCTACACCACAAAATCAAGAGCAGTCTCCATATTGCTACATCGTTCACTCTCATTTGAATTGCTAAACGTCAAGAAAGATGCCCAAGGCAGGTGGCAACAGGTACACGATAGCCTCTGTATATAGCCCTAATACCAACCAAAGAAATTTTCTACACAGAGTTCTCTCAAAAATACCCACTCCCCAATTACATAACTTAATTCTCTGTGGTGATTTAAATCACATTCTAGACCCACATTTGGACACAACGTACAAACTGACACCAGGCATGTTTGCTGCCAGGGCATGCTGCCCTTAAGCCCTACTGCAAGGCAGTAAATTATTGGAATTTGGCATCTATGACACATAGCGCACAGCACACCCCAAAAATCACCACTCACATCGATTACATTCTGGTAACCGCGAACCTCTTACCTTCTATGCCGATTTGACTGACGCTAAGGGATGGGTTCCAGCATAATGGGACCTCTCCCTGGAAAATGAACGAAACTCTCATACATGATCAATCCTTTAAGGAAGCCCTGGACAGGGAGCTGACCCTTTACTTTGAAACGAACTGTACACCCCAAACACGACCACAGAGCATATGGTTAGCGCATAAGGCAATAATTAGAAGCCTACTAATTAGCAGAGCAGCATACAAAAAAAAAGATAGCGCAACAAGAATAAGTCTCCTTTCCCCAACCACATACGGGCAGGAACTAATTTATCAAACCACAAAGGCATTGAACGATTTCTTATTCCAGAAAACGTCGTATATGCTAACCAAATTAAAAATGAAACAATACTCCCAGGGCAATAAAGCAGCAAGCCCTAGCATCTCTACTTAGGCAAACCCAGGCCCAATCCAAAATACTAAAATCCACAACACATAAATTGCAGAAGATGACAAAACACACCAACCCACACCAACCCACACCAACCCACAAACCAGGCTTTACAAACCTGTATTACAAACAATTTGCAACATCCTTTGTTCCCCACTTAGAAAAAACATTTAACGTCATCATAAACACCGGTTATATGCCACCAGAAATGCTGATGGCACACATCGCCACGTTGCGCAAGCCGGGGATACCACCTAACAGAATACGGATACGAAACTCCTAGCAAAAATTTATGCAAATAGACTTTCAGCTATTATCCCCTCAGTGATCCACAAAGATCAGGTGGGATTTGTTACAGGGAGACAAGGTTCAGACGGCACCAGAAAATTGCTTAATCTGATGTCTGGAGCGCGAGCCTCGGGAAGAACCAGTGTGTTCCTCTCACTGGATGCTGAGAAAGTGTTCGATAGGGTGCACTGGGGATTCCTTGAGGCGGTTCAACATCCCTCCGAGCTTCATGTCACTGATATCAGTCCCAGCCGCCCGAGTAGCAAATAGTGGATTCACGTAGTCAGAATTCAGAATCACAAATGGCTCTCGCCAGGGATGCCCATTATCCCCACTACGCTATATCCTAGTTTTGGAACCCCTAGCACACCAACATCAAGGGGATAAAAATGGGAAGCACTGAACACAAACTTACGATGTTCGCAGATGACATCATGCTATCACTCACCTCCCCAAACACGACAAATCTGCATAACACACTAACCAAATGCAGTGCAACAAAAATGTTACTTCAATACCTGTTCCGCACCTTACATATCAAACTTCCAAACACCCTTTTTTAAGATGCACAAACCATGCTCACAACATTCATATGGAACAAAAAAAAAAACGAGAGTAGCAGCATCCACATTACACAGACCTTTTAAAAAGGGAGGCTTACCACACCTTGGCACATACTATTCAGCCTCACTTTTAAGCCCTCTCATCATGGCGTTCCATCAGAAACCATCACCTGAATGGCTCCAAATGGAAGCCGCACACACAGAAGGACATGACATAACCACACTAATGTGGATACCACGCCACCTCAGACCAGAATACAAGGATATGCTACCAACAACCAGGTTAACATTGACCATCTGGGATACGCACAGAATCAAGATGGGACCCATACCACACCTATCCCCAGCTATGACACTACGATACTCAATTTAATGCTAGAAAATGGGCCACCCATGGCATCACCTCCCTGCATCAGATATTGGATAATAATAAACTACTCCCTTGAGCACCTACAAACGAAATATACAATACGAAACACATTGCGCTTCATGTACATGCAAATCGAACAATTATGCACACAAAACAAACCTCCCACCCAACTTATCTCCCAGCTGTACCACATACTAACCCAAAAACTCCAAACCGCACAACCATCTTTCATATCAGCATGGGAATAGGACTTCCAAAAGCGCCTAGACGAGTCACAGTGGGCCCGTATATTCACAGCGAATAAAAACTTAACACTATGCACCACACATGTAGATATATCCAGGAAGCTGCTTTACCGCTGGCACCTAGTCCCGACTAAACTAAACCACTTCAACCCCCAAACATCAGGCAAATGCTGGAGATGCAATGAACAACCATAGATGGTGGACGTGCTCTAAAATAACACCATTCTGGGAACAAATCACAAAGTTAATAGTTGAATCCTCAAAAGTGATAATCCCTCCACAACCCGAACTGTACCTACTACAACTTCTCCCATTAAAAGCAACGAAAACCACAAAATATTTGATATATCACATACTCTTAGCAGCCTTACAAACAATTAGCAGGAACTGGTTGTCGACACATAGCCCAACACTAGCTGCATGTGTCCAAACCATAGAATCATCCAAAAGATATGTAACCATGGCCAGGAAAACAATCCCATCGCAAACATTTTGGGTAGATGCATGGAAAATGTGGGACGAATGCACGATAACAACCAACTTGAATCAGCATAAATTGTAACTAGAACAAATAGTAAACCATGCACCAGATAAGCGCACTGATAAAATGCAAGACGACACGACCACTACCTCCCCCCCCTTCTAACTCTTTACCAGACCTACCCCATTGTCCCTGTTGGAAAAAAAAAACCCAAAACCGCAGTGAATTACCAAGAATTACCAAGCAAAGTAATTAATATAAACAACGGATCTCTGTAGTGGAGTGCAATATTAGAATCCACGATCTTGCTGGTATAACAGGTAAATCCACAGTCAGCGCTGAAAAGTAAGGTAATATCCCCAATCCTCCCAATAACCGGACGAAACACAGTTTGGGAGTCCACTAACTCGCTTTATTCACAGACTTCCATATTTATGCAGTTCCCCATGCAATGGGTTTCCTTACAGATGTTACAGGGGATTTCTCCCATCAGGCAGTGTAATTATCCCAACAGGCATTGCTGCACGAGAGGGATACTCCAACTAAAATGGATGATTAAGTGGATTATCCCATCGTGCAACAGAACCGACAATTCACATAAAAATCTGTATTTCACATAATATTCATCGCTTTTATACGAAAGACCGTTCGGTAGATAGCTGGGGTCTGCGGGCACATTTAGTGGGAACACCGCTCAGCTCCCAGCTAAACTAACCGAACGCCGCACGACCATCGAGTTCGGTTTGGAACTACCGAACACCGATGGGGAACATAATGTGATGAGCGCGGAACTCCCGAACGCCCTGGAAGCCCAGCGGTGTTCGTATCATCGAGTAGCCGTTTTCAGTTCCAGGCATTCGACGACCGAACACCGCTGTAGGGACAAAGGATCCAAGATGGCCGACCGCCGCATGGTCGGTAACCGAACGGCGGCCACCTAGGAGAGCCTCTAATTACCCATTTCAACAAGCGCCACACGACTCTAACTGTGTGGTCCAGCTGGGGAGCCCTTATTCGTTTGACGAACGGCCCGGGAAGCCGCGGTTCGTCGAACGAAGTGTTTGCAGGCTGAGAGCTTACGGCTGCCAGCATGCGAACTACACATACAACACATACAGTGGCTAGGTTTGCCACAATCTCCAAAACAGAAGGTTCAAATATTCCAATATTTAAATATTCAAACAAATGAATAATACAAATAAAGGCTAATCAATGTGAATGTTTGTAACATTACCTGTAAGAGTTTAGTCTGCAAACTGTTTTTTTTCTTTTAAAAAAAATTAAAAAATCCTTCACTGCTTTTAAATCAAGGAGGAACCTGAATTAACCATCTGGCTTCTGCACTAAAAACAGGCTTTAATAAGTTCATGAAAGTCTTTCTGGAAGATAGCTCTATTAAGTTTTCTTTCAAAGTTTCTGGACTTCTGTAAAAAGATCCGAAGCAGTTCGGGTTGGCTGAAGTTCTGTTTGCTACTTGTAAAGGACCCAGTTGCCTGGGACCCAGTTGCCTGGGAAGTAAAAGTCAGATGTCTTCATCCTATAGGTCTAGCGACATAATCTACAATCTTTTGTCTTTTCAGAGAATTTTCCTTCAGAGATTACTTTTAGTCAGATATTTCTTTTATTCCAATGGAATTTCGCCAGAGACATTGGACCTTTACTACCAATGTTTCTGCAATCAGGGATTTGCTTTGTATTGCCGTAGCAGGGAGTTTGCATATCTGCCCTTTTCCTGGCTAATCATGGCAGCATCACTTATGGGTAGCTCCTCCCTTGTCAGTCACAGGACAGGAATTAATTAGATTAATTAGACTGATAGGTATAAAGAGACCCTCCTCCCCTTACACCGCAATCCTCTTGGAAGACTAAGCGCTTCAAGGATCGGTCCTTTCGGGACAGCAGAAGCTATAGACCGGGAAGAGAGTATTCCAGAAATTTTTCTTGAAAAATCTTCTCACATTATTGACCAATAAGGCTCTTCCAGAGGAAGAGGAGCTAGAACCTCTGGGAAGAACTGCCCATTCGGGGACTGTGAGAGGAAGACTGAAGTTCTTTTACCCGCTGTGTAAAATATTAGGGACGTGTGGGGCAATTCCATCATAAGAGGAATTTTACAGGATAAAATTTGCCTCTTACGCAAAATCTTCTTTCTTCAAGAAATCAAAAGTGTTGGCAGGCATCAAACGAAAGGCCATGAGGGCCTACTCTTCTGGAACAAAAAGTTATAGAAGAAGTTCCAAAACAGGAAAGGTTTCAAGGAGGTTTACTCCACAGTGTACTTGGCTCCAAAATCCCAGGGAAAGTGGCGTCTCGACGTAAGAACATTCAAGATGGAATATTTACAGACCATCTTAAAAAGCATCAAAAGAGTGGTTGGATGACATCTAAAGACTTGAGGGGCGCCTACTACCAAATCTCTACAAACCATGATCATATTCTCAGTTTCTGGGCTCTTGGAAGGCATTTTCAATTTTGGGGACTGACATTTGGATAATTGGAACTCCTGACAAATTTCTGGTGGTATTATGCCATTTACTGACCAAACTCTTGATAGCCTGTAGGGACGACACACCAACCTTACTCTATTGGCAAGATAAACCAGAGGTTCCCATCCCTCAAGTACCCCCTACCAGTTCAGGATTTAGGGATTACCCTGTTGTGTCTAAAGTGTTTATTTTTCCCCCTTTTTCTAAAAAACACCTTAGACACCACAGGGTAATCCCTAAATCCTGGACTATTAGGGGGTACCTGAGGACTGGGTTGGGAACCACTGACGTAAAGTAAGATTCTCCTTTAAAAATTAAGGACAAAAAAGCGAAAGGCAGAGATCTTAGATCTAACATCTTCCCAAAAATTAAAAAAAATTTTAAATTTGTCTCTCCAACTGAAAATTTTCCTATTTCCCCACAATTCTCATTTATACCTGCATTGACAATTCTTAGGACAATCTCCAAGTCTAAAAGAAATTCTACACAAAGAAGCTAGTTTTATTTAATTTGAATACATTTTACTAAAAACATCTGGATATGAAATCTGATTTAGTGATATCTAGTTATATAAACTCCTTACTGCAGGAGGAATATTTACTGGTAATTTGTAAAAAAACAAAAACAAAAAAAAACCTACCTGAAATTAGGGATAATAGTCTAATTAGGAAAGTTAAAATCCGGTTAGAATTATTCATATTGGATGAGATTTTGTGAGAATTGTAGCCAAAGTTTATTGCTTTACGCTGTGCTGATGCGAAGAGTCCTGTACTAAGAAAGGTTTAGCAAGCTGATTTCAAGAGAGTGTCCGGTCATAAAACTGTTGAAGTTTGCATCTATCTGCAGATGTTACTATTGAACAGTGGCGTCTCTAGGATTCATTTTTAGAAGGGGGGGCACAGGGTGGGCCATTGACAACCCCGCCCTCGCCGCAGTTTGACCCTGCCCCTGCCGCACCAGGGATTATTGGAAAAGCACCGCACTGGACACCACAACCACCACAGATTCCACAACCGCCGTAGCTTAACTGGAGCCGAGCCGTCCATCCTCTGGCCTTTGCAGGAGCTGATTGTCATGCATGTTACATTGTCACAATAGTCTACATTTTTATAGTTGGTTTGTAATGTTTATAATGTTAAGATCATCACCATATAAATATCCTCACATTTTCTATTGGAAGGCAAGCTGGATCCCTGGTGGTTTAGTATTGTGTTCAGCACCAATATCAGATGCAGACCACTTTAACAGCTCCCAGTGCTCCATCAATGAGCAAGAGAACTAGGGTGCAGACCACAAATGCTCCCTCAATGAAGTGAGGGGGCTCAGCCAGGTGATGTACTCCTGGTTCAAGAAGTCAGGGAGAAATAGTTCCAGGGCCAGACAGGACCCCACCAGCCCATGTCCAAACCCTAGGTGGAAGTCTTAAGGTTAATACAGTTCTGGTGGGAAGAGTAGCCGCAGTGGTCACACAAGGTATCTGCCAAACACAAACAAGATCAGATACTCCGTTTGAGTGGCAAGTCCACACGACCCACATACAATGAAGGATGAACTTTTAGTTCAAGTTCTGAACATATGGAGCTCTCAGAACATCTTGCACCTATGAGAAGTGTGAAGCCAGAAGCCACCAATACAATAATTAAAATAAGTAGGAAGTCATTTTATTTGCTTTTAATTAAGCAGTCCTGTCAACATGCATTCAAATGGGTTGTTACATTGTTTTATTATAACTGACCCGTATATTTAAGATACAGTATTTACACTAACCAAGCAAGGTTACAGTATTTACACTAACCAAACCAACTTCTTTCAACTGTACTTTGTTTTGCAAGAAGCCATTTGGACTAGGCACACACGCTATAGCTACAGGGTCTGCAATGTCGTACAGGTGAGCAATAGGAAGTGCCAAGCTTGAGTTGTAAAGCCATTTGGTGAACACAAGGCATTGTAACTCAAAACATATTCAGAAACTAGAACCTTCTTATTGAAGTGATGAGAAAAAATTATACTATCATATGATATGCTGTGTGCAATATATGCATTGAAAGACTGCTTCAACTGGAGAGTGTCTATTAAACAGAAAGTAACTTGAAGGAGGGCAGGAGGACATCCAGCTCAGAGCTAAGCTCTCGTGAGTTTCCCTGGGGGCATAAAGCCAGCATCACCAAGCATCTTCAGTGACACATCACCATCAGGTTTTATCACCAGCTTTGTAATACTACCATGATAGAGAGACAGTTGGAGCCAAGCTTCCGGTGGGAGTTGTAGTGCCCTGTAGATGAAGATATACATTTTGTCAGTACATGGAAGGCATAAGACAAGTTTGTACAATATAGGTCTTGAGAGGTTATTTTTAATGCTGTAAAGCAGGATTCCCCAAATTCTGGCCCCCCAGATGTTGCTCAACTACAACCAGGGCCAGGCAAACTGCAAGGTGTGCGGTTTCTGCTCCCCAGCTTAATGAGACAGCTCCCCCAGTGGCCGCCATCACAGCAACAACCCCCGGTCACCCACAGGTAGTATTAATGTGTGTCTGTCAAGAGTGTTTTTTTTTTATTCACTTTTCCCCACGCCATGCTGGTCTCCCCTCAACTGGCCCTGCCTCTATTGCTGAGATCATCAAGCTTGATGATCTCAGCCAATCCAATGCTTTGCCATAGGATTAGCTGCAAAAAGCTACACCAACCATCATCTCCTCATAGAGAGGCAATGAATAAATGTACCTCTATGGGGAATGTTCAGTGCCTCCAGAGCGTGGAGGCCCTGAATGTAGAAACACAGGAAGCACCTCTAGTGACCACAACTATTCAAAATATGCATAGGCAGCAAGAATTGGGATTTCAGAGGTCTACATGCAGCAGCCTAATCCCACATCTGCAATAGAGGGTCCAGTATAAACTGTCCTTCCTGTAACGGAGCTCCGTGTACTTTATCCGTTGATGGACGCTTCCTAGCTTCCTAGCTTGCGCCGAGGACCACTGGACACCACAATCACCGCAGACTCCACAACCGCCATAGCTTAACTGGAGCCGAGCCGTCTTCCTTCCACCCTGGAATCGCTTCTGTCCTCCAGGACCGTGTGGGGAAGACCTCTCATCCAGGAGAGCGTATCCGGAACAAGCTAAGTGATTAAGAGCTAAGTGATTAAGCTCAGGGGAATATGCATAGCAATCCCCAGTGTGATACAGCAATTCCCTCCAAAAATGAGACGAGGCTACGTTTTGAAGGGTCAAGAAGAACTGAGGTGCTGGCACACCCAGCCTGGTTTTTATTACAGTCAGGTACAAACAGAAGGTATAAAACAACCAATAACATAATAGTACAGCCCACAGTTTCCCTCCCCTCTGCTTGGGAGATAATCGAGTTTGCTACTATATCTACTCAATTATCTCCAAGCTAAAACTTACACATTTTTATACATTTTTATAACTTTTTGATTTTACATAGTACATGAATAAAACTTACATTTTTATAATCAATCCATTCAGGGAAACAACATATAAAAAAATGGCACGAATCAGACCAGGGGTTCAAAAGTTAAGGGAAAGTCCTCATGGCTTTCCGGCTCAGACCGGTTTTACAGGGCCCTCTCCTGGAGAAGTAATCCAATTACCTCCCAGGACAGAGACAGACTCCATTGGTTGCAAAAAGACCTAAAACACTTTAAAATACATCAAGTCCCCTTTTACACATAACGCACAGACATTTCACATATTCCCAGATAGCTGGGATCTGAGCGCACAAAACTACCGAATAGCGCTTCAGGTCCTATTCACAAAGTTCATGGAGCCGAAGTCTTTAACTACACGAAAGGGCATAGCGATCTGCGTTAACACATTCCCTTAACGTCCAGGGCCATAGTCGCAGGGGAGGAGGCAGGCAAGCAGGCCTCTCCAGGACAAAGTGGCGAAGGGCACTTCGTCACACTTCCCCCTGTACACATGGCTCACCTGGTAAATTCTTACTGATGATATCAGCAGTTTCTTTGGATCTGGTCATTGACGAATAAATAATGCAGCTAAAGTTATTCCCTTCACTTGCAAGAAGTCGTGTTAGGCTGGCCTGTTCATGCCCTGTAGAAAGAAAGACAGCATGGAACTAGCAAGTACCATAACCACTACAGCTGTTCTGGTGCCTAGAATGCCCCACCCCCTCCATTCCTGCAGCTTACACACACGCTCCTTCTCTGTACATCCTTCCAGATGTTTCAAGTTTATTAGAGACATTGGTTAACGGCTTTAGGAAAGCCCACTCCAAAAGTCACTCCATGTTCAATAAGTGGTAAAGGAAGATCCCAAATCCCGGTTTTATTCATAGAAAAAAAAACCTAGATTTGTGTTACTGCATTTTTTCTTCTATGGCCTTTAATTACTCCACACCCGATGAGTGAGTTGTATGCTTCACTATTTCCTTCAATAATGCTTCAGAAAGCTACATTTGAAGAACCTAATTAAGCGGAGATTTAAATACATGGTACGAAGAACTAGTAATGACCAGCTTTAGACAATAGGTGTGGATCATTCTGAATCGTGGTGCAGGGTACAGTCTGGGTGCCTGGAGTGTCCATTTAAATGAGCTGAAGTGGTCTGGGTGCCTATAGTATCCCTTTAAGCAAAGCTTGTTTTGATCCTCTTAATCAGGCTTCCGGGTCCTCAAAATGTTGCTGAACTACAACCCCCATGATTCTCAGCCTATCTATTTCATTCATAGAGTCATGGGAGTTGTAGTTCAGCAACATCTGGAGGGTCGGAGTTTGGGGAAGCTTGATCTCAATGCTCTAACTCAAGGGTTCCCAATCCAGTCCTCAAAAGTCCCTACCAGGCCAGGATTTAGGAACTACCCTGTTGTGCCCAAAGTGTTTTTCTTTTCTTTCTAAAAACACCTTAGACACAAACGGATAATCCATAAATCCTGGACTGTTAAGCGGTACTTGTTGCTTTTTCTATTGATTCTTATTGATAGCTATAACAATCTGCACCATGTGTCCCCTACAATTACATAATTGCAGTAAGATCACAGTGCCTACAACTGGGTGGGAAGTTTAAACTAGTCGCTACCTATAAATTCCAGGCTCAGTGGTGGCTTTAGCATTATTCTGGGATTGATTTCTAGTAACATGTTTCTCCATAGAGCTGTGATTGATTTTGTTATTTTGATTTTGGTGGCTCTGCTTTTGCAGTTTTTGCCTCTGGCTGTGGGAAAGAGTGGTGATGATTCTGGTTTTCTATGTCCACCTATAATCCCTGGGCGCTGGGATTGGAACTGGGATTGGTAAGTAGTGCTGTAGACACCTGCTTTGAATAACACAGCAGGAATTGATAGGATTTTTATATATTTTACTCAGTTCCTCTGGTTTCCAGGAGCTGATCATATCATAGATGTGACTGCCAGGGTGGGGAGCGAAGAGACTTTATCGTAGGACGGTTTGCCTGGTGTATGACTGATACTGTGATCCATTTCACATTAAAGCAGCGGTTCCCAACAGTCCTCAACAGTTCAGGATTTAGGGATTACCCAGTTGTGTCTGAGGAGTTTTTTAGAAACCCTTTACACACAATAGGGTAATCCTGGACTGGTAGGGGGGTACTTGAGGACTGGGTTGGGAACCCCTGCATTAAAGGAACACTCAAGCATTGTAACCACAAGCATGTGCTGTAGTGATTACGGTGCCCTCAATTTGTAAGCAGTCAAACAAGACTGGTTTGACTTGTTTCATGTGGTCTGCTGGGTGCTGGGTACCACCTTCACTACTTCTGATGGAAAGCTGGAAGCTTCTGTTGGCTGTCCTGAGCTCAACCCTGGCAGGCTTTCAGCTCTTTGCTGGAAACGGGGATCAGCATCTGGTGGACCCCAGGTAATTCAAACTGTTCTAAAATGTCCGACTACTGTGAGAGGAAATGTGGTGTGGTAGTTGATGGCATATATATATTCGGCCTGATTTACTGAACAGCAGCCTGAGATTTGAGCGTTAAATGTGCCAGGGTTAGGTTAGGTTTGCAAGATGCATTACTGCTACTCTGCAAGCAGAACTTGTATTTTGCTTAATAGTTTCACTTATGCCTAATTGCACCTCACCTGTATCTGATCAATTAGCTAGCAGGCTTTTAAAAAGAAGGGATCAGCATGCTGCAGGGTGAGGAGGATAAGCCAGAGGAATGGTGTCTTGCAGGTATACATTTTGTAAATTGGCAAGTGGGAAAGCCACCCAGTTCCAGATAGGGATTTGCTGTGTATAGTAAGTGCAAGATCAAGGAATTTTGTTTTTTTTATTTTTCACTTTTTGAAACACGTGTGTGTACATATATATATATATATATATATATTATTTCAACAAATAAATCTGAAAACAGAGCTGGATGTGCTTTCAGTAGCTTTCAGTACCCTAGAAGGCTGTGGTTACAAGATCTGTGACAAAATCCTACCTGGAAGAGAGGTGGTGTGTTACACTACTTGGAATAGGTTGGTTTCTGGACACTCCTGATACCAAAACAAATACAACATGCAGTTCATTTAACTGTTCCAGGGATAACTGCAGGTTATTTAACCTAAGATGACTTTTTTTACATTTTCCTTTTAGTAACCTACTCAGAAGTCGAGGTTTTAAAACCAACATTGCAATGTGATTACTCAGCATCCTATATTGTAACATCCTAGCTGCGACATTGAAATAATGGGATAATTTCTGTTAAGTGCAAAATTTAAATAGAAATGGCATAGCCAAGCTGGAAACAAAGTTTCAGTTCTGTCTTGTTTTTTTGGCACATTGTATTGGTGACTGTACCCTGCACCACGTTTCAGAATGATCCACACCTATTGTCTAAAGCTGGTCATTACTAGTTCTTCGTACCATGTATTTAAATCTCCGCTTAATTAGGTTCTTCAAATGTAGCTTTCTGAAGCATTATTGAAGGAAATAGTGAAGCATACAACTCACTCATCGGGTGTGGAGTAATTAAAGGCCATAGAAGAAAAAATGCAGTAACACAAATCTAGGTTTTTTTTTCTATGAATAAAACTGGGATTTGGGGTCTTCCTTTACCACTTATTGAACATGGAGTGACTTTATCTTTCCTAAAGCCGTTAACCAATGTCTCTAATAAACTTGAAACATCTGGAAGGATGTACAGAGAAGGAGCGTGAGTGTAAGCTGCAGGAATGGAGGGGGTGGGGCATTCTAGGCACCAGAACAGCTGTAGTGGTTATGGTACTTGCTAGTTCCATGCTGTCTTTCTTTCTACAGGGCATGAACAGGCCAGCCTAACAGGACTTCTTGCAAGTGAAGGGAATAACTTTAGCTGCATTATTTATTCGTCAATGACCAGATCCACAGAAACTGCTGATATCATCAGTAAGAATTTACCAGGTGAGCCTTGTGTACAGGGGGAAGTGTGACGAAGTGCCCTTCGCCACTTTGTCCTGGAGAGGCCTGCTTGCCTGCCTCCTCCCCTGCGACTATGGCCCTGGGGAGGAATGTGTTAACGCAGATCGCTATGCCATGGAGCCCATTCGTGTAGTTAAAGACTTCGGCTCCATTGAACTTTGTGAATAGGACCTGAAGCGCTATTCGGTAGTTTTGTGCGCTCAGATCCCAGCTATCTGGGAATATGTGAAATGTCTGTGTGTTATGTGTAAAAGGGGACTTTATGTATTTTAAAGTGTTTTAAGTCTTTTTGCAACCAATGGAGTCTGTCTCTGTCCTGGAAGGTAATTGGATTACTTCTCCAGGAGAGGGCCCTGTAAAACCGGTCTGAGCCGGAAAGCCATGAGGACTTTCCCTTAACTTTTGAACCCCTGGTCTGATTCGTGCCATTTTTTTTATATGTTGTTTCCCTGAATGGATTGATTATAAAAATGTAAGTTTTATTCATGTACTATGTAAAATGTATAAAAATGTATAAGTTTTAGCTTGGAGATAATTGAGTAGATATAGTAGGAAACTCAATTATCTCCCAAGCAGAGGGGAGGGAAACTGTGGGCTGTACTATTATGTTATTGGTTGTTTTATACCTCCCCCTGGGTGTGTTCTGTAATAAAAACCAGGATGGGTGTGCCAGCACCTCAGTTCTTCTTCTTTGGAGGGAATTGCTGTATCACACTGGGCATTGCTATGCATATTCCCCTGAGCTTAATCACTTAGCTTGTTCCGGATACGCTCTCCTGGATGAGAGGTCTTCCCCACACGGTCCTGGAGGACAGAAGCGATTCCAGGGTGGAAGGAAGACGGAAGGCTCCAGTTAAGCTATGGCGGTTGTGGAGTCTGTGGTGGTTGTGGTGTCCAGTGCGGTGCTTTTCCAATAATCCCTGGTGCGGCAGGGGCGGGGTCAAACTGCGGCGAGGGCGGGGTTGTCCCTGGCCCACCCTGTGCCCCCCCTTCTAAAAATGAATCCTAGAGACGCCACTGTTCAATAGTAACATCTGCAGATAGATGCAAACTTCAACAGTTTTATGACCGGACACTCTCTTGAAATCAGCTTGCTAAACCTTTCTTAGTACAGGACTCTTCGCATCAGCACAGCGTAAAGCAATAAACTTTGGCTACAATTCTCACAAAATCTCATCCAATATGAATAATTCTAACCGGATTTTAACTTTCATAATTAGACTATTATCCCTAATTTCAGGTAGGTTTTTTTTTGTTTTTGTTTTTTTACAAATTACCAGTAAATATTCCTCCTGCAGTAAGGAGTTTATATAACTAGATATCACTAAATCAGATTTCATATCCAGATGTTTTTAGTAAAATGTACACAAATTCTTTGTGTAGAATTTCTTTTAGACTTGGAGATTGTCCTAAGAATTGTCAATGCAGGTATAAATGAGAATTGTGGGGAAATAGGAAAATTTTCAGTTGGAGAGACAAATTTAAATTTTTTTTTAATTTTTGGGAAGATGTTAGATCTAAGATCTCTGCCTTTCGCTTTTTTGTCCTTAATTTTTAAAGGAGAATCTTACTTTACGTCAGTGGTTCCCAACCCAGTCCTCAGGTACCCCCTAATAGTCCAGGATTTAGGGATTACCCTGTGGTGTCTAAGGTGTTTTTTAGAAAAAGGGGGAAAAATAAACACTTTAGACACAACAGGGTAATCATGAGCAGAGAAGCTTCTGGGATCCAGGCACGGCAGTAGGAAATGAGGCCTAGATTCTGGTATCCCTAAATCTAGGGATTCTGGTATCCCTAAATCCTGAACTGGTAGGGGGTACTTGAGGGATGGGAACCTCTGGTTTATCTTGCCAATAGAGTAAGGTTGGTGTGTCGTCCCTACAGGCTATCAAGAGTTTGGTCAGTAAATGGCATAATACCACCAGAAATTTGTCAGGAGTTCCAATTATCCAAATGTCAGTCCCCTTCCAAGAGCCCAGAAACTGAGAATATGATCATGGTTTGTAGAGATTTGGTAGTAGGCGCCCCTCAAGTCTATAGATGTCATCCAACCACTCTTTTGATGCTTTTTAAGATGGTCTGTAAAGATTCCATCTTGAATGTTCTTACGTCGAGACGCCACTTTCCCTGGGATTTTGGAGCCAAGTACACTGTGGAGTAAACCCCCTTGAAACCTTTCCTGTTTTGGAACTTCTTCTATAACTTTTTGTTCCAGAAGAGTAGGCCCTCATGGCCCTTCGTTTGATGCCTGCCAACACTTTTGATTTCTTGAAGAAAGAAGATTTTGCGTAAGAGGCAAATTTTATCCTGTAACCCTCTCTTATGATGGAATTGCCCCACACGTCCCTAATATTTTACACAGCGGGTAAAAGAACTTCAGTCTTCCTCTCACAGTATCCGAATGGGCAGTTCTTCCCAGAGGTTCTAGCTCCTCTTCCTCTGGAAGAGCCTTATTGGTCAATAATGTGAGAAGATTTTTCAAGAAAAATTTCTGGAATACTCTCTTCCCGGTCTATAGCTTCTGCTGTCCCGAAAGGACCGATCCTTGAAGCGCTTAGTCTTCCAAGAGGATTGCGGTGTAAAGGGAGGAGGGTCTCTTTATACCTATCAGTCTAATTAATCTAATTAATTCCTGTCCTGTGACTGATAAGGGAGGAGCTACCCATAAGTGATGCTGCCATGATTAGCCAGGAAAAGGGCAGATATGCAAACTCCCTGCTACGGCAATACAAAGCAAATCCCTGATTGCAGAAACATTGGTAGTAAAGGTCCAATGTCGGAATAAAAGAAATATCTGACTAAAAGTAATCTCTGAAGGAAAATTTTCTGAAAAGACAAAAGATTGTAGATTATGTCGCTAGACCTATAGGATGAAGACATCTGACTTTTACTTCCCAGTGGGTAAAATGCCACTACAGGCAACTGGGTCCTTTACAAGTAGCAAACAGAAATTCAGCCAACCCGAACTGCTTCGGATCGTTTTACAGAAGTCCAGAAACTTTGAAAGAAAACTTAATAGAGCTATCTTCCAGAAAGACTTTCATGAACTTATTAAAGCCTGTTTTTAGTGCAGAAGCCAGATGGTTCCTCCTTGATTTAAAAGCAGTGAAGGATTTTTTATTTTTTTTAAAAGAAAAAAAACAGTTTGCAGACTAAACTCTTACAGGTAATGTTACAAACATTCACATTGATTAGCCTTTATTTGTATTATTCATTTGTTTGAATATTTAAATATTGGAATATTTGAACCTTCTGTTTTGGAGATTGTGGCAAACCTAGCTCCCCAGCTGGACCACACAGTTAGAGTCGTGTGGCGCTTGTTGCAATGGGTAATTAGAGGCTCTCCTAGGTGGCCGCCGTTCGGCTTCCGACCATGCGGCGGTCGGCCATCTTGGATCCTTTGTCCCTACAGCGGTGTTCGGTCGTCGAATGCCTGGAACTGAAAACGGCTACTCGATGATACGAACACCGCTGGGCTTCCAGGGCGTTCGGGAGTTCCGCGCTCATCACATTATGTTCCCCATCGGTGTTCGGTAGTTCCAAACCGAACTCGATGGTCGTGCGGCGTTCGGTTAGTTTAGCTGGGAGCTGAGCGGTGTTCCCACTAAATGTGCCCGCAGACCCCAGCTATCTACCGAACGGTCTTTCGTATAAAAGCGATGAATATTATGTGAAATACAGATTTTTATGTGAATTGTCGGTTCTGCTGCACGATGGGATAATCCACTTAATCGTCCATTTTAGTGGAAGTATCCCTCTCGTGCAGCAATGCCTGTTGGGATAATTACACTGCCTGATGGGAGAAATCCCCTGTAACATCTGTAAGGAAACCCCTTGCATGGGGAACTGCATAAATATGGAAGTCTGTGAATAAAGCGAGTTAGTGGACTCCCAAACTGTGTTTCGTCCGGTTATTGGGAGGATTGGGGATATTGCCTTACTTTTCAGCGCTGACTGTGGATTTACCTGTTATACCAGCGAGATCGTGGATTCTAATATTGCACTCCACTACAGAGATCCGTTGTTTATATTAATTACTTTGCTTGGTAATTCTTAGTAATTCACTCTGCGGTTTTGGGGTTTTTTTTTCCAACAGGGACAATGGAGTAGGTCTGGTAAAGAGTTAGAAGGGGGGGGGGAGGTAGTGGTCGTGTCGTCTTGCATTTTATCAGTGCGCTTATCTGGTGCATGGTTTACTATTTGTTCTAGTTACAATTTATGCTGATTCAAGTTGGTTGTTATCGTGCATTCGTCCCACATTTTCCATGCATCTACCCAAAATGTTTGCGATGGGATTGTTTTCCTGGCCATGGTTTCATATCTTTTGGATGATTCTATGGTTTGGACACATGCAGCTAGTGTTGGGCTATGTGTCGACAACCAGTTCCTGCTAATTGTTTGTAAGGCTGCTATGAGTATGTGATATATCAAATATTTTGTGGTTTTCGTTGCTTTTAATGGGAGAAGTTGTAGTAGGTACAGTTCGGGTTGTGGAGGGATTATCACTTTTGAGGAGTCAACTTTGTGATTTGTTCCCAGTATGGTGTTATTTTAGAGCACGTCCACCATCTATGGTAAACCATGCCAGGTTGTTCATTGCATCTCCAGCATTTGCCTGATGTTTGGGGCTTGAAGTGGTTTAGTTTAGTCGGGACTAGGTGCCAGCGGTAAAGCAGCTTCCTGGATATCTCTACATGTGTGGTGCATAGTGTTAAGTTTTTATTCGCTGTGAATATACGGGCCCACTGTGACTCGTCTAGGCGCTTTTGGAAGTCCGATTCCCATGCTGATATGAAAGATGGTTGTGCGGTTTGGAGTTTTTGGGTTAGTATGTGGTACAGCTGGGAGATAAGTTGGGTGGGAGGTTTGTTTTGTGTGCATAATTGTTCGATTTGCATGTACATGAAGCGCAATGTGTTTCGTATTGTATATTTCGTTTGTAGGTGCTCAAGGGAGTAGTTTATTATTATCCAATATCTGATGCAGGGAGGTGATGCCATGGGTGGCCCATTTTCTAGCATTAAATTGTGGTATGAGTATCGTAGTGTCATAGCTGGGGATAGGTGTAGTATGGGTCCCATCTTGATTCTGTGCGTATCCCAGATGGTCAATGTTAACCTGGTTGTTGGTAGCATATCCTTGTATTCTGGTCTGAGGTGGCGTGGTATCCACATTAGTGTGGTTATGTCATGTCCTTCTGTGTATGCGGCTTCCATTTGGAGCCATTCAGGTGATGGTTTCTGATGGAACGCCATGATGAGAGGGCTTAAAAGTGAGGCTGAATAGTATGTGCCAAGGTGTGATAAGCCTCCCTTTTTAAAAGGTCTGTGTAATGTGGATGGTTCCATATGAATGTTGTGAGCATGGTTTGTGCATCTTAAAAAAGGGTGTTTGGAAGTTTGATATGTAAGGTGCGGAACAGGTATTGAAGTAACATTTTTGTTGCTGCTATGCGACCTAACCAGGAGACATAATTGCGCCTCCACCCCGCGATTTGGTTTTTCAATTTGTTTATTGTAGTTGGCGTGCGTTGGAGGTGGCTGTGAAAGTTATTCCCAGGAACGTTAATTAATCCGTATGCCATTCATATGCATAGATTGTCTTGTAAGGCTTGTGGCGTTATGTGCATGCCCATCACTTGCGTTTTTGTGATATTACGTTTATAATATGAGCATGCACTGCATTTGGTTAGTGTGTTATGCAGATTTGTCGTGTTTGGGGAGGTGAGTGATAGCATGATGTCATCTGCGAACATCGTAAGTTTGTGTTCAGTGCTTCCCATTTTTATCCCCTTGATGTTGGTGTGCTAGGGGTTCCAAAACTAGGATATAGCGTAGTGGGGATAATGGGCATCCCTGATGAGAGCCATTTGTGATTCTGAATTCTGACTACGTGAATCCACTATTTGCTACTCGGGCGGCTGGGACTGAGTATAATGCTGATATCAGTGACATGAAGCTCGGAGGGATGTTGAACTGTCTCGGAGGGATGTTGAACCGCCTCAAGGAATCCCCAGTGCACCCTATCGAACACTTTCTCAGCATCCAGTGAGAGGAACACACTGGTTCTTCCCGAGGCTCGCGCACCCGACATCAGATTAAGCAATTTTCTGGTGCCGTCTGAACCTTGTCTCCCTGTAACAAATCCCACCTGATCTTTGTGGATCACTGAGGGGATAATAGCTGAAAGTCTATTTGCATAAATTTTTGCTAGGAGTTTCGTATCCGTATTCTGTTAGGTGGTATCCCCGGCTTGCGCAACGTGGCGATGTGTGCCATCAGCATTTCTGGTGGCATATAACCGGTGTTGATGATGACGTTAAATGTTTTTTCTAAGTGGGGAACAAAGGATGTTGCAAATTGTTTGTAATACAGGTTTGTAAAGCCTGGTTTGTGGGTTGGTGTGGGTTGGTGTGGGTTGGTGTGTTTTGTCATCTTTTGCGGGTTATAGAGTGAATTGTAGTATTCTGCCATTTATGTGTTGTGGATTTTAGTACCTGTGGGTGACAGCATATGTTGTATTTTGGATTGGGCCTGGGTTTGCCTAAGTAGAGATGCTAGGGCTTTTCCTGCTTTATTGCCCTGGGAGTATTGTTTCATTTTTAATTTGGTTAGCATATACGACGTTTTCTGGAATAAGAAATCGTTCAATGCCTTTGTGGTTTGATAAATTAGTTCCTGCCCGTATGTGGTTGGGGAAAGGAGACTTATTCTTGTTGCGCTATCTTTTTTTTTGTATGCTGCTCTGCTAATTAGTAGGCTTCTAATTATTGCCTTATGCGCTAACCATATGCTCTGTGGTCGTGTTTGGGGTGTACAGTTCGTTTCAAAGTAAAGGGTCAGCTCCCTGTCCAGGGCTTCCTTAAAGGATTGATCATGTATGAGAGTTTCGTTCATTTTCCAGGGAGAGGTCCCATTATGCTGGAACCCATCCCTTAGCGTCAGTGAAATCGGCGCATGGTCTGACCAGATTAAATCGCCTATCTTGCAGTCTGTCATAGAAGGTAAGAGGTTCGCGGTTACCAGAATGTAATCGATGTGAGTGGTGATTTTTGGGGTGTGCTGTGCGCTATGTGTCATAGATGCCAAATTCCAATAATTTACTGCCTTGCAGTAGGGCTTAAGGGCAGCATGCCCTGGCAGCAAACATGCCTGGTGTCAGTTTGTACGTTGTGTCCAAATGTGGGTCTAGAATGTGATTTAAATCACCACAGAGAATTAAGTTATGTAATTGGGGAGTGGGTATTTTTGAGAGAACTCTGTGTAGAAAATTTCTTTGGTTGGTATTAGGGCTATATACAGAGGCTATCGTGTACCTGTTGCCACCTGCCTTGGGCATCTTTCTTGACGTTTAGCAATTCAAATGAGAGTGAACGATGTAGCAATATGGAGACTGCTCTTGATTTTGTGGTGTAGGTGTTTGCTGTTTCTAGTGTGGTGGAATCTCATTAAAAATAAATTTAGTAGGCCGAGATTACCACTTGGCATGTGTACGTGCATATACTGGTGTATAGGTCGGTTGGTTGCACGTGGCAAAGATACAATCAGTAGTGTACGGAGCATGTGCGAGAATACAGGATGTAGTACTCCCCTCCTCCATTGTGCTGGGCAAGCCATGTGGTCAAACAGGAAGTTAGTTCTTGTTCGATTGATAGGGTAAGAGTATGTGTGGGTGGAGCTAATTATGGGTGGAGTTACATGCCTATATAAGGAGCCTACACTATTGTCCGGGGCTCAGATCTTGTTGTATTTTGGTGACACTAGTCCCTGTGAGTCCCGTTCGTTGAATCGAATAAAGAATCTTCCTTCCTGAAGAAACCTGTGTCCATCTCTCTGTGCTTGGCTTCCGTCAGTTTCTCCGGTATCACAAGTAGGACTCTTCGTTTGTGCGGCGTATTTAAACCGCACGCATTAATTGTTAGTATCTTCAGGTTGTGTCAGAATGGTTTCCGTTGTGTGATCACATGTTCTTGTGATGTCATGATTTTGATTATGCTTCGACTTGGGTTGGATGGTGGGGAGAGAAATCAGAGGGGAAGAGGTAGTGGGATATTTACATGTTCCCAACGTTGGGAAACTGGTGTGTCGGTTGCACACCTTGGGGTTTGTCTCCTGTGGTGTGGCGCGTGAGCTAATTGTGCCCAGAAAATTGAACAGAACTTTTTTTTTTAACTTTGTAATGCTCGAGGGTGTAAGCTAGTGGTAGATCTTTTGATTGCTAAGGGAACAGAGACCGCAATATACATAATGATGAGCCCGTGGTGCCCTGCAGTGGGGTCCAGAGATGACGGGTCGTCCGGGGGATGGGGGGGGGGGGGCCCGGGGATAGTGACAGGAGAGTCTGGATGAACTCACACAATGTGTTACAACCCCTACAGAATGCCTACAACAGACCGCACAGATCTGGAGACTCCAGTTTGTGTTCAGTGCTTCCCATTTTTATCCCCTTGATGTTGGTGTGCTAGGGGTTCCAAAACTAGGATATAGCGTAGTGGGGATAATGGGCATCCCTGATGAGAGCCATTTGTGATTCTGAATTCTGACTACGTGAATCCACTATTTGCTACTCGGGCGGCTGGGACTGAGTATAATGCTGATATCAGTGACATGAAGCTCGGAGGGATGTTGAACTGTCTCGGAGGGATGTTGAACCGCCTCAAGGAATCCCCAGTGCACCCTATCGAACACTTTCTCAGCATCCAGTGAGAGGAACACACTGGTTCTTCCCGAGGCTCGCGCTCCCGACATCAGATTAAGCAATTTTCTGGTGCCGTCTGAACCTTGTCTCCCTGTAACAAATCCCACCTGATCTTTGTGGATCACTGAGGGGATAATAGCTGAAAGTCTATTTGCATAAATTTTTGCTAGGAGTTTCGTATCCGTATTCTGTTAGGTGGTATCCCCGGCTTGCGCAACGTGGCGATGTGTGCCATCAGCATTTCTGGTGGCATATAACCGGTGTTGATGATGACGTTAAATGTTTTTTCTAAGTGGGGAACAAAGGATGTTGCAAATTGTTTGTAATACAGGTTTGTAAAGCCTGGTTTGTGGGTTGGTGTGGGTTGGTGTGGGTTGGTGTGTTTTGTCATCTTTTGCGGGTTATAGAGTGAATTGTAGTATTCTGCCATTTATGTGTTGTGGATTTTAGTACCTGTGGTTGACAGCATATGTTGTATTTTGGATTGGGCCTGGGTTTGCCTAAGTAGAGATGCTAGGGCTTTTCCTGCTTTATTGCCCTGGGAGTATTGTTTCATTTTTAATTTGGTTAGCATATACGACGTTTTCTGGAATAAGAAATCGTTCAATGCCTTTGTGGTTTGATAAATTAGTTCCTGCCCGTATGTGGTTGGGGAAAGGAGACTTATTCTTGTTGCGCTATCTTTTTTTTTGTATGCTGCTCTGCTAATTAGTAGGCTTCTAATTATTGCCTTATGCGCTAACCATATGCTCTGTGGTCGTGTTTGGGGTGTACAGTTCGTTTCAAAGTAAAGGGTCAGCTCCCTGTCCAGGGCTTCCTTAAAGGATTGATCATGTATGAGAGTTTCGTTCATTTTCCAGGGAGAGGTCCCATTATGCTGGAACCCATCCCTTAGCGTCAGTGAAATCGGCGCATGGTCTGACCAGATTAAATCGCCTATCTTGCAGTCTGTCATAGAAGGTAAGAGGTTCGCGGTTACCAGAATGTAATCGATGTGAGTGGTGATTTTTGGGGTGTGCTGTGCGCTATGTGTCATAGATGCCAAATTCCAATAATTTACTGCCTTGCAGTAGGGCTTAAGGGCAGCATGCCCTGGCAGTAAACATGCCTGGTGTCAGTTTGTACGTTGTGTCCAAATGTGGGTCTAGAATGTGATTTAAATCACCACAGAGAATAAAGTTATGTAATTGGGGAGTGGGTATTTTTGAGAGAACTCTGTGTAGAAAATTTCTTTGGTTGGTATTAGGGCTATATACAGAGGCTATCGTGTACCTGTTGCCACCTGCCTTGGGCATCTTTCTTGACGTTTAGCAATTCAAATGAGAGTGAACGATGTAGCAATATGGAGACTGCTCTTGATTTTGTGGTGTAGGTGTTTGCTGTTTCTAGTGTGGTGGAATCTCATTAAAAATAAATTTAGTAGGCCGAGATTACCACTTGGCATGTGTACGTGCATATACTGGTGTATAGGTCGGTTGGTTGCACGTGGCAAAGATACAATCAGTAGTGTACGGAGCATGTGCGAGAATACAGGATGTAGTACTCCCCTCCTCCATTGTGCTGGGCAAGCCATGTGGTCAAACAGGAAGTTAGTTCTTGTTCGATTGATTGGGTAAGAGTATGTGTGGGTGGAGCTAATTATGGGTGGAGTTACATGCCTATATAAGGAGCCTACACTATTGTCCGGGGCTCAGATCTTGTTGTATTTTGGTGACACTAGTCCCTGTGAGTCCCGTTCGTTGAATCGAATAAAGAATCTTCCTTCCTGAAGAAACCTGTGTCCATCTCTCTGTGCTTGGCTTCCGTCAGTTTCTCCGGTATCACAAGTAGGACTCTTCGTTTGTGCGGCGTATTTAAACCGCACGCATTAATTGTTAGTATCTTCAGGTTGTGTCAGAATGGTTTCCGTTGTGTGATCACATGTTCTTGTGATGTCATGATTTTGATTATGCTTCGACTTGGGTTGGATGGTGGGGAGAGAAATCAGAGGGGAAGAGGTAGTGGGATATTTACATGTTCCCAACGTTGGGAAACTGGTGTGTCGGTTGCACACCTTGGGGTTTGTCTCCTGTGGTGTGGCGCGTGAGCTAATTGTGCCCAGAAAATTGAACAGAACTTTTTTTTTTAACTTTGTAATGCTCGAGGGTGTAAGCTAGTGGTAGATCTTTTGATTGCTAAGGGAACAGAGACCGCAATATACATAATGATGAGCCCGTGGTGCCCTGCAGTGGGGTCCAGAGATGACGGGTCGTCCGGGGGATGGGGGGGGGGGGGGGCCCGGGGATAGTGACAGGAGAGTCTGGATGAACTCACACAATGTGTTACAACCCCTACAGAATGCCTACAACAGACCGCACAGATCTGGAGACTCCAGATCTGTGCGGTCTGTTTTAGGCATTCTGTAGGGGTTGTAACACATTGTGTGAGTTCATCCAGACTCTCCTGTCACTATGCCCGGGCCCCCCCCCCCCCATCCCCCGGACGACCCGTCATCTCTGGACCCCACTGCAGGGCACCACGGGCTCATCATTATGTATATTGCGGTCTCTGTTCCCCACACGCCCGCACGTCTCCCCGCACCGGGTCCACCCAGCCATCAGCAAGTGTCCTATTTAGGTCCATCAATATTCTGCAGACACGGCCCCACAGTTCCAAGCTCCCTTTATCATGGTGTGTGGTAGTCGTTGAGCAGTCATTGCGACAAAGTAAACATTGTCCCGTACAGCTATCCATCTCCCGCTCGGCCGCAAGCGGCTGGGTATACAAGGCAGAACATCCAACACACCCAGTGCGGCATTTAACTATCCGTCAATCGGGTGACTTCATGGAGAGGGAACAGGGGGAGACAGCCCCAGCGGATCCCCACAGTTACGTTATGCCTTGTGAATGATTGTGAATGATTGTGTGCAATACTTGCGTGTCCCTCTGTGTGTCGTCCTTTGCGGCCTAGCGGTTGCTGGAAACCGCTTGCCATTCCAGCTGGAGTCTGCCTGGAGAAGAGTCTTGTGCGACTTCAAGGTGGGGGTTCATTCCCCACTCCTTTAGTTTTCGGATTCCATCTTCTGGGGATGAAATGATTTTGAGGGCGCCGTCTTTCGTCACCAATAATTTTGTAGGGTAACTCCATCTGTATCGCATTCCATTATTGTGAAGCGCGGTTGTGACAGGCGAAAATTCTTTCCTCTTGCGGAGTGTCGCCGCTGGGATGTCAGGGAAGAGTTTTACTGCAGCATAGGCTTCCGTTGGTTTCGATTTGTTCCTACTGGGATGTAAGATGTGCTCTTTGACATGATAGTAATGTGCTCGCATCAGGACATCCCTGGGTGTGGAGTCAGGAAGGTGGCCTGGACGTGGAACTCGATGTACCCTGTCCAGCAGTAGCATGTCAGCTGGTATAGCGAGCACAGGCTCGCAGCAGGCCTCTTACATATTCTTGTAGATCGACCGGGAGTACTGACTCAGGTACCCCTCTCAGCCGCAGATTGTTTCACCGTAGCAAGGTATTAAGGTTTCTCCGGGCTCCAAGAGAGGCTGAGCAATGCTCTCATCGTCAGATGCCTCGTCGCCATCCTGTGTGGCACTGTGTAGGCCTGATGTGTCCGAGTGCGATTTCTGCTGAAAGAAATTATGTTTCTCCGCTTTCGCTCGGTTCTTTTTCCCTTTGTGGTGGGACATTTTCTGTAATAGAGTGTGGATGTCGTTCTGTGTGCTGTGATTGAAGTAAATTGTCAGCTCATGTGCCGAAGCTAAGGATTATGCATCCATCTTGTCCGGCAGTTGGCCACGCCCCGATTTTATGTATTTTAAAGTGCTAGTCTGTTTTTGTGTCCCCACGTGTGTAATGGAGTTTTGCCTTTGTCCTGGGAGATAATAGTTCTGCAGAGCACACGCTGAACGAAGGCCTGACAGAGCCGCTTGAAGGACACTGACTGGCTGCTGTTAGCTTACACTGGAAACCTTTTTTCTTTGTAAAAGCACGCTATAGAGATACCAGATGTGATTGGCAATGTGCACTGGAACAGTTCTGCAGAGCACAAACTGTAGGCCTGACAGAGCTGCTTGAAGGACACTGACTGGATGCTATTAGCTTACACCGGAAACATTTTTTTCCAGGGCTAGGGGAGGGAACTATATGTTTATGTTGGGTGTGTTTTATATTTTTACTGTACAGGATTCGATAAATGTTACTCCTCCCTGTGGGATGTCCCCTTGCATGGGGACCTGCATAAAAAGCCCTGTATGTGAATAAAGCTTAGCTGATCCTGCTTTACTAAGGGAATTATCTTGTGAAGCTATTTGTATTTCGTATGGATTTCGTTCCTTGGGACTACCGAACAGAGGTCTATCTACCGAAAGAGGTTTGGCTAGACGTGGTTTCCTTACAATAGCTAGCCAGAAGAAGTTCTACATCATTCGATGTTTAGTTCGGCTGATCCCTAAATGACCGGATAAGGGTATGTCGTGCGCTATGCGCAGTAACTCCTGTCTATACTTTCGAGGCACAATTAACTGCTTTATGGGTATGGGAATAGACCCAGCTACTACCTTCTCTGCATACCGGTATAATAACCCTTGATCCCAAGCATATATCTCTCCTTCTAAACCTGCCTGGTTCTTGTCTAATCGGTCTTTGTAGACCTGCAAGAACGGGTCTAGAGCGACCTAGCACCCAAATTCTAGGGGGGCATCCCAGAGAAGGGCAGTGTGGTTACCCCACTCCCCAATTCAAATGTATGTTGGCCGTGGGAACCTGGTTGATCGCTCCCCCTGCCACCCGCACTGCTACACAATCCCCCGTAAGCTGGTCCTTTGGGACAAGGTGGTTTCGGACCAAGGTGATGGTGGCCCCGGAATCTCACAGTCCCTCCATACGCTTCCCTTCTACGTGGACGACTTGGCGATGGGTTCCTCCACCTGGGTGGCTGTGGAGGGCTGGATGAATGATTCACTCTCATAGCAGTGTACCGCAGCCCGAGTGCCAGGAGGTTGGCCTTGGTTGGGCCATGAAGGTCGTGCCCTGTTTCGGGGGCATTCTCGTTGTACATGCCCCAGTTGGTTGCAGGTGTGGCTTCTGATGTGTGCCCGGGAGGGAGTACCTAGATTGGTATTGGTTGTTAGCTCCCCCGGATCGTGGGTGAGCCATTTCGGCCAAGGCAGGCCTGTGGTTTGTCGACTGGGGGAATACCCTGGGTGGTAAATGCTGCTCTCGCCTGGTGTCTTGATGTTCGTCCGCTAATTTAGCCAAGTCTTGTAAGGTGCATGGTTTACGATCTCTTACCCAGTTTTGCATATCAGTAGTTAGTCTCCGGTAGAACTGTTCCAACAAGAGTAATTGAATGAGATCTTCCCGGGTAGTTGCTTGCGCCGTATCAATCCACCCCGTGGCTGCTCGGTGTAAGCGGTACGCAAACTCTGCGTGGGAGTCCTTTTCTTGTTTTTTCAGGTCCCGGAATTGGAGTCGGTATTCCTCGGGGGTAATGGCATACCGGACTAGGATGGCCTGCTTTACCTTCTGGTAGTCTCTGCTGTCCTCATCAGGCACTGCCCGGTAGGCTTCTGGTCTTGGGGCCCGATATCATGCAGCTGGCACAGTCTTTCAAAGTCCTGCAAATATCCTTCAATATCGCCCTCTGTGTCCGTGAAGTTTTTAAAGGCTTGGTAGGGAATTTTTGGTTTTCCCTGTATATATTTAATATTTCTTTATTGTTGGAAAAAAATCCTTTTCAATTACACTGATTATTTTTTTTTTTACATACATAGACAGTACCATCAGATATTTCATATAAATGTATACATACAAAAGATTATGATATGAGCCTACATCATATCTCTTACCCTGATGGCATCCAAATTTAACATAACATGAAAAACATTACAATACTTGGGAGCAAGAAGTAGTAGAAATTAGCTAGTTGTCTAGGACGATCTTAAACTTAGATATCATATTATCAAAAATGCTAAATGTATTTTCTATGATTAATATGAGCTCATCTTTACAGTTCAACTTCTGGTTATCATACGAAAGCTATATCCTATGTCCCTGTAGATAGCGTTAAACAATATTTAGATTAGACAAGAGAGGAAGAGGGAATCAGATCAGGTGAAACAGTCTTTAATTTTCGATAACCACTTTTCTAGGTGGTGTATATGTTTGCTATTATTATTAGAGAAAACAACCCCTCTTTCCATTTCAAGCTGATATAATAATTGGGTTATAAACTGTCTATTATCGGGTGTATAAGTTTGTTTCCAAGATCTTGCTATTAATATCTTCGCCGCTATAAAAGAATGTATAATTAATATTAGTTGGTCTTTTGGGAATCTATTCCATCTCAGTTGGAGTAACCCCGTATATGGGTACATTTTAACTTTAATATTAAAGAACTCCAAAAAAGAGTAGATTGAGTCCCATAAGTTCGAAATTTTTGGGCAACTCCACCATATATGTAACATGTCCCCTTCATATTTTTGACATCTCCAACATAGAGACGAATTTAATGTAGATATTTTGGCTAGTCTCGTTGGTACTAAATACCACCTATGATAAACTTTAAAGAAAGTTTCTATTAAGTTTAAACAGTGTATATATTTTCTTAGAACTTTCATGGGTATACACCAGACCTTATCAGTCAAAACTATATTGAGATCTTTCTCCCATTGTTTTTTCGCCGTAGGGTGGATATCTGAGTAAACTTGTCTGATCAAATCTGTGGCCAGGGAACATATCGATTTTGTTGTTTCTTTCTCAAAGATCTTATACACTAAGTTGTTTAAATCGCTCTCTCTTTTTAATAAAGATTCTCTTATTTTAGAGGATTTATAAACGATATAAATCCTCTAACTCTAAAATAAGAGAATACCTCTGTATCAGGGAGGTTTAATTTTAATTTAAGATCGTTAAATGGCATCAACTTTTTATTTTGAAGGAGATCTTTGACATAAATCTCTCTTTGCGATCTCCATTTAGAGAGATTCATATCAGGGATAATCCTTTCAATAACTCTTATATTTGCTCCTTCAATTATCTTAGTTGATATCTTGAGTAATTTTTTAATTCGGTGCCATTCTCCGATCAAGTGGGATACAATCAAAGAATTAACTTGCATTAAGTGTATATTATAATTAGTTCTATCGTCCCAGATCATAAGAGAGAGATCTTTCTCAGTTATCCTTGTCGATTCTATCTGATACCATGGTTGTTTTCTTGAATCAATGCTCTGAAACTTGTATATATGGGAAATTATACTAGCAGCATATATGTCTTTTATTAATGGGAGGGCCATTCCTCCTTGATTGATTTTTTTTTGTTAAAATTTGGGATTTTATTCTTGGTGAAATTGAAAAATTATTCAAATGAAATTGGAAAAAGAGTGTTGGAGCATATCCAACCATGGTTTACCAACTTTCAGTGGGATCATGTTAAACAAATAAGTCCATTTGGGAATAACATATGCTTTTACTGTGTTAACTCTTCCCCACCAAGAAATTTCTAAGGGACGCCAACTCTTTAAAATCATATTAGTATGTTTAAGTAATTTTAGAAAATTAGTTTCTAATATATTCTTAGGATTCGCCGTAATCATAATTCCCAGATATTGAAATTCCTTTTTAGTCCAGTGAAATTAACATTTTTCTTGGAGAGAGGATAAAACACGGAGATTTATATTGATTGATAAAGCTATTGTTTTTTGGAGGTTATAGTTAGAGACATCCTCCTATTTCTCAATTTCCTTCATTAAGTTAAAAAGTGATTTAGCTTCTA
Organism: Pelobates fuscus; assembly: GCF_036172605.1. Lineage (NCBI taxonomy): Eukaryota > Metazoa > Chordata > Amphibia > Anura > Pelobatidae > Pelobates > Pelobates fuscus. The sequence continues at coordinate 23,607 of NW_026961979.1, read as the reverse complement.
CGTCTTCAATTATCAGTCCTCTTATTACCTGATTTTCTCTAATAGATAAAGCTAGTGGTTCGATTGAGAGAACGTACAACAGGGGTGACAATGGGCATCCCTGTCGTGTTCCATTGTTGATATCGAACCATTCAGAGCATATATCATAACCTATTATTCTCGCAGATGGACCTCCATATAAAGCCTGTGCGATCCATCCCTCAAAGCCAAATGCACTCAAAACCTTCTTCATATATCCCCATCCGACCCTGTCGAAAGCCTTTTCTGCGTCAAAATAAAGGGTCAAAATAAATCAATAATTCTGCGAGAATTATCACTTGCATGGCGACCTCTAACAAATCCTATTTGATCTATGTGTATTAATTCAGGGAGTATTAAATTAATTCTATTTGCCAACATTGCAGCATACAATTTAATATCTATGTTTATCAAAGAGATAGGCCTATAGTTTGTTATTTCTGTTGGTGATTTATTAGGTTTCAAAATAGGTTTTATATTGGCTCTCAATAATTCTTGGGTTATTTTGCCAGAAAAGGCCATCTCATTAAACGTTGCAGTCATATTACGAACTATAGTTTTTTTTAAATAATTTGAAAAACAGGTTTAACTGTGTTATTTTTTGATTTAATTTTTCTTTTTGAGTCAAAGTAATTTTAGGAATTTTTATTTTATTTAAATAGCTTTCTATTGCCTGCTCTGTAGGTGTATGTTGGAGATTGTATAATTTCCCATAATATTTCTTAAATGAGTTACCTATATCTTCTGGGGACAACAAGACTTTTCCGTCATCTATAATTTTAGATATCTTATTTTCCATTTTGTTTTTTTTAAGTCGATCAGTCAGTAATTTGTTTATTTTATTGCTTCGATAGTAGAATTTGGTTTTAAGTCGTTTTAAACTAAGTTCTATTCTTTCAAGGATCTTTTGATTTATCATATTTTTGTATTTTTTTTATCTGATTAATTATGTCTTCTGAAGATTTTTTTTTATTTTGCGCTTGTAATTTATATAATTGTAGATAAAGTTCAGATATTGGTGCCCCCTCAAGCTTTATATGTACACCATACATTTTGGTTAGATGTTGTTTCAGGGAGATTTTCCTTGAAAAACAAATCTGAAAGATTCTTTATGTATTCAATATTTTGGTTTTTTGCTAATAGGAAATCATTCAGTTTCCATGGCGAAAAGTCTTTCTTCCCATTTTCTTTAAATTCTAAAATGAGAAGATCATGATCTGACCATGTATTAATTTCAATTTTGATTGTTTCTAATCGTTTTAAAAGATCCTTGCTGAGGTTTTATGTGCCGATGAAGTATGGGTATAGTTACGTTCGTTAGGATGAAAAATTCTCCATAGATCAAATATATCTTTTTTTTTGCCAAATTATTTAAGCAAGCTGCTTGGTTAGCAAGACTTCCATCTATACGTTGCCCAAATTTTACTTGTTTATCTAGTTTAGGGTCTGATACACAGTTAAAATCACCCGCTATCAATAGTATTCCTTTACGAATTGTTTCTACTCTTCTCATTATTTTCGATAGATATCTAATTGGAGCTTTATTTGGCAAATAGATGTTCGAGTAGATCTCGTTTATCTTACCTATCCATATAATAAATCTCCCTTCTGTATCGCTTTCAGAATAATCTCATGAATAATTGATGAGACTGGAAAACAATATTGCAACCCCTTTTTTTTTTATTTGATCCGAGGCTTCCGCAATAATTTTAAATTTTTTATAGTTCCAATAGTGATTATCTTGTTTTTTCCAATGGGTTCCAAATTTGAGCTTTTTCCTTTATTAGGGTATTATATAGATATGCTCTTTTATTTGGGGAGTTGAGTCCTTGAGCATTTATTGATATCAATTTTAGCATTTTTATTGATTAATTTCTAACCGATCCCCTGTAAACTAGCGATTCCATTTTCAGCTAAGTATATATACAAATACATTTAGAAACAAACAACAAATAACTCAAGATGCTAAAAAGCATCAAACCTGTATAGCTCCTGCCGGTTATGCAGCACCTATATATTGGAATACAACAAGATTCCAACATCAAAGTATCATATAGATACCCACAGGGAGGGAGTCCTAATTGGAGATAATAGGGGACAGTATATAAAACTAGGGAGAAGAGGAGTAACCTTATCTTAAAATATTTTCATAGACTGTATTTTGTAATCTTATCCTACAACGTTTCCAGTGGCATAGCCCAATAGCTTCTAATGCCTAATTACTTCAAAGCATTTTTTTTTTTTTTAATTTTTATCATAACATGGATAATTTCTGTGCTATAGTACTTTAACATATCTTAATTTCAAATGCCCTTTTCTTGTGCTTACAGTGCGCGATATCTAAGAAATGAATAATTCCTCTTTACATACATATTTGTTAGTGGTTTCTTACAAACATTGCCTGTGCATAATTTCATGTGATGAATTACACTATGTTCTGTGTTCAATTTCTCAAATACCTTATATCTACTATATATATATCATACTATATTATCTACTCCTATTACATACTCTTATAATCCTTAATATCTCACGCTATGTTCCACAACTTCGCCATGATCAATTTACAGTGCTCAATTCACCGTGCAAAATTATTGTGTTATATCTTATACTATTACGTTCCACTGTAATATGTGATTTTATTAAAGGACACGGAGGCTCATATTATGCTTATCTCTTTCTTTATTATACCTCAGCAGCAAAGAGAAGGTATAAACATTCATAGAAAAAAGTTTTAACAGGTTCTCCAAGGGTTAACACAACATTATACTCTTAACCAATAGTAACAGTCCTTCTATCTATAACTACTCATGTGACCTTTCCTTTCCCTCTTTCTTTGCTGCTGCCTCAGCTAAGTACCATCTAACTTTAGCTTTCCTCAGAGCAACTTATTTAGTTTGTTAAAGCTTTTTTTACTGATGTCTTTAATTTTAATGTTATTTTCTATGTTATTTACATGTCTTAATCCTATGTGTGGGATATGTTAATCCTTCTGCTCTGCTACCGACCGGTGCCTATCGGCGCCTGGTGCAGATAGAGGACTTCACTGGGGTTTCCCTCCCCCCTCCGGCGGTTAACCCCCCTCCCACACCTCCCCGGGTAGTTTATTACCCGTTCTTCTTCATCCTCCTGCGAATCGCGGCGGCCGTTACCGGCGCGAGCGCTCTGAACCCAGAGACCGCTCGCGCATGCGCAATAACGGCCGCACGGCGCGGCGGCCATTTTCCAGCAGTCTGGCTGGTCCTTGCCAAGCTTTTTCTCCGCCCGCCCCCTGTATCTGAGGGCGGACGCTCAGGGATTGGCTATCGGCATTGGCTGGCAGCTTACCAGTGCTCCCTGGCGGCCATTCCGGAGGGAACACTCGGTAAGCTGACAGCCTTTGTTTGTGCCTGAATCCCCTTTGCAAAATAGCAGAGCTCACTGCCCAAGTAGTTACTTCTGCCTTTTCCCTACATAGGGTTTAAAGGGATAGCTCCTTTTTCCACACACCTTTTACAGTTTGGTGCAAATTCACTGGGTCATCCAGTATACCCTAACATACCTGTTTTTACTAACTCAGCGTCCCAAGAAATTTGTATAACCTGCCTGTAATGCAGCACCTCAGGGACCAAGGGGTTTCCACACCCACTGATATCAGCAAGGACACCATACACGTGCCCCAGTTAACACGTCCATGCTCACCACAGAGAGAGGACATGGCATCCATGGAGCAGTTGAACTCGGAGGAGTTTCACTCGCTTCTGGATGCCACCATGACCAAATCGGTCACCCAAGCCATTTTCACGGCAATGGGGGCGATGTCAGAGAACCTGACACAATCTATTAGTAACGCCATACTGGCGTCTAACAACAACCCCAGCGGCCTCCGCCCCAAGGCCCAAACTGACAAGCCTGCGCCCCTCAGCGGCCGTAAGGCTACGGAGAAGACCCACCATACGGGCAAACACACCTCCAAAACCAGCATGACGGACAGGTCACGCCCTGTCACTACTGAGGACGTGGGGCCCCCACGTAAGAGAGCCACCCGCCGGGCAAAAACGGTGAGGACGTGGAAATGGGCAAAAGCCCAGACAGAGACATCCGACTCTGGTTCGGACATAGAGGAGGTAATGAGTGAGTCCGAAGAAATCGGCTCTTTGGAATCAGGGAACTCTTCCCCTGAGCGCAACCTGGCGATCACACCAGCTAAGGGTAAAGGGTCCACGGATGACTCCATCATCCTAGACCCTCAGGGTGAGCCCCTATTTAACCCAGACGACCTCCAACATCCTAGGTCTTCAGACTGGTTCCCAGCTGACCAAGTGGCCCAATATATAGCGGCCAGGATCAGGAAGCCCCTGGATAAAACAACCAGGAATAAGTTAAGAGCAGAGTGCCCACGCCCAACGGTCCCCGATATGGCTTGCGCCACACCGGAGGTGGCCCCTAAGATTGCCCAGTTCCTGGGTAAAGCAGGCTGGAAAGCCAAAAAAGGGCTGGACTACTCCTTACGCCACTGCCAGGACAAGGTGCTTGACTCCTTGGGCCCCAGCGCAAAAATCTTCGACTTAGTCGAAGCGACACTCTCAGGTGGCGCACCACTAGATCCCTTAGAGATCCGAGAGTGGGCGCAACGCTCTATCTGCCTCATCGGCAACTCCAATGCCGCACTTAGTACTGAGAGGCGGAAAACAATTCTTATGAAAATAGACCCTAAACTGGTCAACATGGCCATAACCGAGCCTGGACCCCAGGCAAAAGGCCTCCTTTTCGGAGACAATTTTGTAAAAGAGCTGGGCAACTACGTGAGCACATTTACAGCCATAGATAAGGCACAAACAAACCTGAAACGGGTATTCTCCCCAAAGGTTTTTGGAGGGGCTGGCAGGTACAAGGGCCGCCTGTCCAGCCGCCCATCACGGAGCTCCCAGACGGAGACCAGAACCCCCGCACCTTTCTTCCCGGTCAGGGGCAGATCGTGGCAGCCCAGAGGACACAGGGGTTCCACATACGGCCGACGACCTTATGGTAAGTGCTTTCCCCCCTTCCCTCTCTCGTACCTCACACGTGGGGGGCAGACTTTCCAAATTTATCGGAGCATGGCACAGACTCACGTCCGATGCCTGGATTCTCAACACAGTAACAGGGTACCACATAGAATTCGTAAAGGGCCCAACCCAATCCGCAATGCCAAGGCGGATGGTGTTCACCCCACGGGACAGAGAACTCGTGTCGAAGGAAATCAGAGCACTGGAGGAGAAGGGAGCGATCTATCAGGTCGCACCTCACTCCCCAGGCTTCCTGAGCAACCTGTTCCTGGTCCCCAAGAAAGGCGGTGGGGTAAGACCAGTGATCAACCTACGCCCGCTCAATGCGTTTGTAAGATATCACCATTTCAAAATGGAAGGGATTCATTGCCTACGAGATCTTCTCAGGCTGGGGGATTGGATGGTCAAGCTAGACCTCCAAGATGCATATCTCACCATCCCCATTGCGAAGGAATGTCAACATCTCCTTCAATTCCGTTGGGACTCTCAGACGTGTTAAAACCAGTGGTTGCGCTGCTACGCAGCAGAGGGGTTCGCATGATCATATATCTGGACGATATGCTGATCATGGCACAAGACACCCTACTACTACAACAACACTTATATTGGGCAATAACACTTCTACAAAACCTGGGATTTCTAATCAACTGGGAGAAGTCGGTACTAGTCCCCTCCCAGTCCTTAGAATTCCTAGGATTCGAGATAGGGGCGGTCTTAGGGACCCTAAGCCTACCACCCTCAAAGATAAAAATCATCAAGAAAGAGATCCGCAGAACATTGGCTCGTCCAATACTCACGGTCAGACAACTAGCCAGAATAATTGGACTCCTTTCCGCTTCCATACAAGCGATCTTCCCGGGACCCCTGCACTACAGGGCCCTACAGAGACTAAAAGCCGCACAACTACGCTCAGGACACTCCTACTCAGACTCTGTGCCACTCGATCACACAGCCAAGGAGGAGCTCAAGTGGTGGCTACAGCACATGGAAGCGTGGAACGGCAGAGCAATCTTCGGCAACAACCCGGATTGCGTAATAGAATCAGATGCCAGCACACGGGGCTGGGGAGCGCGCTGTGGACATACCTCCACAGGCGGAAAATGGTCCCAATCGGAGAGGACACTACATATCAACAGCCTGGAATTAATGGCGGGATCGTTCGCGCTAAAGAGCCTGCTGGGCCCCGCGACACATTGCTCCATCATCCTGAGGATGGACAACGTATCAGCCGTACAGTACATCAACCGCCTCGGCGGCACCAAGTCCAAAATCCTGGCAGACTTAGCCACAGAATTTTTGCTTAGAACGCAACATAACAGTACGGGCCGAATACATCCCGGGACTTTCAAATACCGTAGCGGATTGGAACTCCAGACACCTACGGGATACCAGCGATTGGCGCCTGAACCGAGAGACGTTCCTACGATTGCAAACACTATGGGGTCCGATGTATATACACCTGTTTGCGTCGCGGTTGAATGCACAACTCCCAGAGTTCTTCAGCTGGAGACCGGACCCAGACGCATTGGCTACGGACGCGTTCCTACAACCATGGCCGAACAAACGATTATACGCGTTCCCTCCGTTCGCTCTGCTGGCACGAACACTAGTACACCTCGACCGTGCACGGACGTCCCTAGTCCTCATAACCCCATTCTGGACTGCACAGCCTTGGTTCCCTTCACTTATGGAGATGTCCATAGATCTTCCCAGAATGCTACCCGAGAACCCACGTCTCCTTTCAGACCCAGATGGGAACCCACACCCTCTGATGACGCAGGGACAACTCAAATTGTTAGCATGGCTTCTTTCCGGGGACCCTGGGTCGTGCCAAACGTTCCGCAAACAACTCTCGAACTTCTGGCGGGAGCCTGGGCTCCTGGAACACGGAGATCCTACTCTAAAGCTTGGAACATCTGGAGTGGTTGGTGCATGGAACAACACGTGGATCCCGTATGTGCCTCTGTAAACCACCTGTTACGTTTTATTACACACCTATACGACCAAGGATTAGCATACCGAACCATCAATGTATACAGGTCAGCAATATCCGCTGGACACAAGGGCATAGAAGGATTCCCAGCGGGTAAACCTCTGTTGGTATGCAGACTCTTACGCGGAATTCGATTGGCAAGACCACCACGACCCCGATATAGTACAGTATGGGACGTGAATTTGGTCTTAAACCTTTTGGAACAATGGCCACAGAACTCTGACCTCACGATGAAACAACTATCAGCAAAACTGGCCATGCTCTTATGCCTAATATCCTGCAAAAGAGTCTCGGATGTCAGGGCATTGGACGTCGACGCACGCACGTTCACTCCAACGGGAGTAACGTTTAATATTTCCAGACGTACTAAATCAGCGACATCATCAGTATCATATCCAGCATTCCCCCACAACAAAAAACTGTGCCCAATAGCCTGTCTCAAAGAATATGAGACACGGACACAGGCATTTCGAAACCCTGGACATCATGAATTATTTCTGACCATCAACTCACCACATCAGCGAGTATCTTCAATAACGATAGCCCGATGGGTGAAGTGGATAATGACCTCTGCAAACATAGATACCTCAGTATACGGAGCGCACTCCACTAGAAGAGCTATGGCATCTAAAGTATTCAACTTGGGATGCAGGCTGGAAGACCTGTTACGGACAGCAGATTGGTCTCGAGAATCCACCTTTAAGGAATACTATTTTCACCCTACAGACCACGTATAATCAACAGTCATTGCACAGCTTTGAACTAGCATAATATGAGCCTCCGTGTCCTTTAATAAAATTACCAGATTTTACTAATTACATGACGTAAAGTCATGATTTTATAAAGGACACGGAGGCGAATATTGGCCCACCCGGTAAGTATATAACTGGTATGTGAGCGCTCCAATTAATTGTGCAGATCTACATAAAAATCAAGATGAAAATATCAATAAACTTAAAAATGACCAATCTCGCCGAGATCACCACAATGACCACCATAAACCACAATTGAATGTACTGGGTGAGTCTTATCTGAATCAGAATACTCTACACATATATATAAGAGTATAACAAAATATCATTTATTGTATAATAAACCAATCATAAAAAATGAAACAACATCTCAAAACGTCCAGTATCAGATGTAAACGTGATGAATAGTAAGGGGCCCCTTATTCATATTCTTGTCGACAAAGGACTGATGTAAAAAATCAGAGATGTGCACATTAGCATAAAAACTATATGTGAACTCAAAAAAGTTCAAGCAGTAGGCTCCAGTCCAGTCCGTGAAAAAATATATAAGTGGATAAACGGATAGTGCCCAGACGACCAAGCCGTCTTACGGAGAGGGAGCTCAAACACCAGCCAAACACCCTGGTCAAGACTAAGAGGGAAGCGATAGGGATGGCCCCAAAGGTGAAAAATCACATCCAGATATGGAAAACTATGGGGATATCACTTCAGCAACTTACCCTATTCGTCCGACCATCGGGTGAGAAACTGGGAGCACATAAACTCCAAACCGTGAGGGCTGCAGGAAAAAGGCCGTTCTTGCCAGGTCGCTTGCCGAAAATCAATGGCGGGTCGTAAAGGACGAATCGGCTGGGAAGTTCAAATCCGTCGGAGGTGTGGTGAGGTAGCAGACAGCACGTCTACGCGTTTCGTCCTAGCTGGAGGACTTTTTCAAGACAATGTCTGCTGTCTAAGAGCCGGGTTTATATACCCACTCTTAATTGATTCATAGAATGGTCATGATTGTTAATTGATAAACTGAGATCATTACAGATCTAAAGTAAATGGTCATAATTGTTAATTGATAAACTGAGATCATTACAGATCTAAAGTAAATGGTCATAATTGTTAATTGATAAACTGAGATCATTACAGATCTAAAATAAAATATGCTGCAAGTGGATAGAGAAACACAAAATATAATAAATGAAAACATATATCCTTATTAGGACAATCTCATATTATTAACATCGAAAAATTATATATATATAGACATAAAATAAAGATTAAAAATATATTTTTATTTTTACTTTTATTTTTACTAATAAAGTATTTCAATCTCAAGTTTAACAGAGATAATTAATCAATCTTGATTTGTGAGCCTTTTTTTAAAAATAATAATAATGATAATATAGTTCAATTGTTTTATAAAAATCTGTTATTTATATATATTAGATTAGGAACAAGAACATTAAAATAAATGTTGAGCACTATATTTTTGTATATATATTTATATGTATAATTAAGAAAAAGAACATTGGAAAAAAATGCTGAACACTCATATAGGATTCATATAGGTGTTAAAGAGACCATGGGGTCTAAGGTGAATCGTAATATATATGTGGTTCCCGATTCATCCTCTCCCACATATAGAGACAGTGAAAGATCTTTCACTCACAGGGACAAATAAGTATGTCTTCCAAATTTTAAATGTTACATTCCACTTCTTCATTTAACCCATTAGGAGTAAGTGTGTTGAGTCTAAAGATCCATTTAGTTTCTGCTGTAATTAAGGCTAATTTTCTATTGGGTATATTCTCTGCAATATGCTCGATGCCCATTACTAAAAGCTGTGAAGGGTTACTGTCATGGGCCATTTGGAAGTGTCTGGCTACTGGAGATTTTTTATCACGATTGCTGATGGCTCGTCTGTGTTCCCTGAACCTGGCTTTTAATGGTCTCGAAGTCTGACCTACATATAGCAAGTCACAAGTACATATCAACAGATATACCACAAATGAGGTATTGCACGAGATTCTAGTAGTTGTATGGAAGTTCTCATCTTTAAAGGAAGGGGGAAAATTCTTTTTTCCGTGACATATGTGTTGGCAGGTTAAGCATCGGGTGGCACCACATTTGAAATTTCCTGCTTCACATAATATCGATGTTTGATTAGTTTTTGCAGTCGGAAATTTGGAAGGGGCCAATAGGTTCTTTAGATTCCTATTTTTACGGAATGTTACTCTGGGTACTTCAGGGATACTGAAACGAAGCCATGGATCCAACCGCAGAATAGACCAATGATTGTTTAGGATATGAATGATCTGGTTGTACGCCCTATTGTACGTTGTCGAGAAGATGGGACCTTTATTCTGACCCACCTCTCTAGTATTGATGTGAAAGTCTATCCTCGGTTTAGGTCTCCTTATTATCGGATGATTCTCCAATAGAGATAGGATCTCCCTATGTTTGACTGAGGGGGAAGGTGATGAAATCAGTATATCAGCTGCAAACCCAGGGATAATTATAGAGTTCTTTCCGTTCATTCCAATTTTACGCTGGTTGATAAGGGAATCTCTATTGAGCCCTCTAGCCTTCTGGTACGCCCGACCAATGATGCTAGGGTCATAATTCTTATCCAGAAATCGCTGGCAAAGGTCCAACGACTCCTCTTCAAAATTCTCCAAAAAGGAACAATTGCGTCGGAGCCTGGTGAACTGGCTAAACGGGATATTATTAATCCACGTAGGATGATGACCACTCGTGGAGTGTAAAAAACCATTGACATCCACCTGTTTTTTATATGTTCTGGTGTGGACATAACCAGGTTTCCCACTCTGGATTAAATCCAGAAATTCAATAGTAGATCTATTTTTGTTGCTCGTGAAGGAGAGCCCCCACTCGTTGTTATTGAGACTTTGAACGAACTCCTCAGCTTCATTTAGATCACCTTCCCAAATGATCAGGATGTCATCAATGAAGCGTTTGTAGAATTTCAGGTGCCTCTTCCAGATAGGGTTATGGTAGATGTTGGAATGCTCCCATAAACCCATAAAGATGTTGGCGTATGCTGGGGCAAAGCTCGCCCCCATTGCTGTCCCTTTCTTCTGTAAATAAAATTGCCCATTGAAACTAAAATAGTTGTGGGTTAAAATGAAGGATATACTTTCAACAATGGCTTCCACTTGAAATCGTGGAAGAAGGGGGTCTTCCAAAAGGAAATGTTTGACCGCTTTCAAACCTAACTTGTGGTCAATGTTGGAGTATAAGGCCGCCACGTCAATCGTTAGCCAGCAGAAGTTCTCCTGCCACACAACCTCCTGCATCAGAGACAACACGTGTCCTGTATCTTTAATGTAGGAGGGGAGGTGAATCATAATTTTTTGAAGGTGAGTGTCTACCCATTTTGAGAGTGGTGCAGTCAGAGAACCAATAGATGAAATGGTAAGTATATCAAGCCTATATCGGCGAAAGAAGAGGGAAATTCCCACCCAATAAACAATAGAATAAGGGTCATTGTGGTGTCTTATTTTGTCTAGACTTAATTCATTTATATAGAACAACAGTTCCTTATATACTTGTGAGTCTGTAGTATCTAATACATATAGTAAGATTTAGTCACTACCATTGTGACAAACAGTTCCTAAGATCACATTTTACCACTTTTTTCTCTATCCCATTGCAGCTTAATCCACAATAAGCGACACCACGGATGACCAGTTGTCACCACAGTTCACACAGACAAGTTCCTACAAGTTCGATATGAGAATGTTCGACACAACGGATAAAGTGTTCCAGTGTCTTCTCAAGTTATAAAGATACAGCTTCGGCATGACCAAAGAAAGAGGGAAAGGAAAGGTCACATGAGCAGTTATAGATAGAAGGACTGTTCCTATTGGTTAAGGGTATAATGTTGTGTTAACCCTTGGAGAACCTGTTAAAACTTTTTTCTATGAATGTTTATACCTTCTCTTTGCTGCTGAGGTATAATAAAGAAAGAGATAAGCATAATATTCGCCTCCGTGTCCTTTATAAAATCATGACTTTACGTCATGTAATTAGTAAAATCTGGTAATTACTGTGAGGATACCCCCTAAATATTTTCAACAAAACAATACTTGAAGTAATTAATACTTAATGATCAATTACACTAAGTCCAATAGGTCTATAAGCTTTTTTTTTTTTTTTAGTATCTTTCCAAGACCATCTTATTAATCTATTATGGGATTGATAGACTACAAGTGGTTTACTACTTCAATAGGACTATGACTGATGTTCTGATTTTACAGTCTCTTATTTTATTTCCCCTTTTTTTTTTTCAAGAAGAGATTCTTTCTTTTTTTTCTTCAATTTTCCTTTTTCCCCCTTTCTCTTCTTGCCCATTTTCTTTTCATTCTTTTCATTTCACCATGTATCTATTTTTTTTTCTCTTTTCTCTTTCTCTTTTCTTTCTCCTTTCCCTCTTGCTCTTTTATTCCTGGTCTTGCCTTCCACTTTAGTTTCGCTTTACTTCTCTATATGTTGTGACAGCCATTCATTGGCTCGAATGTTGTGAATGAAATCCATTCATTATGGTAATATATTTGCAAGAAAGCAGGATGTCGCCATCTAAACCTCAGATTGTGCTTTATTAACGTTTGAAATATTGTTGATCTGTTGTTTTTTAAGGCAAACAAAATTTGGGGAGTCATTCTTGATACTTGTAGGCTTAAAGATTCTATGGCATCGGTCCATTATTAATTCATGAGGACCTATTCATAATTTGAGGGATATAAACAGCTCCTTCATAAAGTCTTTCAATTTATCGTTTGTTCTGGAATATTTCTGAATTTTAAATTTGTTCTGGATCTCTTTTTATATCTGTTTTAAAGCATCATCCAATAATGATTTTATAATTTCTATAGTAATTGTCGATGTTTCTGTAACTGGCAAAGTTGTATCAATAAAGGAATCTGAGGAGAGGTCTTCGTTGATACCTTGAGTTTTTTGAGGAGAAAAAAATGTAGAAAGTCTCTTTTCTTGTTTTGAAGATTTCTTTTCCATTTTTGATGTTGCTGATCCTGTGATCGGTTGGAAGCCATTTTTTTTTTTTTTTAAAGGAGAAATAGAGGGGTTATCCTTTAGATTCGGGGTTTGTTTTCCACGCTTATATATATATATATATATATATATATATATATATATATATATATATATATATATATATATATATTTCCCCTTTATTTATTTGTTTGATATTTGTTTGTTTGAAGCCAGGCTGCTTTTCTAACTTACAGTTTTTTGTTTTTTTTTTAGCAATTTTTTTTTCCTTTTTTTTTTTAGCAGTTTAGGTGATATTCCCAGTATTTTAACAGTTCTTTATCAGTTTAAGTGGCAGTTTAGATAGCATTCCCTTTGAATTCTTAATTTCTTTCTGGTCCTGTTCTCCTTTTGTTGGTAGAGCAATACCTTTGGGAGTTATATGTGGAGTTTGTACTGGGAGGAGGCATATGATTGATTATTGAGTTATGGAGGATATGGTCTCTTTTATTTTATCTTATCCACTTTTGCTTCCTCTCTTATCCCATTCTTTCCCTCCTTTCTTTATAACTTTCTTCCCCTCCTCCCCTTTATTTCTCCCTCTCTTTTTCGTTTCTTTTTTTTTTTTTTTAAATACCTTGGAATACCTTTACAGGATGACATGCCCCTTTAATTTCTGCTTCAGCGATCTCAATAAGATAAGCGGTATGCAGCCAGATCAGACCCGAAATGGTTTTATCCCGGGCAGTGTTTTGAGCGGTATCATGCTTAGCTTAGCGTGGTCTCAAGCAGCAGCTACCTCGCGCTGATCATCTCCGACGGCTCCCTCCCCCTTACGGTTCGTACACCTTCCGGTCTACGTCATCACGTCCCCGGTTTTCCCTGTATAATGCTGGGTGGAGCCGGTGACCCCTCTCTGGATTGCTGGTTTGGTTGGAACCGTTTGGCCATGAGGTATTCTTGCACATCTGCCATGATCCTGTCGAAAGTCTCTTGGGTGGTGTGGTTGGGTACAGTGCTCCTGAACTCTTTCTGAAATTCTGTTTGCTCTCCTTCCATTGGAGGTGAGCTCAGCAATGAGGGTAGCCTTTGTCTTGTTGCTGGCTATTGTTCCCCTTGCCTCTAGTAATTCCTTCAGCGTGCTCCGTTTCAAACGTGCATAATTCGTTTCCATTCACCGGCTGCCATACAAGATAGACCGACCTCAGATAGCTATGGAACTCTTTCGGATTCAATCGGGGACAATAAACTTTACTCGACGATATTGAGAACTGTATTCATGGCATCTGAGCACTATTCACCTATAATATGCGCTCAGATCCAAGCTATCTGGGGAATGTGGAACATGGGGACTACGTTCGGCTAAATATAAGTAAGGTATTTTAATACTGTTTGGTTAAAAAATAAAAAGAATATGTTTCTCTCTGCCTGGAGATAATTAGGTTCTCTTCAACCAGCTACTACCTTGGGGAGGTTCTTGCGAGTTAAATCGGTGAGGGATGCTGTAAGGGTGCGAACTTACGATAATACCCTGCGGTACCTAGGAATGCTAAAACCTGTGTTTTGGTTGGCCACTTGGCGACAGCCTCTATCTTAGCAGGCACGGGTTTCTGCTGACCGCTTCCTACCCGGTGCCCTAAGTCCTGAACCTCGGCCATACTGTGGCATTTGCTGCTTCCCTAATCCTAGTACGGCTCCTATGTGGATCAGATGTTCAGGCCAGGAGCAGATAAAAATGGCGATATCGTCTAAGTAGGCGCAAGCGTACTCCTGAAACCCATCCAGTAGCCGATCCACTATCCTGTGAAAGGTAGCTGGGGCGTTTTTCATCCCGAATGGCATGACTTTGAACTGGTACAAACCAAACGGGGTGACAAACACCGACATGGAATGGCGTCCTCGGCTAGTGGAATCTGCCAGTACCCTTTGCACAGATCTATTGTGGTGAGGTACTGGCCATTTTCTATCCGGGGCATAGGGTAAGAATCTGAGGTGGTTTTGTCATTGAGCCTCCGGTAGTCTACGCAGAAACTGGTCGTTCCGTCCCATTACTACCACTACTAGGGAGGCCCAAGGGCTACCAGAGTGCTCTATCACTCCTAGCTGTAACATCTCCTCAATCTCCTTATGCATACTCTCTTTTACTGATTCTGGGATGCGGTACTGTGGTTGGCAAAGGGGTGTACCCGGGTAAGTTAGAGAAGGTGGCCCCTTTTTCCCTAATTAGGCTTTGGACTTGGGTACGCTTCTGTGCGCTTAGCCGCTCCCCTAACTGTAGATCTCCGTTCCGGCCCTCCTGATCTAGGAGGTCTGGGAGAGGTAGATTATCAAAATCCTCGGCTGCGGATGCGCAAATTGCAGTTACCTCTTCGGTACGCTCCTGGTAGGGTACGCCTGCGACTGGGCCGATCACATAGGTGGTATCACATATTTGTATTACCACCTTGAATGGGCCCTGCCAGGAGGCCTGCAGCTTGTCTTTGTGGACCGGTCGTAAAATTAATACTTTTTGCCCGACTTGAAAGCTGCGATCCCTGGCTCCCCTATCGTACCGTCGGCTCTGTCGTTGTTGGGCCGCTCCCTTTTTCAATTGCGGCGAGGCGAAAAAAAATGGGCGGCGAGGGGAAAAGGGGGCGTGGCCAAAGGGGGAAAGGGGGTGTGGCCAACGGGGGGGCCCAGCCGATCCAATTTTTCCCCGGCCGCGAGGGGAAAGGGGGCATGGCCAAAGGTGGGAAAGGGGGCGAGGCCAAAGGGGGAAGGGGGCGTGGCCAAAGGGGGGCCCAGCCGATCTAATTTTTCCCCGGCGGCGAGGGGAAAAGTGGGCGTGGCCAAAGGGGGGAGCCTGGCCGATGCAATTTTTCCCCGGCGGCGAGAGGAAAAGTGGGCGTGGCCAAAGGGGGGAAGGGGGCGTGGCGAAAGGGGAGGCCAGGCCGATCCAATTTTTCCCCGGCGGCGAGGTGAAAATTGGGCGTGGCCAAAGGGGGGGCCCGGCCGTTCCAATTTCCCCCCGGCGGCGAGGGGAAAAGGGGGCGTGGCCAAAGGGTAGGAAAGGGGACGTGGCCAAAGGGGGGGAAGGGGGCGTGGCCAAAGGGGGGGCCTGGCCGATAAAATATTTCCCCGGTGGCAAGGGGAAAAGAGGGCGTGGCCAAAGGGGGAGGCCCGGCCTATCCAATTTTTCCCCGGCGGCGAGGGGAAAAGGGGGCGTGGCCAAAGGGGGGAAAGAGGGCGTGGCCAAAGGGTGGGAAGAGGGGGTGTCCAAAGGGGGGGAAGGGGGCGTGGCGAAAGGGGGGGCCCGGCCGATCCAATTTTTACCCGGCGGTGAGGGGAAAAGGGGGCGTGGCCAAAGGGGGGGCCCGGCCCATGCAATTTTTCCCCGGTGGCGAGGGGAAAAGGGGGCGTGGCCAAAGGGGGGGAAAGGGGCATGGCCAAAGGGTGGGAAGAGGGGGTGTCCAAAGGGGGGGGAAGGGGGCGTGGCGAAAGGGGGGGCCCGGCCGATCCAATTTTTCCCCGGCGGTGAGGGGAAAAGGGGGCGTGGCCAACGGGGGGAAAGGGGCGTGGCCAAAGGGGGGAAAGGTGGCGTGGTCAAAGGGGGGAAGGGGGCGTGGTCAAAGGGGGGAAGGGGGCGTGGCGAAAGGGGGGGCCCGGCCGATCCAATTTTTCCCCGGCGGTGAGGGGAAAAGGGGACATGGCCAAAGTGGGGAAGGGGGCGTGGCCAAAGGGGGGAAAGGTGGCGTGGCCAAAGGGGGGAAGGGGGCGTGGCCAAAGGGGGGAAGAGGGCGTGGCCAAAGGGTGGGGGAAAGGGGGCGTGGCGAAAGGGGGGAAGGGGGCATGCTCAAAGGGGGGAAGTTGGCGTGGCCAAAGGGGGAAAAAGGGGGCGTGGCCAAAGGGGGGGCCCGGCCGATCAAATTTTCCCCGGCGGCGAGTGGAAAAGTGGGTGTGGCCAAAGGGGGGGCCCGGCCGATCCAATTTTCCCCAGGCGGCGAGGGGAAAAGGGGCGTGGCCAAAGGTGGAAAGGGGCGTGGCCAAAGGGCGGGAAGGGGGCGTGGCCAAAGGGCGGGAAGGGGGCGTGGCCAAAGGGGGAAAGGGAGAGTGGCCAAAGAGGGAAGGGGGCGTGGCCAAAGGGGTGGGAAAGGGGGCATGGCCAAAGGGGGGAAAGGGGGCGTGGCCAAAGGGTGGGGGAAAGGGGGCGTGGCCAAAGGGGGTTTAGGGGGCGTGGCCAAAGGGGGGAAGGGGGCGTGGCGAAAGGGGGGGCCTGGCAGATCCAATTTTTCCCCGGCGGCGAGAGGAAAAGTGGGCGTGGCCAAAGGGGGGGGAAGTTGGCGTGGCAAAAGGGGGGGCCCGGCCGATCCAATTTTTCCCCGGCAGCGAGTGGAAAAGGGGGCGTGGCCAAAGGGTAGGAAAGGGGACATGGCAAAAGGGGGGAAGGGGGCGTGGCCAAAGGGGGGAAGGGGGCGTGGCCAAATGGGGGAGGGGGCGTGGCCAAAGGGGGGAAGAGGGAGTGGCCAAAGGGGGGAAAGGGGGCGTGGCCAAAGGGTGGGGGAAAGGGGGCGTGGCGAAAGGGGGGAAGGGGGCATGGCCAAAGGGGGGAAGTTGGCGTGGCCAAAGGGGGAAAAGGGGGCGTGGCCAAAGGGGGGGCCCGGCCGATCCAATTTTCCCCGGCGGCGAGTGGAAAAGTGGGTGTGGCCAAAGGGGGGGCCCGGCCGATCCAATTTTCCCCAGGCGGCGAGGGGAAAAGAGGCGTGGCCAAATGGGGAAAGGGGCGTGGCCAAAGGGCGGGAAGGGGGCGTGGCCAAAGGGCGGGAAGGGGGCGTGGCCAAAGGGGGAAAGGGGGAGTGGCCAAAGAGGGAAGGGGGCGTGGCCAAAGGGGTGGGAAAGGGGGCGTGGGCAAAGGGGGGGCCCGGCCGATCCAATTTTTCCCCGGTGGCGAGGGGAAAAGTGGGCGTGGCCAAAGGGGGGGGCCCGGCCGATCCAATTTTTCCCCGGCGGTGAGAGGAAAAGTGGGCGTGGCCAATGGTGGCGGAAGGGGGCGTGGCCAAAGGAGGGGGCCCGGCCGATCGTATTTTCCCCCGGCGGCGAGGGGAAAATGGGGCGTGGCCAAAGGAGGGGGCCCGGCCGATCCAATTTTTCCCTGGCGGCGAGGGGAATAGTGGGCGTGGCCAAAGGGGAGAGCCCGGCCGACCCACTTTTTCCCCGGCGGCGAGGGGAAAAGGCGGCGTGGCCAAAGGGGGGGAAAGGGGGCAGGGCCAAAGGGGGGGGGCGGCCGATCCAATTTTTCCCCGATAGGGATGGGAAAAGGGGGCGTGGCCACAGGGGGGCCTGGCCGATCCAATTTTTCCCCGACCTCGAGGGGAAAAGGGGGTGTGGCCAAAGGGGGAAAGGGGGCGTGGCCAAAAGGGGGAAGGGGCGTGGCCAAAGGGGGGGAAAGGGGGCGTGGCCAAGGGGGGGGCCGGCCGATCCAATTATTCCACAGCGGCGAGGGGAAAAGTGGGCGTGGCCAAAGGGGTTTAGGGGGCGTGGCCAAAGGGGGGAAGGGGGCGTGGCCAAAGGGGGGGCCTGGCAGATCCAATTTTTCCCAGGCGGCGAGAGGAAAAGTGGGCGTGGCCAAAGGGGGGGAAGTTGGCGTGGCCAAAGGGGGGGCCCGGCCGATCCAATTTTTCCCTGGCGGCGAGGGGAAAAGTGGGCGTGGCCAAAGGGGAGGGCCCGGCCGACCCACTTTTTCCCCGGCGGCGAGGGGAAAAGGCGGCGTGGCCAAAGGGGGGGAAAGGGGGCAGGGCCAAAGGGGGGGGGCCGGCCGATCCAATTTATCCCCGATAGGGATGGGAAAAGGGGGCGTGGCCACAGGGGGGCCTGGCCGATCCAATTTTTCCCCGACCTCGAGGGGAAAAGGGGGTGTGGCCAAAGGGGGAAAGGGGGCGTGGCCAAAAGGGGGAAGGGGCGTGGCCAAAGGGGGGGGCCGGACAATCCAATTTTTCCACAGCGACGAGGGGAAAAGTGGGCGTGGCCAAAGGGGGGGCCCGGCCGATCCAATTTTTCCCCGGCCGCGAGGGGAAAGGGGGCATGGCCAAAGGAGGGAAAAGGGGGCGTGGCCAAAGGGGGGAAGGGGGCGTGACAAAAGGGGGGGAAAGGGGGCGTGGCCAAAGGGGGGCCCCGGCCGATCCAATTTTTCCCCGGTGGCGAGGGGAAAAGTGGGCGTGGCCAAAAGGGGGGGCCCAGCCGATCCAATTTTTCCCCGTCGGCGAGGCGAAAAGGGGTCGTGGCCAAAGGGGGCGTGGCCAAAGGGGGGGAAGGGGGTGTGGCCAAAGGGGGGAAAGGGGGCGTGGCCAAAGTGGGGGGAAAGTGGGCGTGGCCAAAGTTGGGGGCCTGGCCGATCCAATTTTTTCCCTGGTGGCGAGGGTAAAAGTGTGCGTGGCCAAAGGGGGTAAGGAGGCGGCCCGGCCAATCCAATTTTTCCCCGGCGGCGAGGGGAAAAGGGGGCGTGGCCAAAGGGGGAAAGGGGGTGTGGCCAAAGGGGGGGGCCTGGCGATCCAATTTTTCCCCGGTGGCGAGGGGAAAAGTGGGCGTGGCCAAAAGGGTGGCCCAGCCGATCCAATTTTTCCCCGTCGGCGAGGGGAAAAGGGGTTGTGGCCAAAGGGGGCGTGGCCAAAGGGGGGAAGGGGGCGTTGCCAAAGGGGGGAAAGGGGGCGTGGCCAAAGGGGGAAGGGGGCGTGGCCAAAGGGGGGAAGGGGGCGTGGCCAAAGGGGGGAAAGGGGGCGTGGCCAAAGGGTAGGAAAGGGGACATGGCCAAAGGGGGGAAGGGGGCGTGGCCAAATGGGGGGAGGGGGCGTGGCCAAAGGGGGAAGAGGGCGTGGCCAAAGGGGGAAAGGGGGCGTGGCCAAAGGGTGGGGGAAAGGGGGCGTGGCGAAAGGGGGGAAGGGGGCATGGCCAAAGGGGGGAAGTTGGTGTGGCCAAAGGGGGGGAAAGGGGGCGTGGCCAAAGGGGGGGCCCGGCCGATCCAATTTTCCCCGGCGGCGAGTGGAAAAGTGGGTGTGGCCAAAGGGGGGGCCCGGCCGATCCAATTTTCCCCAGGCGGCAAGTGGAAAAGGGTCGTGGCCAAAGGGGGAAAGGGGCGTGGCCAAAGGGCGGGAAGGGGGCGTGGCCAAAGGGCGGGAAGGGGGAGTGGCCAAAGGGGGAAAGGGGGAGTGGCCAAAGAGGGAAGGGGGCGTGGCCAAAGGGGTGGGAAAGGGGGCGTGGGCAAAGGGGGGGCCCGGCCGATCCTATTTTTCCCCGGCGGCGAGGGGAAAAGTGGGCGTGGCCAAAGGGGGGGCCCAGCTGATCCAATTTTTCCCCGGCGGCAAGGGGGAAAGGGGGCGTGGCCAAAGGGGGGAAAGGGGGCGTGGTCAAGGGGGGAGAAGGGGGTGTGGCCAAAGGGGGGAAAGGGGGCGTGGCCAAAGGGGGGAAAGGGGGAGTGGCCAAAGAGGGAAGGGGGCGTGGCCAAAGGGGTGGGAAATGGGGCGTGGGCAAAGGGGGGGCCCGGCCGATCCAATTTTTCCCCGGTGGCGAGGGGAAAAGTGGGCGTGGCCAAAGGGGGGGCATGGCCAAAGGGGGAAAGGGGGCGTGGCCAAAGGGGGGGGCCCGGCCGATCCAATTTTTCCCCGGCGGCGAGGGGAAAAGGGGGCGTGGCCAAAGAGGGGGCCCGGCCGATCCAATATTTCCCCGGCGGCGAGGGGAAAAGTGGGCGTGGCCAAAGGGGGGGCCGGCCGATCCAATTTTTCCCCGGCGGCGAGGGGAAAAGGGGGCATGGCCAAAGGGGGGCCCGGGAGATCCAATTTTTCCATGGCGGCGAGGGGAAAAGGGGGCATGGCCAAAGGGGGGGGAAAGGGGGCATGGCCGAAGGGGGGCCTGGCCGATCCAATTTTTCCCTGGCGGCAAGGGGAAAAGTGGGCGTGGACAAAGGGGGGGAAAGGGGGCATGGCCAAAGGGGGAAAGGGGGCGTGGCCAAAGGGGGGGCCCGGCCGATCCAATTTTTCCCCGGCGGCGAGGGGAAAAGGGGGCGTGGCCAAAGGGGGGAAAATGGGGCATGGCCAAAGGGGAAAAGTGGGCATGGCAAAAGGGGAGGGCCCGGCCGATCCAATTTTTCCCCGGCGGCGAGGGGAAAATTGGGCGTGGCCAAAGGGGAGGGCCCGGCCGATCCAATTTTCCCCCGGCGGCGAGGGGAAATGGGGGCGTGGCCAAAGGGGGAAATGGGGGCGTGGCCAAAGGGGGAAGGGGGCGTGGCCAAAGGGGGGGCCCAGCTGATCCAATTTTTCACCGGCGGCGAGGGGAAAAGTGGGCATGGCCAAAGGGGGGGCCTAGCCGATCCAATTTTTCCCCGGCGGCGAGGGGAAAAGGGGGTGTGGCCAAAGGGGGGGAAAGGGGGCGTGGCCAAAGGGGGGCCCAGCCATTCCAATTTTCCCCGGCGGCGAGGGGGAAAAGGGGCATGGCCAAAGAGGGGAAAGGGGGCGTGGCCAAAGGGGGGAAGGGGGCGTGGCCAAAGGGGGGAAAGGGGGCGTGGCCAAAGGGGGGGCCCGGCCGATCCAATTTTTCCCCGGCGGCGAGGGGGAAAGTGGGCGTGGCCAAAGGGGGGGCCCGGCCGATCCAATTTTTCCCCGGCGGCGAGGGGAAAAGTGGGCGTGGCCAAAGGGCGGGCCCGGCCGATCCAATTTTTCCCCGGCGGCGAGCGGAAAAGGGGGCGTGGCCAAAGGGGGGCCCGGCCGATCCAATTTTTCCCCGGCGGCTATGGGGAAAGTGGGCGTGGCCAAGGGGAGGGCCCAGACGATCCAAGTTTTCCCCGGCGGCGAGGGGAAAAGGCGGGCGTGGCCAAAGTGGGGAAAGGGGGCGTGGCCAAAGGGGGAAGGGGGCGTGGCCAAAGGGGGGCCCTGCCGATCCAATTTTTCCCCGTCGGCGAGGGGAAAAGTGGGCGTGGCCAAAGGGGGAAAGTGGGCGTGGCCAAAGGGGGGCCCAGCCGATCCAATTTTTCCCCTGCGGCGAGGGGAAAAGTGGGCGTGGCCAAAGGGGGGCCCGGCCGATCCAATTTTTCCCCTGCGGCGAGGGGAAAAGTGAACGTGGCCAAAGGGGGGGCCCGGCCGATCCAATTTTTCCCCGTCGGCGAGGGGAAAGGGGGCGTGGCCAAAGGGGAGGGCCTGGCCGATCCAATTTTCCCCCGGCGGCGAGGGGAAAAGGGGGCATGGCCAAAGGGGGGGAAAGGGGGCAGGGCCAAAGGGGGGGCCCGGCCAATCCAATTTTTCGAGGGGAAAAGGGGGCATGGCCAAAGGGGGGGAAAGGGGGCAGGGCCAAAGGGGGGGCCCGGCCAATCCAATTTTTCCCCGGCGGCGAGGGGAAAAGGGGGCGTGGCCAAAGGGGGGAAGGGGGCGTGGCCAAAGGGGGGAAAGGGGGCGTGGCCAAAGGGGGGGCCCGGCCGTTCCAATTTTTCCCCAGCGGCGAGGGGAAAAGTGGGCGTGGTCAAAGAGGGGGTCCCAGCCGATCCAATTTTTCCCCGGCCGCGAGGGGAAAGGGGGCATGGCCAAAGGAGGGAAAAGGGGGCGTGGCCAAAGGGCAAGGGGGCGTGGCGAAAGGGGCAAGGGGGCGTGGCCAAAGGGGCATGGCCAAAGGGGCGGGCCCGGCCGATCCACTTTTTCCCCAGCGGCGAGGGGAAAAGTGGGCGTGGCCAAAGGGGGGAGGCCCGGCCGATCCAATTTTTCCCCGGCCGCGAGGGGAAAGGGGGTATGGCCAAAGGGGGGAAGGGGGCGTGGCCAAAGGGGGGGCCCAGCCGATCCAATTTTTCCCCGGCGGCGAGGGGAAAAGGGGGCATGGCCAAAGGGGGGGAAAGGGGGCGTGGCCAAAGGGGGGGCCCGGCCATTCCAATTTTTTCCCGGCGACGACGGGAAGAGGGGGCGTCGCCAAAGGGTGGAAGGGGGTGTGGCCAAAGGGGGGGCCCGGCCGATCCAATTTTTCCCAGGCGGTGAGGGGAAAAGTGGGCGGGGCCAAAGGGGGGGGCCCGGCTGATCTAATTTTTCCCCGGCGGCGAGGGAAAAGTGGCCGTGGCCAATGGGGGGAAGGGGGCATGGCCAAAGGGGGGGGCCCGGCCTATCCAATTTTTCCCCAGCGGCAAGGGGAAAAGGGGGCGTGGCCAAAACAGGGAAAGAGGGCGTGGCCAAAGGGGGAAGGGGCGTGGCCAAAGGGGGAAGGGGGCGTAGCCAAAGGGGGGGGCCCGGCCGATCCAATTTTTCCCCGGCAGCGAGGTGTTTCGTGGGCGTGGCCAAGGGGGGGGCCGGACGATCCAAGTTTTCCCCGGCGGCGATGGGAAAAGGGGGCATGGCCAAAGGGGGGGAAGGGGGCGTGGCCAAAAGGGGGAAGGGGGCCTGGGCAAAGGGGGAAGGGGGCGTGGCCAAAGGGGGGAAGGGGGCGAGGCCAAAGGGGGGAAAGGGGGCGTGGCCAAAGGGGGGCCCAGCCGATCCAATATTTCCCCAGCGGCGAGGGGAAAAGTGGGCGTGGCCAAAGGGGAGGGCCCGGCCGATCCAATTCTTCCCCGGCCGCGAGGGGAAAGGGGGCATGGCCAAAGGAGGGAAAAGGGGGCGCGGCCAAAGGGGCATGGGGGCGTGGCCAAAGGGGGGAAGGGGGCATGGCCAAAGGGGGGATGGGGCCTGGCCAAAGGGGCAAGGGGGCATGGCCAAAGGGGCAAGGGGGCTTGGCCAAAGGGGGGGCCCGGCCGATCCAATTTTTCCCCAGCGGCGAGGGGAAAAGTGGGCGTGGCCAAAGGGGGGGGCCGGGCCGATCCAATTTTTCCCTGGCCGCAAGGGGAAAG